>NC_056737.1:1674406975-1674724475 GCF_019279795.1 Protopterus annectens
GTTACTGGCTGGTTGTTTTTTTTTTTATTTAAATATATGTGCCTCTTTCTGCTCTTATACCCACCCCTCTCACCCACTAGCCACTCCTAAGTGTGACCTCTCTTCCTGACATATAAATTTACCCAACACTATGGATGTACAATTTCCCACAGTTTCTCCAGCCAGCTTGGTTGACATGGGCATCCTGAGACAGTGTAGTAATTGCCTCATGTTCACTGACAACCCTCTGCTCCTAGACCACACAAACTCAACATGTGAGAGATGTGACTGTATTAAGAACCTTGAATCCATGTTCTCTCACACACCAATCAGTACATATGACAGTGAGCTAGCCATCAGCATGCACACCTCACCTCCTACCCCACACAAACTCACATCCCCCATACCTATATGTGTGGAGGTACTCCCTAGAAACATACCTAAACACCAGAGAATTCCTAAACACAAAATAAGCATGTTAAACATACTTCCTCTGCAGAACACATTACACATAATAGCTCATGCACCAGTGTCTCACCTGTCAAGCCCTTAAGGCAAAACACAAAACCAAACATTTTAGTCATAGGTGATTCCATCATGAGACACACAGATGTCCCACTCACCAGGCTGGATAAGTAGAAGGTCACGGTCAACTGTCTGTCAGGTGCCAGGATCCCCATGTCACACATGTAGTCAAGTCTCTCAACAGCAGTTTTTTTATGACTCTGTCATAGTCCATGTCAGTGTGAAAGACTGGAGACATACCTCTCTGGACTATATGACATGATTGAGCTCTTGGACTGTGTTTCTCAGGCTGGTATATCCCTGACCTTAAGCAGCATTTTACCTTCACCTAGGATGATGCTTCAGTACAAACAGAAAATAATTGACTTCAATAATTGGCTTAGTTTCTGGTGTCATTCCAAGTGGATACACTATCTGTCTGGCTGGGATGACATAATCAACAAATCTCGATGCTTTGCCAGAGATGGTCTTCATCTGTCACCCCTGGGATATCGGCTACTGGCCAAGGCTCTTGCCACCCATATAGTGCCTTTTTAGGCAGTGTCTCAAGGACAAAATTCCCGATGTAAAAACTCCAGCTAAGAACAACCTCAAGGTTTTGCTGTTATGTGCTAGGAGTCTTAACATAAAACTGCATTCATTGGAAGCAGTCTTCACCTTGGAAGACATAGACATTTGTGCAGTCACAGAGACCTGGTTCAAGGCTGTGGAGAGCACCCCAGCCACATCGGGCTACACCTCCTTCCACGTGATCAGACCACAAACTGAAGACATGAAAACTAATGGAGGCGGTGTGTCAATATTCATTAAAGATAAATACACCTCCAGATTGGTTAGACAGTATAATTCCCTGGAGATACTTAAGGTGCTGTTAACTGTTGGTAGGACACCTATTCAAGTCATTGCCAGCTACATAACCCCCTCCATGAATCAGGACACCCACTCTGCCTATTTGGATCTACTAGAGTCTATCAAGATGCATCCAAGCACCATGGTTTTGGGCAGCTTTAACTACCCATCCATTGACTGGGGAAATTGCCCATTTAGAAACTCACTTGCCCAAAGGTTCCTTAACTTCATTAACTCCAATGCCCTGGATCAGCTAGCTGACCCTCCCACAAGGGGTGCCAACATCTGGATCTGGTGCGTACCAATATGGGGGAACTACTGTAGCGCCCCCATTGTAAGGTCTTCCCTGGTGATATCTGACCACAAATCAGTTTCATTCAAAGTTACTATCACACCTGAGCACCCCCCCCCCAGCATAAGCTAAACTAAAAAAATTCTCCAAAACAGATTATAACCTCTTACAGGATGGTATAAATAGCTTCAGTGCATCTCCTCCCTTAGATGGAACTGGCAGCTATGCTGAGTTCTACACAAATGCTTTATGCAAACACCTGAACAACTGTCTGGTGGACAACTGCCATTAAAAGGCTTTACAGTAAGAGGAAGAAATTGCTAAGAGTAAGAGGGAGCAAGCCTCAAACTGGAAATACTCCTTCCTCAGCTTAAACAAGCAAATAAGACTCCTTGTGAAGTCCTTCAAAGCTATCTACAAATCCAGATTAGCTTCCTCAACTAAGGACAACCATAAGGCATTCTTGAGTTATATCCGTAACCTAAAAGGAAAGGCTCAGATTTGTGCCGAACTGGTAGTTACTGACACCACAGATACCAAGTCTATGGACATTGCTAACCTGTTAGCTGACCGGTTTTGCGAAAATTTTAGTTCCCCTTCCCCACCACATTTACCCCAAGACATCCCTACCAGCTGTCCTCTACCCTGTATCTCTAAAGAGAAGGTCGTGAACGCCCTCTGTAAGGTCAAAAACACAGCATCTGTGGGACCTGATAACATCCCAGGCTGCATCCAACATGGGCTCAGACAAGAATTAGCAGTGCCATTGGGTACTCTTTTCAGTCATAGTCTGAGTACTGGCTTCCTCCCAGCTGAATGGAAAAAGGCCATCGTTATCCTTTTGCATAAATGTGGTGATTCCAATTACCCCGGAACTGCAGACCCTTTAGCCTGACTAGCCTTATCTGCAAAGCTATGAAGAGAATCATCATGGACCTTATCAGCAAAGACATTGGTAACCTATGGAGATCAGGCCTGTTAAACCTGGTGGACTTCTTTGAGACAGTCACTAAGGCCCTTGATGAGGGGAAATTGGTCCACACAGCCTACCTAGACTTAGCCAAGGCTTTTGACACTATTCCCTACTGAAGCATTATTGACAAACACGCCCGGCTAGGTATCAACCCATATATCATTAGATGAGTCGCTAATTGGCTCACTGCTAGAACCCATACAGACAAAATAGGGGAATCCACCTCCAACAGCAGACCCTGTAACCAGTGGTGCTCCACAGGGATCAGTCCTAGGACATTTACAGTTTGGAATCTATTTCATTTAAGTGCAAGCTAAAACTAAAAGTCTGTGGCTGACAAAGTTTGCTGATGACTGCAAACTGGGAGCAGTCATAGTATCTCCAAACGATATCAACATCCTACAAGAGGGTCTTACACAAACAAATGACTGGTGCCAAACTCATGGCACTAAACTCAATGCAAAAAATGTATCATCATCCTTTCAGTAAGAGTGATGTTCCTGCTAACTACCACATCAATAACAACAGCCTAAGTACAAAGTCAGTGGTGAGAGATCTGGGCACACAGGTTGACAGCAACCTTACCTTTGATCACCATCTCTCCACAGTTGTAAGAAGGGCATTCTATATTGCTCATTTCATAAGTAAGGGTATTGCTTCCAGAAAAAAGGTAAGTTATAACCTCCCTGTACTCTTCCCTCATCAGGCCAATAATTGAGTACAATATCCCTTTTTGTATATACCTTTCCAAGCACCTTCAGCAATTGGAGGAGACCACAAGTGTTCCTCAGAAGGAAAATTCAAGGTCTTCATCTGTCCAATGAGGACCTCCAGGAATCTGGGAAACTCTGTGCCTGTAAGTTTGGTGTCATGTAGGATTCCCAGTTAACAATTGGGTAATTAAAGTCACCCATGAATATGGTATTGGGTTGGCTGGTGGTCTGAAATCACTGTCACTTTATTCTGTTTCATACAGACTGCTCAGAGGCGATCTTTGCCTTGCATATAAGGCAGTCTTTGACCCTGCTTTACTGGAAATGCTGCATATCTGTAAGTCAAATGATACACTGGTTAGTCGCTCTAATGGCCTTAACCTGGAATGTGACATTAATAGAATCTGTTGGAGGGAGAGAATTGTCTCCTAGAGGTTACCATACCTTTGGAACAGACTCCCGGTTCATGTCAAGCAGAGCACCTCACTGGCCCTCTTCAAATGCTGTCTGGATGATTGGATGGGTAATCCTAAGTTCACCCCAGGTGTTCCACCTGTGTTCCTCTTGGACAGGGGTGATAGGTGCTGATCATGGAAATCAGGGTAAAACTTGGCTAGACTAGTAAGGGACCTAGGGTCATTAGACTAGTAACCTCCTGTGATCCTGTTTAGTTGTAGTCCATGACTCTGATACCAGTTGTTTTGTCTGTTTCAGGCCTTCCTGGAGAACATTTTTGTCAATGTGGGAGTCAATGACAGCTCTTAATTCGCAATCATCTGCAGATTTAGTCAGCCAGAGACCATTGACATTAGCCTTGACATCAGAGGATTAATACCAAAAAGGAGCAGTCCACGGACCAATCCCTGATGGGCTGCACTTGTGACTGGCCTCTTTGTAGAGGTGGACTCCCCAATTTTAACTTCCTGGGTCCTGTCTGTGAGACAGTTGGCTATCCACCAGGTAACCTACATGTTTGTATCTAACCTCATGAGTTTGCCAACAATGTTCAACTGGGGTATTGTGTCAGATGCTTTGGCCAGATCAAGGGAGACAGTGTGAACCATTTTGCTCTAATCCTTTGCTTTGGTGACCTTCTCAAAGAAGTCCACCAGATTGAGTAGGCATGACCTGCCCTTGACAAAACCAAAGTGGGTTGTGTCCAGTGTGAGGTTTACTATATCATTAATGACCATTTCCATGATAATTCTTTCCATGGCTATAGTGGGGGTTCCAGGTTTTAGTTTTATTTTGGATGAGACCATTTTGTGGTCTGACCTTACCAGGGAAGACATTAGAGTAGAGGGTGTACCCCACTCTCCCATATTAGTGAGGACCAGATCCAGTATGGTTGCACCCCTGGTTGGTGAATTGACAGTCTGGTGCAGGGAGTTTGTGTTTACGAAATCCAGGAATCTCTGTGCCTGTAAGTTTGGTTTTGTATAGGATTCCCAGTTAATAGTGGGGTAATTAAAGTCACCCATGAATTTGGTATTGAGTTGGATAGTGAGTGTTTCCAGTAAGTTTAAATGCATGGTATGGGTTTCCTGGGTCATAGAAGGGGACCTGTAGCTTGGTAGGAAGTGGTATTGGATTTTGCCTATGGTGATTTGAACATGGAGTAGCTGAACTGTGTTGTCTTGTTTGACAGCCTTGAGGTATATTTAATTTTGATGTAAATCAAGACACCTCCACCTTTAGTCCCTGTTTGTGTAGTAGCTGGTCTAAATGTGTGGAAGGCATTATAACCTTGCACTGTTGGTGTGCTCTCTGCAGCTTTACACCATGTCTCAGTGACCGCACAGACATCAGCGTTCTCTAAGGTGAAGAGAGCTTCTAGGAAGTAAAGTTTTTTGTTTGGACTCCTAGCATTGGGCAGTAGTACCTTTAGTTCCAGTCTACAGAATCAAAAGCTCACTTGATATCTAAACTAATTAGGGCCAATTTCATTTTTTTAATCAAAAACATATTTATTAAATTTTCATGTATGCCATAGGCAATCTACTTGTATATAAATGAAAATAAACCATAACAGCACCCAGTTTCTTGTTCTTTCCTTTCGCTAAATCTAAGATAGTTACTACCTTTTTATGTTATCTCATGTTAATCTGTTGACTATATATCCTGCTTGATCCTTATTAATTTGTGGCAAAAATGGAAGTAAATATTTTATAGACTAGATTTAATAATGAAATAGGTCTATATGAGAAGACTAACTTGCTATCCTTTCCTTGTTTAAGTAGAGGTGAGATTACAGAAGAGTTCCACAAGGAAGGAATTATTTTGTCACTCTGAATTATCCTGAAAAGATCACTCAGTAATTCTAAAAGGAAGCAATCTCAGACCCCGCCTTGATGGGACTGCTGCATATCTGCAAGTCAAGCTCCACTCAAATAATCCGCATGCGAGACCTCAACCTGGTCTGTGACATCAATAGGACTTGGTGGTGGGACAGATTTGTGTCCCAGAGACTCTCCCATTTGTGGAATAGACTCCTTCTCCACATAAAGCAGAGTATCTCATTAAACCTTTTTAAGCGCAACCTGTATAACTGGATGGGGAACAGAAAATACACCCCTGGGATTCTAGCTATATCCCTGCTGGACAGCAGCACAGGGTGTTGACTTGTTGGAACATGGGCTAAATTTTTGGCTAGGCTTGTAAAGGCTTCAGGGCCAATAGCCTAGTAACTTCTTATGATCCTATAAAATATTTAGCGGAAAGACTATATAATTCCATACTTAAACCTTATAACCCTGGAGTTTTACCATTTTTTAAAGCTTCTTTAACTTCTGTCAGGGAAATAGACTTTGCTGAGATATTTGTTGGTCATTAAGTTTACTAGTAACATTTTTCTTTACATAATTGTCAAATTTGTAATTATCAGGATTATTATTTTTATCTTAAGATCCTCATGGAATTTTTAAAAAAATATTAAGCATTTATTCTGTATTTGAAGTAAGCTTATTAGTGTGAGGATTTCAGATATTTGTGCATTTTTTGCATAACATCTTCCTTCTGTTAGCTAATCTGTGTAGATTTTTTTGAGGTCATTACATAACTATGCAATTTTATTTTTTTTCTAAAGCTATTTCCACTTTAGGCATTAAAACTGTTTGATATTTTATTTTTTAATGACTTCAGTATTATCTGATTTCTTGTTTATTGTTCAAACTTTGCTTTGTGTATTTCATCTTGCATTTCTAACAACTCATTATCCCATTCTATCATTTTATTACTAGCCCATCTTTCCATTCTGTCTTTAATATGCATTGTTAAGTAGATCCATAATATGACTTTACTAACCTGACTGTTATCATTCAAAAATAAAAATTCTCGATTTGTTCCTTAAGGTAACTCTTAGACTCTTTAATTTCATCATTTATACTGGGATTCTATAAAAATTTGAAATTTCCATATATCTTCTTTTTCTTTTGGCTGTTTCCATTAGAGGTCGCCGCAGCGGATCATCTGTTTCCATTTCTTCCTGTCCTCTGCATCTTGCTCTGTCACACCAACCACCTGCATGCCCTCTCTCACCACATCGATAAACCTTATCTTAGGCCTTCCTCTTTTCCTCTTACCTGGCAGCTTCATCCTTAGCATCTTTTTCCCAATATACCCAGCATCCCTCCTCAGCACATGTCCATACCAGCGCAATCTTTCCTCTCTGGCTTTGTCTCCAAACCGTCCAACCTGGGCTGACCCTCTGATATACTTATTCCTAATCCTGTCTACCCTTGACATACCCAGTGCAAATCTTAACATCTTTAACTCTGCCATATCCAGCTCTGACTCCTGCCTTTTTGTCAATGTCACTGTCTCCAACCCATATAACATAGCTGGTCTCACTACCCTCTTGTAGACCTTCCCTTTCACTCTTACTGGTACCCGTCTGTCACAAATCACTCCTGACACTCTTCTCCACCCACTCCACCTTGCCTGTACACTCTCCTTCACCTCTCTTCCACACTCACCATTACTCTGAACTGTTGATCCCAAGTATTTAAACTCATCCACCTTCGCCAACTCTACTCCCTGCATCCTCACCATTCCTCTATCCTTCCTCTCATTCACACATATATATTCTTAGTCCTGCTGACCTTCATTCCTCTCCTCTCTAGAGCATGTCTCCACCTGTCCAGGGTCTCCTCAACCTGTTCCCTACTCTCACTATATATCACAATGTCATCTGCAAACATCGTAGTCCACGGGACTCCTGTCTGATCTCGTCTGTCAACCTGTCCATCACCACTGCAAATAAGAAAGGGCTCAGAGCTGATCCTTGATGTACTCCCACCTCCACCTTAAATGCATCTGTCACTCCCACTGCAGATCTCACCACTGTCACACTACCCTTGTACATATTCTGTACCACTCTTACATACTTCTCTGCCACTCCCGACTTCCTCATAAAATACCACAACTCCTGTCTAGGAGCCCTGTCATATGCTTTCTCTAAGTCCACAAAGACACAATGCAACTCCTTCTGACCTTCTCTGTACTTCTCCATCAACACTCTCAGAGCAAACATCACATCTGTAATGCTCTTTCCTGGCATGAAACCATACAGCTGATCACTAATCATCACCTTCCTTCTTAACCTAGCTTCTGCTACTCTTTCCCATAATTTCATGCTGTGACTGATCAGTTTTATCCTTCTGTTACTACAGCTCTGCACATCACCCTTATTCTTAAAAATTGGTACCAAAACACTTTTTCTCCACTCCTCAGGCATCTTCTCACTTTCCAAGATTTTATTAAACAATCTGGTTAAAAACTCCACTGCCATTTCTCCTAAACACCTCCAAGCTTCCACAGGTATGTCATCTGGGCCAACAGCCTTTCCATTCTTCATCCTCTTCATTGCTATCCTTGCTTCCTCCTTGCTAATCCATTGCACTTCCTGATTCACTATCCCCACATCATCCAACCTTCTCTCTCTCTCATTCTCTTCATTCATCAGCCCCTCAAAGTACTCTTTACATCTGTTCAACACACTCTCCTCACTTGTGAGTACATTTCCCTCATTATCCTTTATCACCCTTATCTGCTGCACATCTTTCCTAACTCGGTCCTTCTGTCTAGCCAATCAGTACAGGTCCTTGTCTCCCTCCATAGTGTCCATCCTTTCATACAACTCTCCATATGCCTTATCCTTAGCCTTTGCCACCTCTCTCTTTGTCGTGCACCTCATCTCCTTATACTCCTGTCTACTTTCTTCATCTCTCTGACAATCCCACTTCTTCTTCGCCAACCTCTTTCTCTATATACGCTCCTGTACTTCCTCATTCCACCACCAGATCTCCTTGTCCTCCTTCCTCTGTCCAGATGTCACACCAAGCACCTTTCTAGCAGTCTCCCTTACTAGCTCTGCTGTAGTTACCCAGCTGTTTGGTAACTCTTCACTGCCATCCAGTGCCCGTCTTAACTCTTCTCTGAACTCCACCTCACAATCACCCTTTTTCAATTTCCACCATTTGATCCTTGGTGCTGCCCTCACACTCCTCCTCTTCTTGATCACCAATGTCATTCTACAGACCACCATTCTATGCTGCCTAACTACACTTTCCCCTGTCACCACTTTACAATCTCCATTCTCCTCCAAACTGGCCCTCCTGCATAGGATGTAATCCACCTGTGTGCATCTCCACTCTTGTATGTCACCCTATGCTTCTCCCTCTTGTTAAAATACATATTCACCACTGCCGTGTCTATCCTTTTTGCAAAGTCCACTACCATCTGGCTTTCTGCATTCCTTTCCTTAACACCATACCTACCCATCACTTCCTTATACCCTCTGTTGCCTTCACCAACATGCCCATTGAAATCTGCTCCAATCACCACTCTCTCTCACCCTTGGGTACAGTCATCACCACTTCATCCAACTCACTCCAAAATTTTTCTTTCTCATCCATCGCACACCCAACTTGCAGAGCATATGCACTAACAACATTCATCATTACACCATCAATTTCCATCTTCATAAACATCACTCTATCTGACACTCTTTTCACCTCCAAAACACTCTTGGCATACTGTTCCTTCAGGATAACCCCTACCCCATTTCTCCTCCCATCTACACCATGATAGAACAATTTGAACCCACCTCCAATACACCTGGCCTTACTTCCCTTCCACCTGGTCTCTTGCACACACAATATATCAACCTTCCTTATGTTCATCATATTAGCTAGCTCTCTCCCTATACCAGTCTTACTGCCAGCATTCAAAGTTCCTACCCTCACTACCACACTCCTAACCTTTCTCCTCTCTTCCTGCATTTAGACATGCCTTCCCCTTCCTCTTCTCCTCCTTCGGCCAGTAGTAGCCCAATTTCCACCAGCACCCTGTTGGCTAACAGTACTAGTGGCGGTCGTTGTTAACCTGGCCGTCGACTGATCTGGTATGTAAATCTGTATTGTTTTCCACATATCTCATTTGGCAAATGTTTTGCGCTGGTTGCCCTTCCTGACGCAACCCTCCCCATTTATTCGGCCTTGGGACCGACACAAAGAAATGCACTGGCTTGTGCATCCCCAGTGGCTGGGTTGAAATTTCCATATATCCATTACTATATTAATATTCAGTGTATTATGATCAGATAAAGGACAAGGAATAGTTTTCAAATAATTTTATTACATAAAAATATAGAGGGCTAAATCCTGTTAATTCTAGTTTGTGGTCCTTGTGCATAAGAATAATGAATGAAGAACAATGGTTATCTTCTGTTTTTACTGCTAAATCAACTAAATTATTATTAATAATTCATCTGTTTAGTGCTTTAGCTGATGCCAGTATTTTAACTTTCTTATGTTCACTTTTATATTCTATATTAGATGTGCAGTTAAAATCCCCTGCTAAAATTAAACTACCCTTTCAATGACTTTGTAGTATGTTTAAGTGATCTTTAGCCACTTTTGCACCTCTTTCAGGGATCCACTAAAAATCAGCTAGTGTATAGAGTTTGTCATTATGTTTAATTATTACAAATGTTTACATTATGCATTCCATTAGGATCATTAAAGGATTCTATGACCGTAGGCATTGCAGTGGATTTTCTCCAAAGTACAACAGTTCCTGTCCTCTTTTTGTTAAAAGAACAGATGATCATTTCATAACCCAAGTTATTCAAATATTGTATATCTTTATGTATCAAGTTAGTCTCTATAGTGTCTCCTCTATTTAATTTTAGATATCTCATTAATGATTTCCTTTTGTTGCCATTATTTAGTCCATTTACATTAATAGATTAAAATTATCCAAACTGTGTATTTAAAAAGATTTCTTTGAAAAGATAATATGAAACATTTACCCACCATATTAATTTATTTATGTATAAGAATCTAATGCATTCCTCCGACACTATGTTAACATTCCAGATTTTTTGTAATTTTTCTTTCTACAAACTGAACTGCTAAAATTCAAAAATAACAAAAACAAAGACAAGTCTATACAGTAACTATAACAGTATATATTGCTAATAAAGCACAATCCTCCATGGATACCAAAGTCCCTAGTCTGCCTATTGAATAGTCAAACTACTATACTATCGCTCTACCTAGCAACACCTAAAAATTCATCAAAAAAACTAGCCAAAGGCTATCATGGCTTACAAATAATTAATATAATATTATATATAGGTCAGAATAATAAGATACTGGTAATTTAGTTATATAATTTGCAATTTAAAACTATTCCCCCATTACTGCATACAATTTTAATTATCATCTTCTATTAATCATAGGTAATAAATACTCCAACAATCCAACAAATAGTATGCTATATTCTATTTATTTAATATTAGTATACATTACCCATTTAATATTCCTAAATTATTTACTCATTCAACATTATTATAACTAGATCTCTAAATAAGTATAACAGAGTGGGACCTGAAGTGAAAAAGACATCTGTAAACTTAATCATGTCAAAAGACACACACACGTTTTATAACTCTAACAAAAAGCTCTGAATTAGTTTTTAAAATACAGTTATCGGTATTTCAAATTTCTGTAACAAACTTAACACATCAAATATCAAAATATTTAAAAATCTGTTTGCGTCTTAAACTACTTCATAAACATATGTACACTACTGAGGTCAAAAAGAATGTCTTACTATTTCTCTGGAGTCAAAAAATGCAGTCTGTATTGTATTCAAAAGTTAGAAAATATTCAATTCAAATCACATTCTCCTTTGCTGAATTCAAACATATTGAAAAATCTACTTTACTTTCTATCAAAATGGATGTACTGATTTAGTAGAAAAACACACAAGTTTCAGCTATGATTCATGAAAAGAGTTATTTTAGGTAGTCTTAGTGAATCTAATAACAAAAAACATGTAAAAAGCTTCAAAGTGTAAATGACCAAGCTTCAAATTTCAGCTTTCTAATTATTTTGAAATATATTGTATGATTTTCTATATAAATTATATGAGATCGTGTACAGTCACATTTATGTCACATGCAGGTATATGTAATATACATTGTTCTTAAAAGCAGTTTATTTAATTATATTTTCCCCACTAGTATTTTAACTTATTCTATAAATGTTGTATTTCGAAAATTTCCCATCAAAGAGCTATTTAATCATCAGATATTTATTAGAGATTATACTATGTGTACTCATTTCTTAATTTACTGATATTGCTATTTTAATCATACGTAGTAGACATTGCATCCCTTGTGTATATGCATAACATTCATAAGATGTTTACTCTTATTAATTCTAATATTACAAGCAATCTTGACTATTTATAAAATAATTCCTGCTTATTTAATTTGAGTACACGTGTTTAGCCATTGTGAACTACTGTTCTGGTCTAAGCTTTACATGCTGACATCAGAATTTGGATACAGCATGTGAAAATGACAACTCACAGCACACAGCAGTTGCTAATTTCCTCTGTAAGTTTCTCATTCTTAGTTATTTTAAACTGTTCTAATCAATAACAAATATCTAACTTTACTTCTTGCAATTAATATGTACAGTTAATATGAATAGTTAGTTAACAACACTACAACATAAGCTATTAAGATGTAAAATGTAAGCAAATTATATGTTGTAGCATCCCAGTACTGAACATTACTATAGCTTTTATCTTAACCAATTCTTCACTTCTAAGAAAAGAAGAGAGTTGCGATTTTTAGTAGATTTCTCACTTGTATACTTCATAAATGAAAAGAAAACAGGAAGTTATTTTTTCATCTTTCACAGACATCAGTGATGAACTTTGACCTAGATTTTTTTCAGGCCAGCTCAAGGTTTGAAAAATCCAACATTCTGAAGAAATTAAACATTATTTTGTTCTCAAGTTTTTTTTCTAAGTGTCAGTTGCTTCATAAATGATTTGTGAGGGGAATGTGTTACACAGGAACAAAGAAGCAAAATCATCAGCACTTTAACACTTCTAATTAGCATATTACTTAGAACTGACATTAATTTAACCCAACAATGCACATACTAAGCATTGCTGAACAAATAAAATAAAATTCTTAAATAGTTTTAACTTTATCAGTTCTTTTACAGGAAGTATTTGTTTAACTCTTAGAAACACACTTATAGGTTTAGTTAAGTGAAATATATTAACTCTGTCACTGTAAATATAGTAAAACAGTAAAACAAATCCTTTATATTCCTCATCATGAAAAAATGTTTTAGCTTAAAATATAAATACTTAGTTACATATATTTTGAGGCTTAAAGTCCAGTTCAAACACTTTACTTTTAAGGCAAATCTATTGTTTCACAAAATAATAGTCCTGCAATCAGAGACTAAGGCTCACTTGTTTTAGGCGTTTTAGTTTTAAATGCAGTTTTCCAAGAATTCATCTCACTCTGTCTCTTCAGGATATACTGTTCTACTCTGTTTCTTCAGTACTATTAAGGATTTTATTGCTGTTAACAAAAGTGGATGCCTCCTCCAGCATATGAAATATTTTGGTTTCTTCAGAAAGGAATAATTTTATCTTTACAGGAAACACCAATGTGGCTTTAATATTGTTCTTTTTAAGTTCCTTGATCAGTGGTAAACAGGATTTCCTTTTACTCATTATTTTACTGGAATAATCATTGTCAAATCTGAGTGCATGGGCTCCTATTTTAATAGGTGTGCTGGACCATGTTGCTTTTAATATTTGGTCTTTTTCTACGCTAGACATGAAGTTAACTGTAACTGAGTATAGTGGTAAATTTTCCTTCTTAGATGGTGCTGTCAGGGATCTATTTGCTCTTTCAGTTCCAAAAGATAAACTTTCAGGTAGCTTTAATGTTTTATGTAGCCAGGTAGTTAAGAAGTTTTATTATATTGTTTCCATCATACGTTTCAGGTATACCATAAATTCTAATGTTATTTCGTCTGTCTGTTTTCTAAATTGAAGTTTTTCTATGAGCCAGTTATTTTGTTTTAAAAGAAATTCAGTCTGAGACTCACCTTCAGTTATTCTGCTTTCATGATCATTCAGAGTCTCTTCCATACTGCTGATTTGTGCCCCTTGCTGTTTCATATGAATTTCAAAATGTTCCATCCTCTTCTCTTCTTTGAAACATTCTAGTTTTGTATCCAGTTTGTGTATTTTAATAATACATCTAGCATACTAGATTGTATTGACTGGATGTCTGTTTTAACACAAGAATCCTGACTACCATTTCTTGAGTGGCTCATGTTGAAGTGTCTTCTCTCTTAACCAAACAGTTGAAATTCTGACAGAATAACTACACCTTTTGAAGAACTTGAAGCTATAAATCTTTTCTCTGACTATTAATGAATAAGATTGGCTAACAATTATCTTCAAATTTTAATTTTTGATTACATTTTCAGTCAGAGAAAAGTTTTCAGTCACAGAACTTTCACCAATTGCTGCTCCCAGCCATGTTGGACACACCCTACCCCGAGTCCTTATTTTCTGATTAGTATAATGACCACTTTTCTTATGCTTCCAAACTCCCATTGTTTGGTCCAATTTAAGTCTAGTTTCAAATGCCACTCATGACAGGAAGCAAGGTTACATGTTTTTAAGGAGGAGCCTCTACTGAATGGAATAAGATGACCCAAGGAATATTTATATTAATGAGTAAGAAAGGAGATAGGGTGATACCTAGAATGATAATATGTGGTGTACAGCTAGTTGGCAGGAATTGGGATGGAAATCATGTTAATGCTTAACTTACCTAAAATAAACATTTGTTTAACTTTTCCAAGCATTTGGGCCAGCTGTTCCATTTCTCTTTTATGTAAAGTTGTAGACTTGGTGAGCAATGGAGGTATACACAAACTATAATTTGTGCTGGAATGTGTTGTGCTTTAAAAGTATTGTACCCCCATGATTTCCTTGTTAGATGACAGCTGCTATATGAATGTAAGAGCATCTTGCATGCCTGCTTTATACCTTTGTGCAGTTAAAAATTCAATATTTGTGATGCATGTGTAGCCAACTCTGTAGAATTGGGAAGAGGATGAATTTCTGTGTAGTCTCTGTCACCTGAGGTCATCTTGTGGTTAGGAGATATAGGAATATCCATGAATGGATAGGCATGAGTGACTGTGGTCTACTCACCACCATTGTGGGCAGAAAAAGTGCTGGAGTCATACTGACAGGAGTGTTTACTTGGCAAAACTCCATAAATGTACTTCTATGCACACCAGGCTGTGCACAGTTCTCCATCCATGAATCAGTGATGTGCAAAAGCATACACCAGGCCCTTATCCTAAATAGTGGGCACTAAGCTACACTTTTCAGCCAAAAGGGGTGGATATTAGACATGTGCCATAAAAAAATCTAAACCAGACACTGGCCTTCCATCACACGACTCTTACACTTGCTGTCTAATATAAAGCATGATTACCAGAAAATTATTCCCAATAAAAAAGGTGATCCTTCTTACAGGGTGATGTGAGGTGCTAAGCCAGGAAGGGCCAGAAAATGAATGAATCACTGGTGTGGTAGAGGACACTTGATAGGAATGTAAAACCAAAAGGAAAACTTCATTTGAGTTTATAATGGCAAATCTTAATTTTGAGAAGTCTTTTATAATTGGTTTTGCTTCTAGAATTGTTAAGTCATCTGGCTATCTGCTTCATGAAAACTTTTCTTTCTTGTGTCAGCATTGTTGGAGAACAACCCCTTAACCTACATGATATCTGAAAATGGCTCTATGACAGAAATTCAGTGAAAGAAAGATTAGAACTCAAAAGAGAGATCAGCAAGCATCAAACCTGCAGTAAAATAATGGTATTTCAAACTCGCTGTTTCTCTCTCTTCAAGCATTCACTTCCATACACCCTTCAACATGGGGGACTGTGCCTACTTAATGGTAGTAATTTCAAGACCAAAGGTCAGTTTTTTGAGATACCACAGTCTTGGTCTTTAAACACAAATCAGACAAACTGCACATTAGAGTGCTAATCACAAGTAACATTGGAACCAAGCAGATAGGTTCATAGGTGTGTACTAGGCTAATGGCCCTAGAGCCTTTACAAGCCTGGTACAGCCTGATGTTAGTTCCCAGTGCCTCTATCAAGTAGAGCCAGTGGAGTGATCCCAGGTGGTGAACTTTTTATTTCCCATCCACTCATCAAGATTCGTCATGAAGAGGGCCAGTGAGGTGCTCTGTTTGGCATGTATAGGAAGTCTATTCCAGAGCATGGGGAGTCTCTGGGTTATGAACCTGTCCCTCCAGCATGTTCTGGTGATTGTGGTAGTGAGGTTAGGGTCTCTGGAGCGTGTGATGTAGAGGGATTGGGATTTCTTTAGATGTAGCATTTCTAACAGAGCTGGGTCAGACATGGCTTTGTAAGTCAAGCAGAGATCGCCTCTTAGCAGACGATATGAGATAGAGAATAGTTGGAGTTTTTTGAGCCTGTCCATGTACAACATGTGTTTAAGGCCTAGGATCCTCTACGTGAAGTACTTTTGTGGCCTTTCCAGCTGTTGCATGTGTCTAGTGAGGTACATGCCAAATGAGACATTATACTCGATGATTGGCTTAATGAGGGAAGAGTAGAGAGAGATGATGACCTCTTTCTTCCTGGATGCAAAACCCTTGGTAATGAGATGTGCCACATAGAAGGACTTTCTGACCACACTGGCAATGTGGTGGTCAAAGGAGAGGTTGCTGTAACCTGTGTCCCCAGATCTCTTATAACACCTTCAGTATTCAGTGGGCTCCCATCAATCTGGTAATTAGTGGGAACTGAGTTTTTCCCAAAGGGGATGATGACACATTTTTTGGCATTAAGCTTAAGGCCATGGTTTTGACACCAGTCATTGGCCTTTCTGTAGAATGTCTACATCACTTGGGGAGTTAATAATGGCTCTCAGCTTGCAGTCATCTACGAACTTGGTCAACCAGAGTCCCTTCTTGTTGGCCTGAACTTCTGACAAGTACAAACCAAACAGGAGAGGACCCAGGACCGATCCCTGTGGAACTCCACTCGTGACTGGTCAGAAGTCTGACTTGGAGTCCGCTACTTTCACACTGTGGGTTCTATCTGCGAGCCAATTTGCAACCGACCTAGTGATATAGGAGTTGATGCCTAGTTTGGTGAGTTTATCAATAATTCCTGAGTGGGGAATGGAATCAGAAGCCTTGGCCAGATCGAGTTAGGCTGTATGAACTGCCTTGCCCTCGTCCACAGCTCTGGTGACTGACTCAAAGAAGTCAACCAGGTTGAGCAGGCATGATCTACCTTTCACAAAACCAGATTGCATGGGATCTAGAGTTTGGAGATTCCCTATATCCTTGTTAATTAGGTCCATGATGATGCGCTCCATAACCTTACATATCAGACTTCTCAGGCTAATGGGGCAATAATTCCCAGGGTCTGCAGTCGCTCCCCCTTTATGGAGAGGGATGACTGTAGCAGTGCGCTGTTTGGTAGGGACAAAGCCTGAGGTGAGGCTGTGATTGAACAGGGCACACAGATGTGGTGACAGTTCACTTTGTAGTTCATGTAGAACACAGCCAGGGATATTGTCGGGTCCCATGGAAGCTGTATTCTTGGCCTTGGATAATGCAGCTTTAACCTGTGCTGCAGTAAAGCTACAGGTGCCTGGCATTCCCTCAGTATTGTGATTGGTCCTTTGGGGGGGGGGGGGGGAGTAAAATTGGCACTGAATCTGTTGGCCAGTATGTTGGCAGTATCTGCAACAAATTAAATTAATAACCAACAGGTTACACTAAAGATCCTCCTGAAGGCTTTCAGACAGTAGTATTTATTCCAGAAAAAAAAAGAATCAAATACTTTTGCCCCAGAAAAAAGGATTTCATCAGAACTACTGACAACATTCAATCAGACACTTTCAAAGGAATATAAGTCACATGATTAGAGTCTTAAAGTTACAGTACCAGTGTTACATAGTAAATAATACAAAAGTTTGTAAATGTTTGAAACATTTAAAAACACGTATTTGAAAGCCAATACAACTTGATTTAGTAAAATGTTTAAGACTTATAAAACTTTTAAAACTTTTTGTGAATGAGAATTTAACTAACTTGTAATTCACATTCACTGTTACCAAAACATCTAGAAAGAACTGTCACAATTTGGTAGCTCTAAGTTTCAGCACACTACTAATGAAGATGGAATCATTTAACCTGGTTATGTTGGTGTCATCTAGGTCCAGTTGCTATACTAGTTCTTGTGCTTCAAGACACAACACCCAGGGTCCATGCAATTTAGTGCATTTACTACCACCATTAAAAATACGGCAAATTTAATCATTTTCTGTCTTGTCCTATAGTCGATGCTCTTCCTTGGGGATCAGTTTGCATTCTTGACAAAATCCACACTTGTAAGCTTCCATCTGCATCCTAGTACTGAAATCATATTTTTATCTGTCTTTCTAAATTCTCACTGATATTCTTTCCCATATTGTATACAAAACTGGAATGGTTCACCCACTTTTTCTTCCACCTCTGGGTAGTGAGTAAATAATTTAGTTGGTACTCATAATTCAGGATCATCACTTTCTCAAAGTTCTTAGCATTGGGAGTTTTAGTTGGGATACTATCCGAATTTGCCAAACTGTTGTAGATATTTTGTACCCCACCCCTGCATGATTTATTGTCTGATCTTGTTAACCATAATGGTTTTCAATCTCTGTTAGAAACAAACTATGGTTGGATGTAATACTGACCAACCTAACAAATTTTCCCTTCACTAAACTCCTTTTTTTGGACATGAGGGTGATTACTCATATAGTGCAGATAGGAGTTTGAAAAGGTGGGTTTTCTGTATGTTATTGAGACAAAGGTATTAGTTACCCTTATAGTATCATTATATCCAAAAATATATTTCTTTTTTGGAAAGGTGGTGAGTAAATCTAAGGAAGTTGGTGGCAGTGTCTGAACACTTAATAACTTCTTGTAACTGGTCCTTTCTTCCTTTCCATAAACGCCAGTATTTTGGTTCAAGGAGCTTCTGGGCTGCAGCCCAACACATTTCTGTCACTGACATATTATATAATATATATATATGTGTGTGTGTGTGTGTGTGTGTGTGTGTGTGTGTATATACATACACATTTTGTTATATTGTATAACATAATATTTTATTGTTACAGTTTATATGAGCATAACACTGTTAGTTGTATAAAAGGAAAATCATAATTCAGATTTTAACATAATCAGTCATTTTTATTGGGTGGCCACAGTGGTGCAGCGGTTAGCATTGTCGCCTTACAGCAAGAGGTTCTCTGGTTCGATCCTCGGCTGGGGTGCCTTCTGTGCGGAGTCTGCATGTCCTCCCTGTGGTCGCGTGGGTTTCCTCCTGGTGCTCCGGTTTCCTCCCACATCCAAAAGACATGCTGTAGGTGGATTGGACACTCTAAATTGGCCCTAGGTATGAGTGTGTGCATGTGTGTGCCTTCCGTGGACGGTTGGGCGCCGGGCTGGCAACTCAACACCGTAAAACTCTACTGCCAGTCATGAGCGGACAGGTGATCTGCTGTGGCGACCCCTAACCGGGAAAAGCCGAAAGAAGAAGTCATTTTTTTATTATTTAATGAACATCAGGCTCTAGCAGCCTAACGCAGGCCATTTCTGTTTGCATAATCTGAAGATTTGATAAGTGTTCTCTGTTGATGGCAGTTTGTCATTATCACCACAATATTTAAACTTACCTTTCCCACAGTCTAACAATAAACCTAGTTTTATTTTTTTCTGGTCTGTTTGCATCTTTTTTTTTTTTTTTTTGGTCTTATGAATATTTTAGTGGTTTCCTGACATCTTGCTGAATTCCAGTGTGTATTAGAGTTGAGAGTTTTGTTTGAGTTTTAAAATGACCCGAAAAGAAAAATGAAACAAAGCAGATTCATTTTTCTAGAGGTTTCAAGCCCCAGCTAATAATACTTTTGAAAAGACTGTACCTAAAGATTTGCATTTTCAGACTTTTTTCATGAGGGTAAAAATAATCATACCAGAGGTGAACAGGCAGGAGTAAAAATCTCTGCAAAATATATTTTAGAGGATTATGAGCCTGTTGCCAATCATAACCGACGTGTGTCGCGACATGGATGCCAAGAAATTTTGCTTTCAAAGTGAATCGTGGCATCCATGTAGAGAACACATTATAAAGGGGTATGATCAGAGACCTAATCATAATTCTTTGTACTGCATGGAGCTTTATTGCCTTCAAGTACTACTAATTACAGGGGGAAAAAGTTCTGTTTTGCCGGATTTCAAAACCATAAAGCACTTAGTGAGTTCTTTCAGAAAGACATTGAAGAGGTTCTCTTATGTTAGAAATAGTCAGGGACAGAATTACTGGAACAGACAGCAGGCAGAAACATCTTTTTTGCTTCTACCTCTGCCTTTTTCTGGTCATTACTAGCAGGTTTAACTGTCTGTTGTGATACATGATCTTAACAAGTGAGGCAGGGGGTGCTTAACATTTGTTAAGATGGGGTCTTGCACTGTAGACCAGATATTGGAGCATAATCTCCACACTCCATGCACTGCAGTATTGTAGTAATGTAGGCTGACAATGGAGGAGGGGTTGTTTTATGGGATAGTAAATAATATGAGGATAAAGCCATGGGACAATGTGAAGATGGTAGATGTGAAAAATGGTGTTTTATCCTACAAAGAAGTTTAAGATAGAAAATGATTTTTTAATGTGCTTTAGAATAAAGCATTATTGATTATAAGCTTTTGAAAGATCTGACAGTAAAGGATCCCTATTTACAATATATTTTACTTTTCATGATCTATAAAAATCCAGCTGCTTTGCCTGGACTATAATTTAAGTGGTGCTCTTTGACAGAATCAGTATCCACCTGTTTAACATTTTGTTTACCATTATTGACTTTGATAAGATTAAGATTACAGGATTTTGCACAGTTTTTGGGTTTTACACAAGAAATACAGCTTGATTTAGTTTGGTATATGCATACATTAGGTGTTAAGTCTTTGTATACTAGTATATTCCATGGGGGTTTAAGGCTCTAGAATTTTGGTTAAATAAGGTAGGTCTTTATGAACCTGGCTTCATTGCTTTTTTGTTATGTGTAACAGAGCATGTTTTGACTAAAATGTGTTATACTGGTGAAAGCATTGTTTTTACAGGTTATAGAAATAGCTGTGGGAGCATGTGAATATATATTATTTTTTAAAACCTTTATTAAATGATCACTTATGACATAGGCAAACATGCATCAACAGAAAAGCAAACAGACCATATTAATGTTTTTCCATTTGTGTGTGTTATACATCACATATATCATCAGTCCAACATTACATAAATTGCTGAATGAACCCCTCCTGAACATCATTCTGTATGTTTTGTTCCCACAATTTCCATTTATTTTCATGTACTTTGCTCCTTCGCTTGTCTAAAGATCCCTCTTCCAGTTCTTTTATCTCTTTTACAATATTTAATACTTCAAAAATAGTTGGTTTCGACTTTGATTTCCAGTGTCTAGTAATTGCTTTTTTTTTGTAGCCAACATAATTAAACTTAATAAGGCCTTACTATGTCTAGACAGTTCAGATCCTGTGTTCCGACTAAAAAAAAAAATCATATCATTAGTTACAGCCATTTGCTCACCCAGTATTTCTGACAGAGTACGCTGTAGAGAAATGTTAAAATCTGCCAACTCATTTTACTCCCAAAACATATCTTCCCAGTTGCCTTTTTCTTCCCCATCACAAATGCAACATTTGCTATCTACCTGAGAAAAAAAGTTTTTAAAGTCTGCTTGGGGTATAAAAAAAAAACTTATGAAAACAATTTCAAGCAAAAATCCTAAACCTTCTGGACATTCTTGAATATTTGGAAGCCATACATATGTCCTTCTATTGTTCGCTTGTAAATTCCTTTTTTAGTCTCTCTTCCCACTATGTTCTATCCTCTTTTGATTGATTCTTATAGTTATCATGCAGTATTTTATACACCTTAGTAATTATCCATCGTTTTAACTGCAGCTTCTGTTCTAGATTCAGCTTAAAACTCTCCCAGAGTACATCTTGTACTTATGATTCCTCTTGCCTTTCACTGCCTATATTCTGATAGGTCCTTGGTAGTGAAGGCAGTCTTTAGCCTGCAGTCCAAACATCTTCTTGGGCCTCATTCCAATCTTATTACCTGTCTAGTTGTTTACTCCCAATACTTTGGTTACTTTACTAGTTTGTCTGTACCCCTACTTGCAGTCATCCCTATTGGCAAAATCTTCTGTCTTTTCTACATTATCATGTTGGCTGAGTTCTCCGAATACTTTCTGCTACTTTATGAATATAATGTTCTGTGTGATTGTTAATATTCTCTTTAAGGATCTTCATCCAAAATCTCACTCTTTCCTTATTTCTTGAATTTTCTTGCATCATCAACATCATCCCTTTCCAGTTTGAATTTTAGTTTCTGCTTGTGTGATGTGAAAGAGCCTTAACTATGCAGCTCGAACATATCCCTTCAAATCAGGTTATCCTAAACTTCCCTATTCTGATGGAAGGAACAACTTATAACACTTGACTCTTGCCCAATTTCCCTTCCAGATAAAATTGTTCAAGCCTTAATTAATTACTATCCAAAACGTGTTGATAAAAATACGCCTGACTTGTGTATAAAACTAAAGGGACTAAAAACATTTTGCTGCTTGTATCATACTATCCATATCCATAGGCAAGAACATCTCGTTTTCCAGTTTTTGTATTATCTTTTCTTTAATCTCTTCCCACATATCCATAGCTGCCGTAATAGAAACATTTTAACCCATCCTCCTAAATATTTCATAAATATGGGTATTGCTGAATTAATTTGTGTGTGGGTACATAGATTACAGCTATAGCATTTGTTTTATCTTTATTAATTTTAAATCTCAAAAAAAAGTGGAACTGTCCCAGAATGTTCCACAACACTGACATGTCATTTTCAGGTTCTGTCTGGTACAAAATAATATCTGCAAATAAAGCCAACTTTTCTAGAATACCATACCAGTTATATACTTGAATTTCTGAATCCCTTATTTTCTTTGCCCATGGTTCTAAATATAACAATTAACAAAAAGGAAAGAGGGCACATCTGCCTGGTTCTTCTGTTCGGACACAACTTATTAAACCTTTCCACTTAGATTTTTGACTCGGATCCTACATATGCCCTCCTGAATAACCATATTATTGTATCAGGAAATGCAAATGTTTCCACTGCACTACTCATAAAATCCCAGCTTACTCTTTGAATGCTTTCTCTATATCAAGACCCACCACCAGCAGCAGTATTTTCTTGCATTCAGCTTCCCTCTGGATCATCGTTATCTTAATGTCAAATGTTTTGTTTCCCCTCCACCAAACCATAGTGATCCATGTCTATCAATTTTGGCCACTTTTTGACATTTTCTTTTATCCATTACATACATAAATACTTTATAATCATGGTTTAAAATTGAAATGGGCCTATTTGAAGCTAGATCTGATGGGTCTTTATCATCTCTTAAGTATTATAGCCATCCATACCCTTCAACCTTCAGACATCAAAAATCTAGACAAAGGCCCATGAAAAGTAGGTATAGCTAGCCAAAAATATGGACACTAATTAGCATAAATTGTGCATATCCAATAGCTTAATCCTGCTGACCAGAATAGGGATGTGGGATACCACCACTCAAAAACACAAGCTTAAAAAATGAAGTGACAAAATGAAGCAAAATATAACCATAATAATTTTGCTTTATTTATATTAACATTTGAACTTGCACAAAACTAAAATATATTTTTTTGCAAAAAATCAAACTTGTATAAAATTAAAATGATTTTTTTTTAATAAAACTTAAAATCATATAAGCTCTAGCTACTACACTTGTATCAAATTAAAATAAGCACAAGTTCAGTAATCTCTACTTACATTGTTTTCTGTATGTTTGTATCTGTGTTTGCGCGCGTGTGTGTGTATGTGTGTGTGTGACTGTCAGTTTGTGCCTGTACATTTGTGTGTCAGTCTGTGTGTGTATGTCTGCATGTCTCTCTCTGTTTAGTATACTTTCCACATATTTCCTTCAAGAAAGGTACATAGTTAAGCACTAAATCCACACCATGTTGTAGTCTCCCTAGGTTAATTCCATGAATAATATTAAACTCTCTAAGTAGCCATTCTTTGACAGCCATTGAACCCAAGAACTGGCAGAATGATAAGAAAATCAGTCACTCATGTCAGTTGTCATGAGAATTAAAGGATTAAGTTAGAAAAAAAATGTTTTCAGCCTCTGTTTATATGTAACAAGTCCGAAGAAACTGTTGGGAACAACATTGTCCCTTGCCTTAGCCAAATAATAAACTATGTGTCCACTCTTGGCAGTCGGCACAAATACATCTCACACTGTTTTCTGAATGTTTTTAACATGTAACTGATTTCTTTCAAGGCTGCTAACATTAGTCTCACAACACAAGCTGTTTTTTTCTGTTTTCCCCTACATTTTAGACACTAAATACGTCCTGCCTCAACTGTTATTACTAAGATCATCATCATCATCACTAATGTATAATGGATATAAACTGTTAATTGGGATACAACAGAAGAAGAATCTGGAGACAAAAAAGTTTAATATTGATAAGAAACAGAGTATGAAAAATGTTAGTTAACCATGTTCTAAAACAGCCATCATCAAAATTAAAGCACATATGCTGCAGTAGACCTGTCAAGCCTGTAATGCTACACAGGCAAGTGGCAAGATGTTGCTTGTTTACAGAGATCATAACATAACATAATATACAAACATTATTCTAAAACGTTAAGGCATTAAAGAATAACTGCTCAGAATGTTATGGGAGATACAAATTCAGTACCCCTGTGAATTCAGCATTATAGTTTAATCTACATGTGTGACATATTACAGTCTGCATTAGATAATAGCATATAATATTTTTTTAATACTACCTCTCAGCACCTTATAATATCTCCTTGCAACACACTCGATGAAACTCTGCTACTAGTGCAAAGATCCCTGTACATCCAGTCTCATAATATCCATAATATTTTTTCTGCTGCTTGGCCTGAGTTGTTTTTCTATTATACTTACATATTTTAGAATCTTCTCATCCTGCTGGTGGTGTGGAGTGAACCAGTTGCTTCATATTCCTTCCTGGGTCAGTCATGGCTAGTTGGCTTGCATCTGCATAGGAATCTGTCAACCTAATTGCTCTGCTTTTCTTTTCTTTTCTGACTGTCCCAACTAGATTAGAAGGTCCAAGTGCAGTAAAACGTCAGAAATCCTCCTAATATGTTTTGGATCTATGTTGCGTACTCGCAGTTACACAAAGTTTATTGCTAGCATAACTTGCCTGATAACAATTGCTTACTTTCCTGATAGCTAGTTGCTCGCTCGCGACACTGTCATGGCTCTGATGTAATCCCATTCATCCTTGCACATCGATGATACCCCAGGGCATACTGGCACTGTATGATGATATAAATTAAAAAGAAAGATAAATCGGAATTTAAAGGGGCCATTCGGGAAGTCATGGCACCCTCTTATTTTCATACGTGAAACAACTTTCTGCAAAATTCAGGACATTTGAGAGGTATGCAGCCATCACACCTTTTTCAGGGATGCTGGTACTTCTCCTTCTTTTAAAATTGTGTTTAAAAAAACTTCCAGATCTTTATCAGTTTCTTCCTTCTTATTTTCCAGACTTCCACCAGCATACCATCTATTCCTAGAGACTTTCCTGCAGATAAATTATACATCACCATTTTTATCTCATCTCCCCCTGTCTTAACTGTTAATTGTTCAGCCTCATCTTCCTCCACCTTTGACCTATTTGTTTTCCTTAAATATTCCTATTTGTGCTTTTTTCTTGATTTCATCATTTCTCTGCTTTATATAACTTTTCATAAAAAAGTAACATTCCCTGCTTAAAGGTAACTATTTCTCTCTATGTTTTTAAGCTCCATGTAGAATAGTGGGTGTGTGTTGTACCTTTAAGAAGTGTTTCAAGGTCGGCACGTGCATATAAATAGCCAGCACATGCTAGCTTTAGTGCCATTTTGAAACTGCAGCCAGAGAGTGAGCATGTATGAGTGTGACAGCTACTTTGTTTATAAGTTTATCTAGGTTAAAGTTATTAAGCCTCAATCCTGATGTGTGTGTACATAGTAAAGCTGCTTGAACAGAACCCACAAAGACTAATCTATTTTATCCTGACTAGATGAGCGACATGGTGTCAGAACCGGGGCTCCAGAGACTGATTTTCAGAGCTATGAGGTGCAGAGTTAACAGTGAAAGTAAACTAAGAGAAACAAGCACAAAAAAGGGCCAGAAAAAAACTAAAGGTAATGAAAACTTGCACAAATTATTTATTTTATAAAAAAGATGAAACGGAGCATTAGAAGGGCACAAACCGCATTATTAAACAAACAAGGGGCACAAAAGGTTTATTAATGAAATTAAATATTTAAAATTAAGATATTTGATAAAACGATTATCAGAAAAGCATATAAGGGGTTCGGAATTACCTTGAAATTGCAAAACAAGCATGTTTAAAGCAAAACGAGCACAAGAAAAGTATAATGGGCATGGGAAAAGATTAAACAAGCAAAACGAATATAACAAAGGTTAAAAAGGGCACAGTAAGCATAAATAAAGCAAGGCGACTACATGTTTTTGGCAAAGTACTGTGTTGTGGCTTAACTACTACTTTGCATTGTATTCAGGGCATAACTAGAGTTATTCAAAGTATCTCAAAGTATGTAAAAGTGCTTACAGTGTGTGCTTATTACTGTGCATTTATTCCGAAGAGTTTATTTGTGTGCAAAGTGCAACTATTTCATTAAGTGCAGTCAAAATACAGCCATTTTGAAAAGTTTCTTGTGCTGGGTGTCTCGATTTGTAAAGTGCCGCCATTTCAGTGCATTTCTTACACCGTAAAGAGTTATTTAGCAAAGTGCAGCCATTTTGGGGAAGTTTCTGTGTGCTGTGTATTGTTTATTCACAAAGTGCAGTTACTTTGAAATGTTCCTTACTCTGAGATTCTTCTGCCCAATTTATTCACACAGTGCAGTTATTTTGAAATGTTTCTTACAATGATAAGTGATTTTTACACTAATTTCAAGAGTATTACAGTGCATGAGAGACTTATTTCCCAAAGTTCAGTTATTCAGAAGCTTGTTGTGCTACTGGCATAGTTAAAAATACTGGCGTAAAATTCTTGCATATGTATATGTGTGTATGTTCATGCATACTTGCAAAAGCCTTCACTAGTATTTATATGCCAGACAGATTTCAGAAACCACCATTGGTGTTTCATCAGAATATTGCAGAGAATTGGAGAATATTTGAGCAAGAGTATGATATTTTTATACAAGCAGCTTATTCTGACAAAAAATGCACAAACCAGGGTATTCATTTTGCTAAATCTAGCTGGGTCAAAGGACATTGAAAGAGAGCATTCATTTGTATATGCACCAGTAGTATATAAGGGAGAAGGTGAAAACCATAATATTGTTGTACAGGCTGAATCAAGGGAAGACCCGCAAGTGTTTGAAGTGCAAATTCAGAGAAATGTGTAACCCCCAGACAAATATTACATTAGAGAGGCATTTGTTTTACACAAGAGATCAAAAGCCTGGGGAAACTTTTGCAGCTTATATAACTGACTTGAGAAGCAAACCTAAAATAGGTTATCCTTGTGCCATAATAGCAGATGATTAATTGGATGGAGGCAATGATGAAGCAGAACATGACAAAAACCTTAAGAAAGTTCTAGACCGAGTACGTAAAGTGAACTTAAATCTCAAACCTCTGAAGTGCAAATTCAGAGTACTAGAAGTTACATATGTAGGTCATTTATTTACTAGCACTGGCTTGAGACCAGACCCATCCAAGCAAGCAGCCATTCTTGAGATGCCAGCACTAGATAATATTCAGGCTCTGCAACGGTTTCTTGGTATGGTCAACTATTTAAGCAAGTTTATACCAGACTTCAGTGAGTTGGTAGCACCTTTGAGAGAGCTGATGCACAAAAATGTTACATGGTCTTGGTTGGAACAGCACCAGACAGCATTTGAAGACCTTAAGCAGAAAATTGCCACCCCACCTACATTAAGATACTATGTCAATAAACCAGTAATTTTTTCCTGTGATGCTTCAAAATTTGGTCTTGGCGCAGTTATTCTTCAAGAAGGCAGACCAGTAGCCTATGCATCTAGAACTCTTACCCAAACTGAAATTCACTATGCTCAAACTGAGAAAGAACTTTTGGCAATAGTATTTGCATGTTCAAAGTTTCATGATTATATCTGTGGTCAAGCTGTTCAGGTTGAAACAGTTCACCAAACTCTAGTTACTATTCTAAACAAACCTATGCATTCAACTCCAGCGAGATTACAAAGAATGATGCTCACATTGCAAAAGTACTTCTTCAAAATGGTCTATACAAAAGGCAAACTGCTTTATCTGACTAATACCTTATCTATCTGACTAATACCTTATCCAGTTCACCCAGAAGTACAATGGAACAGCTTTAAGCAGAGAATTTTGACTTTGATGTCATGGAAGTGCATAATTTTTCTATCACAAGACTTGATGAGCTGAGAGATCATACCAAGACTGATCCAGTTTTGCAAAAACTCGACCACTACATTAATGCTGGATGGCCGTCAAAGCAATCTAGTGTACCACCTGAAATGCAAACTTATTCTCCTTACAGAGATGAAATGTTGATGGAAGGCATTATTTTCAAATGTCCTAAAATTGTTGTTCCTGCTTCCTTACAACATGAATATATCCAGATTTTGCATCGTGGTCACCCAGGTTCCAAATCTACCAAAAGAAGGGTGAGCGAACTAGTATTTTGGCCTTCTCTAGTAATAGACATTGATAAAATACTTTCTTCTTGTTCAGTATGCAGTAGTACTAAACCACATTTGCAAAAAGAATCACTTCAGCTAAGTCAAGTTCCTGCACTACCTTAGTCAACAGAAGCCACTGATATATCGAGTGGAATATTCAGCATTACTTAGTGTTGGTAGACCCTTCTTCGTACTGGTTTGAGATTGATTTACTACTTAACCCAACGTCCACTGATGTTGTCACTAAGTTGAAACATCATTTCTCAGTCCATGGTAGTTATTTCTGACAATGGTACCCAATTTACCAGTCAGTTGTTTCAGAAATTTGCAAAAGAAAGGGACTTTGTACATAGTACTAGTAGTCCAGAATATCCACAGTCAAATGGAACTAGCTGAACATGCATTACAGAGTGCAAAGCAATTACTTGAAAGGTCAAAGTGTGATAATACCAATGTCTTTTTGAATTTACTTTATCTCAGAAACATACTCCATGATGATATACTTGGCTCGCCTAGAGGCTTCTATCCAGGCAAACCAAAACAACATTGCCTATTAGTTCCAGTTTGTTGAAGCTTATAGCTAAGAACAGCAACACAATTAGAGCTCAACTATTCAGAAAGCGTTCTTTCCAGAAGTACAGTTATGATAAATTGAGTAGATTTCTTCATCTATTGAAAGAGGGAGAGACAGTAAGGATACAAACGGCGGAAGGTTTTGACTGGATTGGTCAAGTAACAGGTATATGTACCGAGCCGAGATCCTACTTTGTAGAATCTGAGGGTGTGGAGTGCAGGAGAAATTGCAGATATCTTCTTCCTGTACCCGAATCTTTATTGCAGCATTGTTTCTGCGATACAGAATCTAGATCTCAGAACAATCCAGACAATCTTCCTGTTGCAGAACGTGTCTTAACGCCTACTTCCATTTCTGCTGATGTTCCTGATGTCCCTAAAGTTAAACATTCAACAGAGACAGTCCCAGTTGCTAGACCTGATTCTAATTTCAATGTCACATGATTTAGTCATATTTCCAGACCTAGTGTGAAATACAGAGCAACCTGGACATAATTGTTTATTTGTATTTAGTTCTGTATAATTGTATGACAAATAGTTATTTGTATTGAATGCATGACAGTTAATGTCATCAACATTGCATAACTTATTTCTCAAAGAGGGAAGATGTAGAATAATAGGTGTATGTTGTATGCGTTTCAAGGTCGGCACGGTGCTAGCTTTAGTGCCATTTTGAGAGTGCAGCCAGAGAGTGAGCATGTATGAGTGTGAGAGCTAATTTGTTTATAAGTTTATCTAAGTTAAAGTTATTAAGCCTCAATCCTGATGTATTTGTACATAGTAAAGCTGCTTGAACAGAACCCACAAAGACTCATCTATTTTATCCTGCCTAGATGAGTGACACTCTGTAATAGCAGTTTTAAGTGGAATATAAATACATGCCAAAATAATCCTCCTCCCTTGCCAGTGTCCCTCTACTACCACATGTCTGCCATTATTATCGTCTTTCTCTCTTCTGTCTATATTGGTGCTCCTGAAGCACACGTTCATTTCTTTCCAGACATGTCTCCTGCAGCATTGCTATTTGTACTCTGCATTTCTTAATATAATTCAATGCTGTTTCCTTTTTGTCTACATCTGTAAGGCCATTTATTTTCCAAGGTAATATGGACAGGCCATTATGATAAAAGATGCTGTTGTTTCTACCTATTATACCTGACAGCTTTTTTTTGAATGTGTATTTCCAACTTTTGTCTTACATGCAGGCAGTAATGTTTAGCAGGCTGATCTTTTATACATTTGTTTTCTCATTTCCATTTTTGTTTTAATGAAAACCCTCAAAAAATCAACATTTTCAGAACACCCCAACCCCAGTTAACTTAGCACAAACACAGAAATGTGTACAGCTTCAGAAAACAGAGGTTTAACCCTCCAGATAGGAACAGTTGTCCAAAATCAGTAGCTGTACCCACAGGTATTACCTAACCTAAAATTGGTTACCCATGCTAAAGCGCATGTTACTGCCTATGTTACCACTTTCACCGATTGCTGTCTGCTCTTTTCTTATCACAACTTCCCTTCCAGATGTGAGCAACAGCGTCTATGCTTTCAAAAAACATTAACGTTTAGCCTCACAAAAAGTGAACTTGTTATCTTTAAATAAAGTTAAATTGTGCACTCTTCTATTAAATGTATTAAAATGTTAAGGCTGCTAGGGTGGCTGTTATTCCTTATTCACTTCCCACAATTTCAAACTTTTTATTTTTTTACTAAGCTACTTCCCAGTGTACCTTTAAAGTTTTCATTTCCCTCAGCAAAGAATGATAAAAATTCTCAAGAATAATTGCTTGCACCTGCAGACAGCTCTGCTCCATGTAAAAGCAGTCAGCAATGAAAGAAAAAAAATGTAACAAGTCTGCAGATGCATACAGGAATCTTTGTCAGTTTCACTCAAATCAGCACGTACAGCTGCCTTCATCTTTAGACATCTTCACTCTTACTGAGAGCATTTCATAACTGGGAAAAAGCTAATATATTTGCAGATGCAAGAAACTTGGTATTTTGATTTCATCATTTTGTCCTATTTTTCAAACTTAATTGATGTAAAACACTTGTTTATAGTTTAAGCTAAGCCTGTAAAAATAAGAAAAGTGATTTTAATTCTGCAGATAATATAATCAGTGCACCCCACCTCAACAGTCCAAGATCACAGGATATTAACATTAAACATGATTTTGTCCAGCCTTTCTTATCTTGTTATACTGTAAAGCCTGTATTTCTTGCAAATAAAAAGTACTTGCTTACTTCAGTATTTTTAACTCGTACAACAGTCATTGAAGACTCCCCCCATTTAAAATACCACTGGCCACACAGTATACAAATCTTTTTTGCTATATAACTTGCAGTTTTTTATCATTAAACATTTTAAACAGTACTAATAAAACAATAATTGCTTTATTTACAGATACTCTTTTTTTTTCCTTTTAATGTAATTTTAAACATGTGACATTAAATTGTATATGCTTTGCAGTCCATCCAGAAGTTTAACAAAGTCAGCAAAAGTCTAGTCTTTCTCAGGCACTTTTTCTTGTAAAGCCTATTCCACAAATGTGTTCGCTGCTTTATAGACTACTACTTGTATACTAATACCAGTATTGATGGTTTTCCTGTTTATCTCTATTTCCAAACACCTGACTTTGGTTCAAGTCCAGTATACTCATGATTCTTTTACTATTTTTGAAACAAGTTCTTCTTGAGAAGCCTCATACTCAGGCAACCTTTTCTCCATTTCAGCCTCAGATTTTCACAGTTTTATTAGTTTATAATTATGTGACACTAAACTGATTGTACTTCTCCAGGTTGTTTGTTAAATCCCTCAACATTTTATAGTTTTTTTAAGCAGTTTAATTTGATTAATCTTGTTGGGAGTCACCTATTTCATAGGTCTCCATGGCAGAAAGTTCCAAGCACTTTAAAGCAAAACTTCACTTCATGCAAGTACTTTATACAAAGAAGCTCATTGTTTATGCCCACTGCCATACCTATCAACCTCTTAGAACAAGAAATTTGGATAAAACCATCCCCCTATGCTCCTGTGGCATAGGGGATGAAGCCTTAACTATGGCCTAGTCGACCTGGGTTTGTGTAGTGGCTTCAGTGACTGACCGAGTGGCAGAGAGAAACAAGCATCTCAGTCGTTTTTTCATAACACTCCCTTAGGGGAAGTATGACTCACTGAGGGATGTTGCCTAAAACATAGTCGAACATGGGAGGCAGGGCAGAGAAATGTGTAAGGCATATAAATAACCCCCTGAGGATGGAAGTAGAAATGGCGAGCCCCCAGGATATCCTTAGGATCCATGATGTCCATGGAGTAGGAAATAAAGCTGGTAGAGCTGGCATAGACATGGAGCACTGGCAACTAGGCTGCTTACATGATGTTATAAGGACCGGGGAGGGGGCAAAATAAAAAAAAAATGTAAATATTGCTGTTATATACAAAGTTGATAAAAATAGCAGATTTTGCATTGGCATGCATTTTCTGAAAGGTGTAATGTCTAAAACTCAAACAACTATTATTATTTCCTGACTTCAGTCTTCTGTGATTTGCCATTAAATCACAAATTTTTTGAGGACCAGACCAATAATAGAAGGCAAAATTTTGTACAGTCCACGCAAATCTGGGCAGCTGAGAAGTATGACCTCTGCAAGTGTTATACTCTGTCCTTCGTGTCTAGTGATATACCAGAGGGGTTAATACCATCTGTCTAAAGTTTGAGAGTACAGGGACATGTTCATTAACATGAGCGGTAACCTTTCAGAATCAGCCCCTCTGTATCTAACAGTACATAGTAACCAGCCAAAAGTACTTTTCCTGACTGTAAATTTAAGAAGTAAAACCTATATTAAGTACTACGTTGAAAATATTAAAATAAAGAACACATATTAAAATGTGTACACACTTTCACCGCTACATTATCCCCACATAAGGAAAATGTTTCAAAGAACACAGTAAAAACACATTCCTTACACTAAAATGATAAACTACGGTATAAATGCACACAAATATAACATTTAAATAAATAAATAAAAAAATCTGATAAGTGGGCGGCCACAGTGGTGCAGCGGTTAGCATTGCCACCTCACAGCAAAAGGTTCTCTGGTTCGATCCTCAGCTGGGGTGCTTTCTGTGCGGAGTCTGCATGTCCTTCCTGTGGTCATGTGGGTTTCCTCCCACATCCCAAAGACATGCTGTAGGTGGATTGGACATTCTAAATTGGCCCTAGGCATGAGTGTGTGTTTGTGTGTGTGTGTGTGCCTTCTGTGGAAGGTTGGGCACCGGGCTGGCAACTCGACACCATAAAAACTTCACTGCCAATCATGAGCAGACAGGTGATCCGCTGTGGCCAACCCTAACCGGGAAAAGCCAAAAGAAGAAGAAGAAGAAAAAAAAATTCTGATAAATGTAGAGACAGTCATTCAAAACTGCAGTTATAATGTCCCTCAAAACTGAAACAAATCCTACTCCATTTATTTATTTATTTATTTAATTTATTTTTTTTATTTTACATTTGTTTACTGGGATAGTCCAACTGGATACATGTCCATTTTCAGTGGAGGCCCAGGGAAAAAAGCTCCAAACTTACAAACAGATAAAGGCAAGCAAGTTACAGTATATGCACAAGTTACAGTCTCACATTTCAAGCCTATGAAGAATACAGTTTATATTCAGAAATATATACAAATATGTTACAGTTTCTCTTATCAAACCTATAGGTGCAGCTATATACAGAGTATCTGCAGAGATGTTACAGTTTCTCTTTTCAAACCTTTATGTGTAAGAGACAAGTCGCTGTGAATAAAGATTGCAGGGATATGGAAGTAGATTAGGCTTTAGTCAGGGTTAGAGCAGGGACATAACCAGTGAGTTTTAAAATACTGGGTTAGATTTTTTTTTTAACTGATTAAGGGAGGGGTTCAGAGTAAGGTCAGATGGGAGTGAATTCCAGGTTTTGCCTACTGAATTTGCAAACAAAGATTCTCCAGATAGGTTGTTAGTTTTAACAGATTGAACCAAAAGTTTTGAAGTGGAATGAAGTGGCCTAGCGTTTTGTAGGGATGGATAATGTTTTTAAGGGAGGGCGTTTTTTCTGGATGGTTAATAACCTTGAATGCTACAGTAAGTTGATTATATTGAATTAGCCTGGGGAGTTCTAGCCATCCTAAGAGGTTTAGGTTTTGACAATGATGAGTCCTGTAGGGAGTTCCTGTGGCAATTTGATTGTAGCAGCTAGAGAGTTTGCTGAGATCAGTTTTGCTCAAGTTAGTGAGTATTGGCGAAGCATAGAGTAGAGTTGAACGCAGATGGGTACGGGCAGTGGCAGTCCTAGCTAGAGGGGTGTGAAAAGGTTTGTTTTTGTATAGGGAGCCAAGGTTTTTTATTAACTGTTTTAATAGTTTGGTTTACATGCATATGATCATCCATGTAGCAAAGAATTAACTTTCCAAATGCATATAGAAAATTCATTAAATAAACCTAACTCTATAGCATAGAGAGCTGAAGCTTTGACTAGGACCCAGACAACTTTAAGTTGCAGATAAGATGCTGGGAGAACTGGGTGGGGAAGGATGGAACTGAGCACAGCTCACCCATCCTCAAGGAGGAGATGGTGATTCTGGTTAACCAGTCTCCAGTAAGAAGACAGAGGCTTTTAAAGTGTTAAAATGACCAAGTCTGTGGAGATGGCCTTGTTACTTCAGAACTGATGACTGTATCCCTTATTGTGGGTGTAGGAGACCCTGCGATGATGCAGATGCATGGTTATGGCAACCACCATAGGAGAGGGTTAGGGCGTAAATTGAAAAGCCATCATTGGATATGCCAGTGAGGACACTAACAAATTCCATGATTGTCTGGATAAGAGCTGCTTTATTTGGCTCTTACCCTCATGCAGAGGACTTCCAGCAGTGCGGAAGCTTAATGATCAAAAGAAACAGAGGCAAAAATGACATATAAAATAAGTGTATTAAAAAAGTTAGATTAAAAATACTGAAAATAAATTCCATCCCCAAAATAAAGAATGGCCCACCTAGACTGCTAATTGCAACTTCAGCCCAGAAAAGGGAAACCTAGAAAAGTGAAGTACATATTTTGTCAATATAAAACAAAAATACATTTAAATAAAACATTCTTACTCTTCCTTTCCTGTGCAGAGTATACACAGTGCTAGCACTAAATACTATACATAAAAAGTATTAATGGCCCATAGTGCTACTTTACCTGGGGAGCATACCTCTCAATGTCTTAGCACAAGAAATCTGGACAAAGCTATAAAGGGGGAGGGACAAAGACCCCAAAAATAAAGGCGATTTTTAAATATTGCTTGTATAAATTTAGTTGTTGGCATAAAATGTTTTGTGTTAGCATGCATTTTCTGAAGGATATGAACTCTGAATCTGAAATGTCTGTCATTATTTATTGAATTCAGTCAGCACTGAATTGCCAGAAAACCACAAGTTTTATGAGCAAAAGACCAAGAATACAAGGTTAAAATCTGGACAGTTGCGAGCTATGCTGGGGAGGTTCAAGGACTTTTCTTTATTATGTGGGATGATTACGGTGACAGAAAAAAAAACTATTTTATAGCAATCATTTTTTTTGGGGTTTTTTTTTTGCTGTTTATGTAAGAATGTCTTTTTAAAGAAATAGGAATGATGGTAGTTAATCTTTCTCCGTGATCAGAATTTCCATAGTTATTCGTGTTGCATAGTTTATAGTGCACATTATATCTGCAGCAGAGTTATTTTAACTTGTCATTTGACTGCTTAACTCTCTCTTTATGTAAAACTGCTAAAATGTTTAAGTTATCCTTGGTTCATCTTGAGCTTGTGTCTTATGGATCCTCCTCAGGATATCCAAAATTACGTGCTAGGAAAAGACATGTTATAATATCTCAATACACACTTAGAGGACAGGTACTGAAATTTAGAACTGCAGGTTCTTTCAGATGAAGTATTTGGTTTGTTTAACCTGCTTCTATAAAAGATGTTCTGCACTGTGTCATTGTTAACTGTTGCTGGATTACTTCTGTATTTTTCATGGCCTGCTGCTTAAAAATTTGTATTTTAGCATGAAGATTTCCCAATTTGCTTTTTAATGTGGTGACATACAAATATGTTTTTTTTTTTTTTTTGCTGGGTGTGAATGTTAATTTAGTTCTTCAAGTCAGTGCTTGATATCAGCTTTTCCATTGTTAGCAAAGGCAAAGGTAACTTGTGATCAGAAAAAGTTTAACTCTAGGAATTCCAACCTCCAGGTGAATTGTAGCTTAACCCATGCCATTTGATATGATCTTTTTGAAAATTAAATTTGCCCTGAACTGGAATTGCTCTTTCACTTGTTCTTAATTTCAAATTAATTTCGTTCAGGTTTGAGGATGTGACAGTAAAAGCCTTTTCATTAATGTTGTCCCCTGAAAAGTGAATCATTTAACACTAATAGATTTCTGAATGAAATGCTTTGAAAGAATGTATTGTTTATTGTGTTCCTAATTTGTGATAGGATTCCTGGGAACATTATAGTACATAATTGTATGAGGAACAGTTTTTTTATGTCTCCAGATTTGACTGCGCATTGTTAAACAATTAGGCATGCATTGTATCGTGTTTTCACTGAATCCTGTGTCATTTGTTCTGATGGTCTTTAAAATAAAATCAGTACAGAATAGAATTTACATTTTTGTACTTAGTGTATAAGCTGACAGTGTACATTGTTTCTTGTGTGGTCCTGGTTTCCTGGTTATGTGTTGTTTAACACTTGGATGGACTCTGGTGAAGAGAGGGAATTTTACCAAAGATCATACTATAAATATGCGAACCTGTAATTTTGGTTGTGGAATAAAGAGAATGCAGTAACATAGATATACTATGGAAATAAATTAAATCACTTTGAACAGCAGTCATTTACAGCAAACACATAAAAATCTGGATGTTATGCCATAGCAGTAAGAATTTTCGATTTGCTGGTAGCATTATAGCCATTTTGGGACATTTTTATCATTGCAATGAGACTAGAGATATTTTTCATAAACTGTAGTTTAACTGCCAGTGTTCTTACACAGCATGCAATAAACATTCTGATCAATGTCAGTCTCATCTAGTTGCTAGAAGAAGCTGTTCACTTCATCTTATTAATGTAAAGTTCTTTTTTTTCCTCTTGGTCACAGCTGGGTGTATATCACATAATTGAAATCTCAAAATATTGAACACCATAAGCTCGAACTTGGAATGTCGAAATGTGATGTAATCGAAAGCTCAGAACAGCAAATTTTTTCCCAGGGAAAAAATATGCTGTTCCGAGAAACACACACACAACACAAGCACACCAAAAAAAGTAATCCACACATATACACTTAAATTCCTACTTCTAACCCTACACACACTATCTATCCACTTACCTTAACCCAAACCCTGACCCTAAGGTCCGTAACTATCGCACAGTCACCTTACCCGCTCCCTAACCCTAAGGTCTGTAACTAACGCACACTCCCCTTACCCGCTCTGTAACCCTAAGGTCCCTAACTATCGCACACTCACCTTACCCGCTCCCTAACATTAAGGTCCCTAACTATCACACACTCACCTTACCCGCTCCCTAACCCTAAGGTCCCTATCACATCACTCACCTTACCTGCTCCCTAACTATCTCATTCCCACACTCACCTTAACCCGGCCCGTTCACACACTTACCTTAACCAGGTCCGTAACCTTCGTACCACAGTGGAGAAAATAGCGAAGCAGCAGAAACAGTCCACCAAATTCTTTCCCTAGGAAAGAATTCAATGTTCTGCAGCTTCGCTATTTTCAGCGTTCGCTAGTTGGTTCGATATTATAACATTCAACGTGTTACTACTGTGATGTTATAATATAAACCCCTGCAGCTGTACACCTTTCAGCCATGCTGCATAGCTCTCCAGGTAAATAGGGAACATGTCATGCTTGGGTGGTGTGTTATGTTTTGTGCAAGGGAGACGTTCACTGAAAATACGTACTGGTCAGACAGCAGAATTGCAGTTAATGATGAATAAAGTTCTGACATTGTACATAATGGTGTGAAAATGACTGGTCTTTTGTTAAAAGGGAGCTGATTAGATAAGAAATATTGACTAGAATCTGGCAAAAATATGGGTGAATTACACTGTAGTGTGAGGAAATCATGCTTAAAAGAAAGGAAAGGCTAGTGATTACTTTTGGGTTCTTATACAAGATGGTAGAGGAGTGCAAACTTCCTGATAGAAGTTTGTCAAAGATGTTTTTAAATCACAAGTTTATGTCTTCAGTTAGGTAACTGGTTCTGGTAATACTTGTTTATCAAATTACAAATGAGGAAAATCGTTGTGAACAGCTGGGATGTATAATTTCTAATGTTTTTACACTTTCTTGAATAAGTTGATGACTAGAGTATTTCTGTAATACTTTATTAGTAATTCCAGAAGATTTATTTTTTCATTCAGTCATTTATTTGTGAATTAATTTATTTATTGTTAGCCAGGTAAAATTAACTGCTCTAAGGACAATTCTTAGCAGACATCAGAATGTGACTGCTGTTACAAGTATAAAAAAAAAAACAATAAATAGCAGAATCCAAGCATTAGAGAATGCACAGCAGCAGTATAAAATATGGCAGTGTGACGTCCCTACTCTGGGCCAGTATAATCAGGGAGCCTGAATCCTCACCAGTGGCACTGGAGGGGGATGTTCAGCTCTCTGCGTCAAGCACAATTTCCCTTAAGACCACACAGGGAACACACTCAGTCCGGGGTCTGGATTTCTCTATCTGTCTCCCTCCAGGTCCCCAGTAAGACTCCCCACTGGCACAGGTATAGAGTTGAGACCTCAGCCAAGTCCTCCAACACCCTCTCTATGAAACCAGTGCTTTGTGTCCATACTCTGCACAGCTGACACACACACACACACACACACACACACACACACACACACACACACACACACACACACACACACACACACCCCTGGGAAAGTCTGGCACAGACTTATTCGCTATGCCCTTCTCCCCAGACTATAAGGTAGTTACACTGCCACCAGACACTCCAGAGCCAGCTGGTCTAAAGCTCTTGCAAGGGTACCCAATTATATTGAGTGAAAGTAATATTAATACAAATGGTAGTTTGACCAACCTCTGTAAAAATGTTCCTCTTTGTCTAGCTAGAGATTTTTTGTAGGTGAATAAAAATGTTGTTGGGAATATTATCTTGTCAACTTTCTTATGTTGACTTTTTTGATGTCAACGTTTGAAATTTTAGCTCTTTTTCAGTAGACACTAAATATACACGCATACATATCCATCCAAAACTCACATTTTCCCATTTTTGCACATGAGGTCAGGTGTCACATCTACAGAGTGTATCTATGTGTACATCTAACTTTCTTAGTACGGTCTTGTCATCCTATGTTGTGCACTCGTGGCCATTTAAGGTAATGGAGCTCTCTGCCCTCCCATCACCCTAGCTCATATCCCATCTAATTTCAGGAAATAGGGAGAGTAGTAGTAGCTAGGTAACAAAATGGGGCTGTGGATATCTGCCCGGTGTTGCTTTTCCAGCGCTGTTAAGTACAGTGCAAAATGACTCAGCTCCAGTCAGGATACCACCCCCACCTTCCTCATCAAGCAGCTAAGAATAAGGTTTTGTCAGACCATAACAACAACACTGTATTTCTAATGATGTGCATCTCAGTTCTTTTTTTTTCACTCATTTCAGCATTGCAGTTTTAAATGTCAGTCTCCACAGACAGTCATGATTTTATGTCGCAGATCCTGTCGAAAAACACTGTGGTGTTAACATTGTGTGTCTCACAATTTATAAATAGTGTATTACTTCTTTCTGTTCCTGCAAATTACAATGAAAAATGCCACAGCTTCAGTCAAGACCCCTTCCTGCTTTTAATCATTCATCTCATAGGGCAAAATAGTACACTATAGTGCACTTTTGCTAATAATGTGTGTCCTACCGTTTTTAATTCAACAATACTCTGTTTAATTTTGTTTTTTTCAGGCATTTCAGAATTCTGCATTTTATTTTGTCACAGGTGTGTGTGTGTGTGTGTGAGTGATTGTGCGTGGTGCGTGTGCCTGTGTCTGTCTGTATATATGTATGTTTAATAATGAATGCTAAGGGCAGCACAGTGGCACAATGGATAGTGTTGTCACCTCACAGCAAGAGGTTTTTTGGTTTGGTTGTTAGCTTGGATGCATTCTGTGTGATATCTGCATATCCTCCTGTGCTCAAGTGGGTTTCCTCCAGGTGCTTCAGTTTCCTCCTACATCCCAAAGACATGCAGAAGGTGAACTGGACACTCTAAGCTGGCCAGCCATAGGTGTATGTATGTGTGTGTTTGAGTGGTATGGAAGAATAACGGCAGCAGGCTAGCCAACTAGAATTTTGAACCTTGTCTATAGATGATTGTCACTGTTGAAGTGACACTTGGTCCCCATGTGGAAAAATGTGATGTAATATGTTATATACAGCTTCTACTCGGTACCCTTTTTGTGCCATAGCTCTAATATAGTGCAGTTTTGGTGTTTTTTTTTTTTTTTTTTTAGAATAGCATTTATTACTACAGAATAGTGCTATGACAACAATGCTTGCACCATCTTATAAAATATAATTTATTTTATTTTACATTTGATGACCCAGAAAGCCCACTGGACACAGGCCCTTCATCAGTGGAGGCCCGGGGAGAAAAGCTCCACAAATAACATAACAATTGAGATATAATTGAGAGACAATGATGTTGACAGTATTGGTAAAGGTTATTAGGGTAGTGGTAGTACTATGAAAGGGGCAAAATCCATGTTGAGTGTTAGAGAGCAGTTTGTGGGTTTGTAATTCATAAGTTGGGTATGTATACATCTTTCCATAATTTTGGCTATAGGAAATAGAATAGCTATAGGTCACTAGTGTCAGTTCATTAGAATTAATACCTTTATGAAGAGGGATGATATCGGATATTTTCCAGGTCTCAGGAACATGGGCTTCAGACAAGGATCTATTAATAAGTATGGATATTGGGTATATAATGGTGTCGGGAGCTATTTTTAGGAATTTGGCAGGTAGTTAGTCAGATGCTAGTGTTGTGGGTGTAAGTAGGTATCGTCATATAGCCATAGGAACAGGATGGAATTGAAATGTGTTGGTGTTGTTGAGTGAGTCCTGGGGTACTGTGGAGGAGGGGTTGTATTGGTTATTTTGCTGTATAGATAGGGCAAGAATTGTTTCAGTAAAGATTTTGTTGAATTGTGTAGCTAAGCTCTCTGATGTGCTTACTGGGGTGGCTGAGGGTGTACTAGTTTTTCCTGGTTGAAGAATTTTGCTGATGGTAGCCCATAACTTTTGTGGGTTGTTTTGATGTTTTATTTGCAGGTTGTAGTAGTATTTAGGAATGTTGCAGCTTTTGTCAGAAAAGTAATACACCTCCAAATGGTGCCTTTTTAGAATTAAAATTATGTATGTTACTTTTCTGTTATAAAATGCAGTGCAGAATGTTACATTTCCAGCTGGGACCTCCTCTTGGCTTAACCACATTTACAGCAGTGAAGTTTGAGTATGTCAGAGTAATGCTTATTACCATAAGGCCAAACTTACTCCTGGGGTGGTGCAGGGGTGTATGGAGTAGACAAATGGCTATATTGCCCTGGGCACCAAACTTCCCTACCACACGTCTGGCCTCACAGTTTATCCTACTCCAACACAGACACAATTTCTTGGAAGGTAACATCACACAGTTTTGGAAGAAGCATAAAAGAAGGAACGGGCAAGGATTAAGATGAGGAGGAAGAAATGAGACCTTTACTACTTATGGTAAAATAAATGATTGACAGTGTAGCGTGAGCAGAGGCACATGGAAGGCAGCAGCTTTGCAAAAGCATCAGAAGCATGCATATGATGTTTGGATGCTTTTTGGGGGGAGGTGGGGGAAGTGGGATAGGTAGATAATGTATGGGTGTGTGTGAAAAAACAAAAGCAAGTATCACTGTTAATCAGTCATCAGAATGGTTTGGCAGAAGTTCTGTAGTGTGTGTGTGTCTGAGTAGTATGTTGAAATTTGCTGTTTTGGACATAAGTTCTTTCATATTCTTTACAGTCAAATATCAGACATATATGACTCTTTTTGATTGGGGAGTGGATTAGGTAGACAGGGATGTCCTTTGGTCAACTGGTGCCCTATGCAAAAGGGCTGTACAGCACCCCTTCCCCCCACACCACAAGTTGCCCCCATCCTGGTCTACCTACACCATCCAGATTACCTTTTTTATTCCTTTTTCTCAAGGTTTGTCTTACTCTCCAGTTTTTCCAGTATTCAGTCACATTTTAAAGAAACCATTTCTTTAATACAAAAAATAAACAAACAAATACTGGAAAAGCACCCTCCCAGATTGGTGCACTAGGTGGCCACCTAGTTAGCCTATACATAAGGCTAGCTATGTAGGTAAGTTATGTGTATAAAAGCAAAGTCTGTTAATTATCACTGTCAAAATGATTATGTGTATGGCTTGGGTGGAAGGACCTGCAGTACATGTGTCTAAGAGTAGCAGGTTGAAATACATTGTTGTGAGGCTAATTTCTTTCAGAGTCAACACTAGTATTACAGATTTTAACAAAATGTGGCCTTTTTTGCGGGTGATAGTGGGGTAGGTAAGTAGTCTGTAGTTAACCACAGGCAGTTCCATAATTACATATCCCCCTTTTAAACCCACAGATAATGTGGCTTGTCAAGAGGGTGCTGTTCACATGGATGAGAACACAAGCTAAAATACATTAGTATGGTTATAATTTCCTTAATGTTCATTACAAGCAAAGACTATTTGTGAATGCAAAGGCAGTCACATTATCACTGTTAAAATGATTGCTGATGTGGCTTGTCAGGAGGTTCTAGAGTTTGTGTGTGTGTTTTTGAGGGTATCAAGTAAAAAATGTGTTACTGAGCTTGTAATTTCTTTAACAGTCATCATTGTCAAACATCAGAAGTATGCAAAGAAAGTGTGGCTATATTTTGGGGTAGGCAAGCTGTTTGTATAAAAGCAGAAGCAGTTACATAATCACTGTTAAACTGTTTACTGATGTGGTTTCAGTGAGGCTGCAGTGTTTGTGTGTATTATAATAGCAGGTTGAAATAAATTACTTAGCCACTGTTTTACTTAATTACATTCAGGCTTGGAGATGTACCCATCATAGTAGTTAGATATTCATTCTTGCTCTTAGCTAAGATATTACATACTAGACATAAATGATATCTCCCTGTCTTCTAGGTGCATAACAACTTTTGCAGAAAGCCGTGAAGTCAAGTTTCCGCATCTTAAACTTGTAAAAGTTTAGAAAAGAAAGTGTTTTCTAGGGAAGTTTTACTGCCTGTGCCCCATCACACCCCTGCTGGTTTTATATACTAACATCAATATCACTGTACTTGGAGCATGAAGAAAACTCTGAGATACTGCAATCGCAGTATATATTTTAGCTAAACTCAGACTTTGTCTTGATATTTTAAGGATCCACAATTTCAGTCCTCAAAGTATCACCAGGTATCAATACAAAACAGATATTAGTTATTTATTATATTGTAGCTCCAAAACCTTGCCAAGTCTGATGTAGACCTGGAGCCAAAAATGTTAAACCCTCATGTTCCAAGTTACAGAAGCTTCATCAAGTGTTATAGTTGGGAGAATATAGGAGAGAAATGCATTGTATTTTTCTTCCAAAAAAGATAATATTTTGTTGGATAAAATTGAAGACCTTTTCAACAGAAGTAGAAAGACTAATATAAGCGTATATATGGAATACCTACGAGGACAGTGAGAGAAAAGATGGCCAACATTTTAACCACTTGGCTTCCAAAATCTTCAAACCTACAAGAAGGGCGGTCTGTGGGAAGTGAATATGTACATAGGTCTTTGGTTAAAATTTTATCAAATTCTGAAGCATCACTCATATACATAACAGTGAAATTAATGTTTGGTGTGATTAAAAAGTTTGTTTTGAAGACTTCTTGGAGAAATCCACCCGCTAATATGGTGAATAAGCAAGCAATAATGCTCAACAGGATGTGTACTGCTGTATGTCATGAGGGCCTCTACAGCCCTGGAAGGGGGTTATTTGCACAGTAACACACACACACTGGAAGGCACTATTGCACTTAGAGAATGGGCTGTCTGTAGAATTGTTGTGTTTTACTTATTTGTATCACTATATTATTATTATTTTATATTTTTAATATAAAATAGTTCCTCTGTCCAATGTTTCAAACTTGCTGTAGTATATATAAATGGTGTTGGAGGAAGTATTTTGCATCCAAAATATAAGATTTTCAAAAAATGTCCAGGTATTTGCCTCATTTTTTTGTTTCATTGCTCATAAAATTTCTGGTTTGCTCGTAAATCATCGGGGATTAAAGTCACTAAACGATGAAATACATTTGAATTTCAGACTTTATTTCCTTCAGAAAATGCATGCTTAAACAAGTTTGCATGCACTCACACACATAGACAGAAACATAAACATACATTCACATATTTTTCTTTCTTTCTTTTTATTTTACACTCACTAAACGGCAAAAGCACTTCTTAGCGAGTGTAAAATAATGGCTTGATTGATATCACTCTCACTTTCATGCATACATACATTCTCTGTCTCACACACACACACACACACACACACACACACACAAACTCTCCCCCATTTTTTTTTAATTTTCTGTTTTGTTTAATTTTACACTAAGTGCTGCTTATCAAGTGTAAAATAATGGCTGTTAGCTTTGTTATTGTCCGAGTTCCACAGTAGCTTACTATGCTGTCGTGAAGAGTTGAACTTGTTTTTCAGAGGGCATTGCCTGCACATTAACACCCTGCTGGAGAACATTTGTTCTGCAGTCAGGGTTTAATGTACAGTTTGCCCATTTTCTAATAATAGTTGCTACCCATAACTCAGTACACAATCCTGACCATTGCCCAAGTTTAAAAAAGCCCTCCAACTGTAAAAAAAACATAATAGGCCTCTTCGTTCTAAAGATCACCATCTCCTCACATACAAAGTCAATAACTTAGCTGGTGATGCCTTATACTATATTAAAAAGTCTTTCGGATTTTCCCAGTTAGAGGTCGCCACAGTGTCTTATACTATACTACTATCTCAAAAACCTGGAACTCAGTCCTTACTACACTCAGACATCAACAATCTACCCATCTTCACTTCTGAGTAAAACAATTTCTGCAGCAACACTGGCTCTGTCCCTCCCGGGCTGACTCCAAATGTCTTTACTAATAACCTGTAAAACTCTTAAACTCATTATTCACAATGTACCATGATTTAGGTACACAGATTAACTCTATTCTACATTACTAATTGGTCATACTAAATAGACCTTCTTACCAAGGCACCATGATGTTGTTTGATGCACCGAAATATACGGTGTCCGTTCAGTTTACAATATTTTGCACCATCTCTTAAATGTGATTAATTTGAATGTATATCCAATGGTATATGGCTAGTAATTTAATAGTTGTACATAAAAAATAGATAATTTCTATATGTATTTTGCATAAAACTTGCACATAATTACCAGATATACTACATTTATTTTAAATGTCTGTTGTATAAGACTTGCACATAACTACCTGATACAACATCTGAATGTCCATGATGTGTATTTATTATGTATTTTAATGTTAATGGAGCTTTTCTGCCTGTGCCTTCAATGCAAAGGGGTTCAATATGCAATCTGACTTTCCTTGTAAGCAAATGCACATAATTAAATAATATATTTTTCTTGGGAAAGTGTCTTTGCAAACAAGGGAAAACATTCTAACCGTTAATAAAGGCTTTGAAACCAAAATACATCAAAGTTCAGACAGAAGGAGCTGAATAGTGCTGTTACATGTGAAAACTTACTTTGTGTGTATAATTTGAGGTTTGTATGCAAATGTGCCACTTTTTCGGAATCAGAAAGTAATAGAATATGAACTGTACTTGTTTGATCAAACCTGCAGCATATAAACTAAAAAAAAAAATTAACATTCTGCAATGTGTCTGCTTTTCTGTGGTAAGAAAAGACCTTTTGTTGTGAATTTAAAAATGAAAAAGAAGGAAGGAAATGTATGGAATATGCAACAAAAGTATGAAGTGTGGTTCTTTGCTGCTGAGAACATTAGCAGTTATGCATAGGAAGTTACGATGCTTTGCCAGAGATGGCCTGCACCTGTCGCCTCTTGGATTCCGGATACTGACTAAGGCTCTTGCCGCCCCTATAGTGCCTTTTTTAGGCAAGGCTCAAACATCAAATGCACCACCATAGTAGAGACAGACAAGCGAAATCTAAGGGTAATGCTACTCAATGCTAGAAGTCTAAACGTCAAAATGCACTCAATCAAGGTACTTATTAAGATGGAGAACATCGACATCTGTGCAGTGATAGAGACTTGGTTTAAGGCTCCAGAGAGCACCCCTGCATTACCAGGCTACAGTTCTTACCGCACCTTTCGGCCACCTAACCCGGACCGAAACACTAAAGGAGGAGGAGTGTCCATATTCATAAAGGATATCCACACTTTCAGGCTAGTTGCTCAACATAATGCATCCGAAATTATCCAGGTACAATTAACACTGGGCAAGACTGCAGTTCAGGTTGTAGCTTGTTACAGATCCCCCGCCATGCCCTAGAACGCCCACTCCATGTTTCTCGATATATTGGGTAATATTAAGGTACAGCCCAATACCCTAATATTGAGAGATTTCAACTACCCCATCATCAGCTGGGAAAATTACTCATGTACTAACTCATTTGTTCAACATTTTCTGGAATTCATCAATTCCAAAGCCCTCAATCAGCTTGTCCATAACCGTACCAGGGGCAGCAACATCCTGGACCTGTTCATTACACCATCCCCCACTCTGGAATTATAGATAAACTCACTAAACTAGGTATAAATCCCTATGTCACAAGATGGGTTGCCAACTGGCTCACTGTCAGAACCCACACTGTGAAAGTAGCAGACTCTAAATCCAATTTCAGACCACTGACAAGTGGAGTAACACAGGGTCCAGTCCTAGGTCCTCTCCTGTTTGGTATCTACTTCTCTGAAGTACAGGCTAACACAGAAGGTCTTTGGCTAACAAAGTTCACAGATGACTGCAAACTAGGAGCCATAATCAAAACTCATAACGATGTGGACATCCTACAAAAGGGCCTCACTGAGACAGATGCCTGGTGTCAAAGCCATGGCCTCAAGCTCAATGCCAAAAAGTGCATTGTCATCCTTTTGGTAAAAACTCTGTACCCATGAACTACCACATAGGTGGTAGTCTACTTAACACCGACAGTGTGATAAGAGACCTTGAGACACAGGTGGACAGTAGTCTCTCCTTTGATAATCACATCGCCACAGTAGTCAGGAAATCCTTCTACGTGGCACACCTCATCACAAAGGTTTCTCATTCAGGAAAAAAGAGGTCATTGTTCCCCTCTACTCATCACTCATTAGACCCATTATAGAGTACAACTCCCCTTTTGGTATGTACCTCACAAGACATCTACAACAACTGGAAAGGCCACAGAAATACCTCACAAAGAGATTACCAGCCTCAAACAGATGCCCTATGCAGGCCGTCTCAAAAAACTCCAGCTTTACTCCATCGCATATCGCCTACTCAGAGGCAATCTATGCCTAACATGCAATGCTATGTCAAACCCAGAGCTGTTAGATATGCTCCACTTAAAGAAATACTAATCCGTCCGAGCTACATGCTCTAGGGACCTAAACCTTGTCACCACAATAAACAGAACATGCTGGAGGGATAGATTCCTCTCCCAGAGACTTCCCATGCTCTGGAACAAACTACCTATCTGTATCAAACAAAGCTCCTCATTAGCACTCTTCAAGAAAAATCTTGATGATTGGATGGGAGATAGGAAATGCACCCCGGGGATCACTTTTGTGGCTCTGCTTGACAGGGGCACAGGAAAATAATTTTCTTTGGTGGCAAAATCCAGGGTACCGTTTGGCTAGGCTTATATAGGCCCTAAGGCCAATAGCCTAGTACCTACCTATGAACCACTATGGGTAACAGATGCTCCACGCCAGAGGTCAACTCATCGCTGGTCAGATCCGACCACAATATAATCACTCTAGACATCCATATCCTGCCCCCACCCCCTATTAAGGAAACCACCATGAAAAGCTTCTCCAAAGCCAACTTTATGCTTCTTAAGAAAGAAGTGGCTAACTTCACGACACCCATACAGACAGAAAATAGAGGCACGACTGCTGAATCATATATAAATGCAACTGTATAAGCACATACATGAGTGCATGGACCGTACTATCCCCAACAGAACCAAGACGCTATCCTCCAAAAAAAAAGAAGCCAATCTGGTGGTCCCCTGCCATAAACAAACTCTACAACAGAAGGAAGAAACTGTTGCAAAAAAGAGTAAAATCCCATGATTGCAGGAACCTTCCTAGTCAGCCTCAGTAAGAAGCTGAGATCCCTCATAAAATCCTGCAAAGCTAGTCATGAAAATAAAATCACCATGGATTCTAAAGGCATCCGCAAAGCATTCTACAGCTATGTCAAGAATCTCAATGGCAACACTCAGATCTACTCTGACCTACAGCACAAAGGCACTAGATTTACTGAACCAACTGATATTGTCAACATCCTGGCAGACAGGTTCAGTGCAAACTTTACCCCCCAAAGGGCCCATCTCCATACCAGAAGATTGCAAAGCCCCTGTAATCACGGATGCAGAAGTAAAGACTGCACTCTCCAAAGCCAAAAACTCAGCATCCATGGGACCAGACAACATCCCAGGCTGCGTTCTGCACAAACTACAGAATGAACTGACACCCTACTTAAGTACCATGTTCAACCATAGCCTCACTTCAGGCTTTGTGCTTATGGAATGGCACACAGCGATGGTTATCCCACTCCACAAAGGGGGTGCCACCACTGACCCCGGAAACTACCGCCCCATTAGCCTGACAAGCCTGGTCTACAAGGCTATGGAATGCCTCATAGTGGAGCTTATAAACAAAGACATAGGTAACCTCAAAACTCTGTACCTCACTCAGTTTGGGTTTGTAAAAGGTAGATCATGCCTCCTAAACCTGACTGACTTCTTTGAAGCAGTCACCAGAGCCGTAGACGAGGGTAAGGTGGTGCACACAGTCTATCTTGACCTCGCCAAGGCTTTCGACACCATCCCCCACTCTGGTATTATGGATAAACTCACTGGACTGGGCATAAATCCCTATGTCACAAGATGGGTGGCCAACTGGCTCACTGACAGAACCCACACAGTGAAAGTGGCCGACTCCAAATCTGACTTCAGACCAGTGACAAGCGGAGTGCCACAGGGTTCAGTCCTGGGCCCTCTCCTGTTCGGTATCTACTTCTCAGACGTCCAGGCTAATACAGCTGGTCTCTGGCTAATGAAGTTCACAGATGACTGCAAACTAGGAGTCATAATAGAATCACCTAATGATGTGTACATTCTACAAAGGGGCCTCATTGAGACTGATACTTGGTGTCAAAGTCATGGCCTCGAGCTCAATGCCAAGAAGTGCGTTGTCATCCCCTTTGGGGAAAAACACCATACCCATTAACTACCACATAGGCGGTAGCCTTCTAAACACTGAAAGTGTGATAAGAGATCTTGGGACACAGGAGGACAGTAGTCTCTCCTTCGATAATCACGTCGCCACAGTAGTCAGAAAACCCTTCTATGTGGCACACCTCATCACAAAGGGGTTCTTCTCTAGAAAAAAAGAGGTCATTGTTCCCCTCTACTCATCCCTCATCAGACCCATTATAGAGTACAACGCCCCGTTTGGCATGTACCTTGCAAGGCATCTATAACAACTAGAAAGGTCACAGAAATACCTCACTAAGAGGATTACTGGCCTCAGACAGATGCCATACACAGACTGTCTCAAAAACTCCAGCTCTACACCCTCGCATATCGTCTACTCAGAGGTGACCTCTGCCTAACATATAAAGCCATTTCTAACCCAGATCTGAGGGACATGCTACACTTAAAGAAATCCCAGTCCCTCCGGGCCACACACTCCAGGGACCTAAACCTTGTCACCACAATAAACAGAACATGCTGGAGGGATAGATTCCTGTCCCAGAGACTTCCCATGCTATGGAACAGACTACCCATTCATGTCAAGCAAACGTCCTCATTAGCCCTCTTTAAGAGAAATCTTGACAATTGGATGGGAAACAGGAAATTCACCCCGGGGATCACTTCTGTTATGCTAAATGTTTTAAAGAATTACCAAGTTTATTTTTAAGATGACTGAAATAATAGCTAAGTGTATAGTCCACATCCTGATATGAAAGAAACAACTGAAACAGATCCACAACTGAAATGCAAATTTAATCCTCTGACGTCTTGGCCGTAGCCTTCAAGGAGTAAAAAATGTACAAACACATACACTTTATATAGACCAAACACCAATTAATAAAACAATTATACAATAAATCAATTGTCTGCAAAGCACAGCATTATGTCAAATTAATACTCTCCAATTTAAATTTTCATTAAGGCCCTGTGGATACATAGTGTTAAATTTTAAGATATAAATAGCTTCTTTATATAATAAAACCTGTTTAATATTCAAAATATCATGCCAGGAACAATTTTTTTTCCAAAACTGTACCTTGTAACCCCTCATTTTTACTATTATGAAAATTTCTAAAATGTACAGCTATAGAACTTTCCTCTTTATTATTAGTAATGTCCCCAGCATGTTCCATAAGCCTAACCTTAAATGCCCTTTTGGTCTCCCCGATGTAAAATTTATTACATGGGCATTTAAGGGCATATATCACCCCCTCAGAGTTACAACTAAAAACACTACATGTATTAAAACTAACATTATTAATACAGGGGAAACTATTAACTACAAAACTACAGGCCTTACATTTACCACATTTAAAAGCTTATATTGATCCACATCCTGATATGTCTGGGTGTATGACTTGATTGTGTTTTAAAGAGTTTTGTGTCTTTGTGTATTTGGAGGCCGTTATATTAAAACAACTTCTATTTTTAGGATTAATTTATATATCTCCCTTGATGCCTTGAAAAAAGGAGGTTGATTAACATTTTGTGTCCATATCCTTCATTTTGGATATATTATGAGAACAAAGTGATACAAAGCATTTTAAGAATGGGGTAGGAGTTCTTGTGATAACATTGATCGTAGGATCATAGGAGGTTACTAGGCTAACGGCCCCAGGGCCCTTAAAAGCCTAGCCAAGTTCAACCGGTGTTCCCAAGGGTGTCTGGTTCAAGCAGACACTAACATCAGCACCTGTTGCCCTTGTCCAAGATGGACAAAGGTGGAACTCCCAGGGTGAATTTCCAGTTACCCAGCCAATCGTCCATATTATGTTTAAGTAGGGCCAACAAGGGGCTTTGGTTAACATGAATAGGAAGCTTGTTCCAAAAGTGGGGGAACCTTTGTGAGGCAAATCTGTCTCTCCAGCAAGTTCTGTTGATTTCACTTACCAGGTTAAGGTCCTTTGAGCGAGTGACCCGTGTGCAATTTGACTTGCTAATGTGCAGCATTTAAAGCTGGGTCAGAGATTGCTCTATATGCAAAACACAGGTCATGTCTGAGCAGTCTGTATGACACAGAGTAAAGTGGCAATGATTTCAGTGTGTCCGCATAAGACAGATCTTGAAGACTCTGAATTTTCTTTGTAAGTAACCTTTTGGTCTCTCCAATTGCTGCAGCTGTTTGGAAAGGAACATACCAAAGGGAGTGTTGTACTGTATATTTGGCCTGATGAGTTGGGAAGAGTACAGTACTGATGGTTTCAGGTTTTGGGCAGTTCCTCAACACTAGAATTTGAAGACCTCACTGTAACAGTATAACCCTTTGGATTAAGGCTATGAGGAACTGTGGAGTTCCATCTTTAAATCCTTGGTGTGTTTCCCTCAGACTGTACTTGCTTGATTAAGTTAATCTTTAATCATGGTGCACCCTTTACACCCTTTTAAAATGCTCCTGCATCGATTAGACTTGGTTAGCTAATTCATTAAAAATAATAATATTCAAGATTCATAAATTGAGCTGTACCATTTAAGCGAGTGGTTATTTCCTTATGCTGGATATTTGTACAGCATGTATTCAGGACAGATTATAAGCCATTTCTTTTTTTACATCATTGCCCAGTATGTCACTATGTATGTGTCTTTCTTTCACGCATAAAGGAGTTACTAACTTCACAGTATCTTTCTTTTTGAATCTGAAAGCTGTAATTTCACTGGCCCAGTGTAATGGAAGTTTGAGAAGTTACCTTACTTACACTGTGCCATATTTATAATGTGTGTCTGGTAAAAAGAATTGGTTACTAGGTTGATCATCCCACTAAAACCTGCTTCCTCTTCTGGGGAGCAAAGTCTAATCCCTTTTACTGATGACTGCCGCCTGATGGAAATCATGTAGTGTGTAATGCACTGTGCAGACTGAGGATGTGGGAATGAGTGGCTTTAATTTTCATCCCTACATACTATGTTGGGTAAAGTTGTATGGAAAACGAGGCCTGTACTTAATATATTGTTGATTCCTAATATAGGACCAGTATTGTCTTTTAAACTGCAAAGAAGATTTTAAATGTATGTTTCAGGTTATAATTTGGAGTCTGCATAGCAGTGTTAAGATTCAGACAGAATGGAGGAGCTGTGAAAAAAATACCTGTTGAGATAAATGCTTATGGTAGGTAAAGGCAAACATCTGCCATACTGGCTTTCATTGTTCGGTGTTACAAGACTGAAGTCAGACCAAGAGATTTGCATAACACAAGAGATTGCTTAAAACTGTATAAACAAAACCATTAGTAAATAGGCCTATTGTTTAATCTCTTGATCCTGCTTGTATTATAAATCTCGAGATAGAATTATGTGTTTGCTTTACTGTATGTCTTAGCATTTTACTGTGGTGAGACCTTCCTGTAACTAGTCAGGCTTTATGTCAAGTGTTTCACAACAAATCAAGAGCTAAGCAGAAGGAATTACTTAAAGTGAAATCAGTATTCTATCTAAACTAAGAGGAAGTACCACATGAAAAAAAAAAATTGACATCTGTATTTGAAGGCATGGAGTTAAAAACTTTTTAGCGTTTTCAACTGTAATGGCTGTCATGCTTTATATGCTTATTACACACATTACTTTATTACTGACTTGCTCAGTTTGGAAAGTCATTTAGATTCCAAAACTCAGAACAGGTGACAGCTGTTTCATAGTTTCCACTAGCTATAGCTATTATTTTAAGTGTAGCAGAGAAAGACCAGAGATCAGTTATAAGATTACCATGAGTACCATTTACTTTAAAAGACGTACAGTGCCAGCCAGCTCTTATCTCCACAGACCGATCTGCACTTGCATATATTCTGAGCAGTTTTATGAGGTACATTTGCACTTAAAAGAACATAATTGTGGAATGGTACTGTACCAGTTTTCCAATGAATCATGCAAGAATCTTGCAGCTGATCTGTAGTCTACTGATCCTGGTCTTTTCCATGTATTGTAGCCAGAAATGTTAATTTTCTTCTCATAGCCTCACAGTAATTATAATATTTGGCCATTACCCCATTTATAGAATATAAGGTTTTCGATCAAGTAATCCTGCATCTTAAGTGGTTTTAAACTGATTTGTGTTGTGAGCGGTTTAACCAGTTATGAGAGTTCCCTGGACAATATTTACTTTCTCAGAAGTAGCCAGAAAATAAACCAATTTCTTTATGTGGAGTATGCCTTTCTGTATACTATAACATTGATTCACCTTGCTTGTGGTTGCTTCTTGCTTGGCTAGTTGGTCCACACGCTGCTGGTCTTTCAGAAATATTTATTTAAATTAAACTTCAAACTTGCATTCTGTTTCTGTCTGTTCTGAGTCAGGCTTTATTTTTCCCCTGTAGTTCACCCATTTTAGTTGTCTTGTTTCCCCTCACTCCCCACTTCTTTCGTCTCGCCTATGTTAATCACTTCCTATCTGTTTTCTTCCTACTTCAATTGGCTTTCACTATCTTCACAACTTAATCACTTTACCATCACCACCAAATATTTCATCAACCATTCACTTCAGTGTTTTCATATAGTACCAAATAGTACCTTCATACAACTTTCACTCCCTATCAAGCCAAAATCAAAAAGTAACTCTTTTAAACTTAAACTCTTACAAAATTTAAAAACCTACCTACTTTCACTTCTCTTATCTAGTGCACACACTGCACTGCTTTTACTAACTTTTTACCTTAATCTCTCTAATTTACCTGCACTTTGCACTTAACTTATTTACTAATCTCTCGTCTTGAACTTTACTACTTCTCTCCTTCTGTCCTACCTAGCACTCTCTTACGCAGCACTACAGAGATAGCACTTTCTGCACCACTAATAGATAGCACCTACAAAAAAACCATAAACTTTCTCGGTCACTTGTTAAAACCGAATCCTTGCAAGTTTTTTACTCTAGTCTGTCCCTTCTACCCCCAACTGTAGTTGCCCAAAGCCTCTCCTGCTCAGCTGGTGAACTCCGGATTTGGAGGCAATGTCCTCTCCTCCTCATGCACTGAGACAACCTCTCCTCCCACAATCACACAACACCAAATCTGTACACAAGCATACGGCCATGGGGGCCATTGAGCTCTTGTTACATGGACTGGCACCACCAGTGCCAAGGAGAGTCCTACCACACACACCATAGACCCGGTGGATCACAGTACCATCACAACCTCAACTCACTGACCTCTAGACACATAAACACATAAAGGCCAGTCCACTCTCAAACCATACCACACAAACCTCAAAACAAACACTCACATCAAATCACCACCAACCAAAAACTCAACACACACAACCACAAGACCTCAGGCCACACACACCAAACAACACACAACCACCAGGCCAAAACACAAACACACACACAGAGTCAACAGTCGTCAGAGACAGACACACTGAACAAATGCTCAACACACTGAGTAAGGAGAGTGTCACAGCCCACAGAACCACTGAGGCCCCCCGACACAGACTGCGAAGCACTCAAGTCTAAACAGTCAGTACAACATGACTCAGCTGTCACGCTGGCCGCAAACGACTCCGTCTCTACTCTCCTGACCATATGCCGAGATTTGAATCCGCCACGCCAGTGTTGTATGTAGCCCAGGGCAGAGCCTACCTTACACCAAATATGACTCACCCATTGTCCACTGATTGCCAGAACACATGATCAAGACCTACAACTTTGGAGCACTATCCAAACTCCATTGTCATTCCTCTGCCTCCATCGTTCGGATGCCATGGCCACAAGCCTGACATTAAACTCTGCTGCGCAAGAAAAGGGACGGCTTGCACCTGTCGCCCATGATCCGGATATTGGCAAAGCACCTTATAGTAATCACCATTCCTTTAGGCACCTGTCAAATTCACAAGGCTAGAAATTGGCAAAAAAATGCTTCACAAGGGGTAATGTGAAAAAATGCCAGAAGTCTAAATCAAAATGCACGACTCGAGGCCCTTTCCAGTCTATGGAGAACCAAATGTGTGTGCAGGCTCAGAAAACCTGGTTCAAATCTCAAGAGGAGCACAACACACTATCAACTTTTACCTCTACCGCGACAATTACCCCAAACAAACAATAAAAAAGCCTCTGGGGGACAGAGCACCCCAGCAATACACCAATTACCTCTTATGCGGCAACGACCGCAAGACTGACCATCCACATGCAGGAACCAGGAGCAAGACTGTTTAGGCAAAACACACCTCAAGAGGTGCCAATTACAAAATCAGACACCCTGGCCCAGGTCCTGAAAGTATCAGAGGATAACACGCACACCAAACACCATCATAACCATGACTCATACTACTCCTAATATAAATGGGGAACCAAACACTAGAGCCAAACATGAACTCTTCCAAAATAATATAAAATGCCACCACTCAAATGCTTCAAGAACAATCCAGTCACCATGGAACAACGAATACTCATCACACACAACATGAACACACAGTCACCATCCTGGCAAGATGTTCAACATATAAGTATAATCAAAGACCCCAGCCCAGATCCACTGCTAATCTCGGGCTGGAGGTCCCCAAACCACTAAAGCCTCCCCTAAAAAGACCAAAGTAAAGAACTTTGTCTCCCCACTCACACTAGAACTTCACCAGTGGCCTACCTAAAGCCGCGGTCCCACACTTCAAGTCTCCCTTGAAGCACCTACACAATGCAATGGCCCAGGCAATGCAGGACTGCATGCCAGAGGCAGGCAAAGCAAACAGCACTCTTCACCTGGTGGATGGACTGCATGGATCTACTAACCCAGCCAAAAAGGAACTCACAACAAAAGGAAAAAGCTACGCAGCTTAAAAGCAAAGACACCATAAAACAACACCCTTTGAACTGCACAAGTAAAAACTAAGACAAACTCGAAAAAAATCATCCAAGGCAAAGAGAAAAATACAGAGACTCAAACAACAAAAAGGCAATCTTCCAAAGCTATTCAGAAATGGGGGGAAAAAAAACCAGATATAGAGACCTAGAGTTCAAATGATGAAGATTCAAAATCCTAGGAAGATTAAATCATATGTGAAATTTGAGAGGTTAAGTAAAGAAACCCCTCAAAAGGAGAGAGATCCGATCCCCAAGCGATTGATACCCCCAAAGGAAACTCACGCCAAGAGCCCTGCTCTAGAGAGATGCTCTCACAGCATCCATGGGACCTCCATGCACCTCCCGCTGTGTGCTCCACGCAAACTCCTCTAGGAAAAAAACCCCATTAAAGACCCACTGTTTAATCATAGTCTTAATCATGGATACGCCTCTGTGGAGTGGCTCTAGGACTGTGGTCCCACTTAGTGGTCCTGGTGCTGGGGTGTCCCTGAAATTAGGTTGCCTCCACCGACCCCCAAATTCCCTGCAGTCAGCCTTAGACAATCATAAATGGACCTCATAAATAAAGAATTCATAAATTTTTGCATAGGGGATCCATCCCAGTGTTTTCCATCCCCGTGCTCACCTGTCAACAAAGCCCACTCAGTTCTAAATTTTTGGAACAGTTTTCAAAGCCATTGATGAGGCAAAAGGAGGTCCACCCAGTTTGGGCAGCTTATACAGATCTTTGATAAAGCTTCCGATACAATAAGTCTACTAATTATGGATCAGCTATCCTGTTAACCCCATACCCACAAGATGGGTTGCAAACTGGCTGAGTGACAGAAACCAATCACCAGAAGGGCTGGAAAAATGCTGTCCTCAAAGCACTCACTGCCTGTCACAGTGCACCAGTCATGGCTCAGTCCTGCTTTTTTGTTTGGCATCTACTTTCCTCAAGTACAAGCAAACACAGGAGGTTATGGAGTTCCAAAAGTTTGCAAATGCAGCTCTTGTTTGCAGATAAAGTAACACACCATAGACACACATATATCAGTTAGAGGTCAGAACAGAAACGGATAATGAAGCACCAGCTGGTGCCTAAAGTTAAAATGTACAAAAATGCAGGCCATGGGGTCAAAAACAAGCTAAAATACCCCTAGCCAAATAATCACTGAGTATCGAAATAGTTATCAAGGACCTGGGGACCCAGGGGGGAGGCAGATAGTAGTCTGTCGAGTACACTGTGTAGTTAAATAGTGTAGGACTAGTAGTTAGGAAGACCTTCTACATTGCCCACCTTATCATGGAATCAATTCAGGTAGGTAGTCAGGGAGGTCCATCACTCATCCACTCTCAGATACAGTACACAATGCCCCATTCGGAAATGCATTCCTGACGACACTAACCCGACACTTGCTTAGGCCAAAAGTTCCACACCAAAAGGAAAAAATAAGGGTCTCAAACATCTGTGCTCTGTCTCATCTGGAAAGAACTCAGCTCTATTTCAGTCAAGCTTGCTTGTAGAGGTGACCCTTGCTCTTTGCCTAAGGCCATGTCAAACCCAGATTTGATGAATATTGATGAATATAAAATCTAGTCAAAATAGAGCATCAAGGGGAACAAGACCCGGGCTGGAGACTTAAACCGACATATAATGCTTGCGGGGAGGGATAGATTCATCATGATTCATCACCCAAAGACTGGAATAGCTGTCAATAAATATATGAGGCATGTGAGGCAGCCTTGTTCAAGAGAGAGAAAGAAAGACCAATGGATGGATGGGAGAGCAGATATACCCCAGGGATTACCTCAGTGTCATCACTGCTCAACAGACAGCAAAATAATGGGTATAGTTCCCCATACTAAAGGGGTGGGGTAGTCACAAACCAATGGGGGGCTAGGCTTGTAAATGCCCTCGGGCAGATAGCCTAGTATGAACCTATGAACCTATGAACCTATGAACCTGTACAGTGACAGGATTTATAGTATGCTATTGCTAAACTGAAATATTTAATTTAGTGGTTTGTACTGCTGGAACTTTTGCCAATAGTATATTTGTTTTGTGACCTAGAAGTTATTACTGTAATTGTGTTACTTACATAGTTTGAGGGCATTGTTTTCATGCTACTTGTGTTACAGAAAAGTGCAGCGCTTGGCCTCCAAATGTTGGGTCACAGTGCAGGGCAGTTATGCCCCCTACCCATCCACACATTAAGGCAAGAGCAGTAGATTTCAGTTGATAGTGTTATGGCAGTCCCAGGTTATGGCTAACAAGGGTTACTCACACCTCATTACTGAAAGAAATTATTTAAATAAATAACTAGAATGATCTGTAACTTTATTTTTGGATAGTTTGGCTTTTTTTTTTCTCTAGGACTGTACTTCACAGTGTGACTAATGCCTTCTTACACCTCATGTGTGTGAGTGTCTAGATGGTGAATCCTAAAATCATTAATATGGTGGTCACTGTAAGTCCCAACATTATCAGCTCATCCTTGGAAAGTGGTTTTGGCCCTACGTTGCTGTATATTTTTTCCCCTTGCGATGCTCTGTCTTTTAAATCTGTCATCAGAGCTGGAATATTGTCACTGGAAACATATATTGTTTTTGTCTCAGAAGTCTAAGGACTGAAGGAGAGAGACAAACTACAGTATTAGGTGTTTGACAACAGAGGAACGACATTGATCTGATAAATGGGTATGCAGACCGTTACTATGGAGACTGTCAAAGCACAGTACCATGTCATTTACTTATGGTCATACCTCTCAACCTCTGAGCATAAGAAATCTGGACAAAGCCAAATATAATAGGGGTGGGGACAAAGACCCAAAATAGGAACAGATTTTAAATATCGCTCTTGTTAAACCTAAAACATTGCTAGAATAACAGATGTTGTGCTGGTATGCATTTACAGAAGAATATGGAGTCTGAAAATGAAATGTCTGTCATTATTTAGTGACATCAGTCTTCAGTGATTTGCCAGAAAACAACAAATTTATGATGAACAGACCAAAAATGTGAGGCAAAAATCTGGACATTTGAGAGGTATGCAGATGATCTAGATTTTGACTTAAGATGTTAAGTTGAAGAGACAGTGGAGAATGGGAATCATATAATCTCTTTGCTGTGTAGGTGCTTGATTGCTGGATCCAAACATTACTTCCCTATGAAGGTCAGATAGTAGTGTAACAGTATATCTGCTATAGAGAGAAACCATTATGCATCTGTATGCTCCCTTGCTTGGGGAACAGGCACTGTTGTCTCACCCTAAATGCAAGTGCCAGGGGAGGAGGTTGCTTCCTTTGCTTCAGTCATTTACTGGAGCTGCTACCATTTATACAGAAACAAGCAGCAGGGTTATACCTCTCAGCATCTATAAGCAAAAAGTCTCGACAGAGCCAAAAATAATGGGAGGACAAAGGCCCAAAATCAAGAACAGATTTTTAAATATTGCTCTTATAAACTTAGAAAATGGCTAAAGTAATAAGTGTTATTATCCTGAAGGATATGAAGTTTGAATCTCTAATGTATGTCATTATTTAGTGACCTTAATCCTCAGTGATTTGACAGAAAACTATAGTTTTTATGAGGAGCAGACCAAAACTATGAGGCAAAAATGTGGACATTCTGTGAAAATCTGGACAGTTGAGAGGTATCAGCTGGGTGGGTACTCGTGCTGCATCTGTAGGCAAATGATGAATAACAGCTACTAACATGAAGAGCGCGTATTTAGCTGGAAAGCTGAAGCGAGGCAGATAAGCAGGAGAATACGATCAATTAACTTCTTATTAAAAAATACCATGGATTATAATTCATTTATCTTCCATTTCTTCAGCAACTTCTTTTGTTTCTTCTTATAGGTGGCTGCTTTTGCTTTCAGTCTGTACTCAAATTAGGCTATTTGCTGCATTTGAACGGCTTTACTTTACTCCTCTCAAATTGTCGATGTACGTACTGTATATGCTTCCATGTTATTATCTTTCCTGTTTTTATAGGATATGTGCAGCCTCAGCTACTTATGCGTGTTTTCATGTGGGATCCCAATCATTTCTTTGGATCAGGAGTTAGATACATAGTCATTCTTTCACACATTACATGTGAAAATGTAATGCTTATTCATGTGGTAGATGTTAATTTCTTAGTTTGTTCTCTTGGAGCAAGTTTACAGTATAATGGTTTTGGTGATGGCTGGTGTTCGGTGCCCAGTAATTGGTTATGGTTTTGCCACAATATATTTTATGTAGGTTTCAGCGAGTTTTCAACAGATAACTCCTGTGATCCATCTAGCTTGAGAATTTTAATGTTGAAAGAATAGGGCAGTTATTTTCACAGCTTCAGTAGCTGTTTTGCTTTTTATTCGGTTCTGTGAAGAAGGTAGGGACTTTTATATCCATACAGTCATTCAATGGCCCCATTAAGGTGCTAATAGTACATAGTTTCCTAATTAATGTCCATAGTTACCATCAGAGTTACATATAACCTGTTTGGGACTTCCGGCATGTATGCAGTTGAGTAAATGGGAACACTGCCTTCAACAGCTCTTAAAAGTATTAACTTTGAAGCTAAAGAAATGCCCACACCATCTTTGTTTTAAAATATATGGCATTATGACTGTAGTCATAAAAATTTAATTTATAATTTAATGGTTTTGACAGCAAAAGTTAATACCTTTCTACCTTTCCTTCTCAATCTGTCAGGGGAGTTATCCGTGAGAAAAAAGTCGTATAGTATCCATTTCAAGCCACATTGCTGCTACATGGAGTAACCTGACAGTGACTTTGTTAAACTTGGACTTGGCAAAGGCAACTGAAGCAAATTTTACAGCAAGTTAACTCTTAAACAATTTCAGTAAAAATGGGACTCTCCATTTTTAGATGTAAAACCAGATCACAAAGATACTGTGGATAAAATGAGAGATCTCAAGAATGCTATAACTGATGTCGATATGAAAGTAATGGATGCTTAAGAAAATAACTGATTCTTACATGTTAACAAAGAATTAGTGGATGACTAGATGGCCAGTGAATTCTGGCAAGAAGAAACAATATAAGAAGATTTCAACTGCTTGATAAACATAGAGGAGTTCATGTGAGTGCATTACTGTTAAAGTGGTTTTGTGAAGTCTTACGTTTCCTGGAGCTGTCTGATTTAACATTTATAAAAAAAAAAATTGTAATAACTAGTAAATCATTAATTTTACTGATGAAATTATTTACTAAAAAAAAAGCATAAGATCAGTAATTGTAAATGCAATCAAAAGAGAATTCGGTGTGATTCTTAATTAATCAGATTTAAAGGGTCAGTTCACTGAATGTCTTAGTTAAAAAGAGATGCGTTTGTAGAAATTTTAAAATGTATAAGATGTAAATCTATATAGATGTTCTTCGTGTTCCACTGTTGCAGTCATTACATTTGGGAAATCTGCTTGCAGGTTGCCCTCATTCAACCTGATTAACAAAGTCTTGGGTCCTGCGTTGGTTGCTGTCCCTTCTTCCATGACGCCAGGTCATCAGGGGTATAAAACATGCAGCCAACGTCATTACATTAGTCTTTCTTACTGTGTGGTGCTCAACGCAGAAGCAGTTCGCAAGTGCCGGTTGGCCGACTCCTGAAATTTTCGTTTTCGAGTTTCAGAACCGAAGTCTTCAACTAAAGCTACGTACCCCGTTGGGGAAACTTTTTCTTGCTCCCTACCAATGTCAGTAAAAGTTAATAATTGCATTACTTGTGGAAAGCAAATACCTCATAAAGATTTTCATTCATACTGTATTCCCTGCCTAGGCCCTGACCACGACGTACCTTGCTGTTGGTTTTGTACTTTATTTAATCAGCGCACTATCCATCGGCGGTATACTTTTCCCTCTAAATATTTCGGTTCTCTGTTTAATTATCCAGAAATGTCATCGGTTAGCCATCCGACTACCGGGATTCCGAAAAAAAGCAAAGATAAAGACAGAGACAGGCTGCCGAGGTCCAAAACTGCTGATGACGCTTCTCCTAAGCCAGTCGCCAGTTTGCCAGTAATCAGTGAGGCACTTTTGCAGCCCCTAATACCCGCTACTTCTGATTCGCACGCCTCTACTGAGACCCATTCGGAGTCTGGTATGCTGCGAGATGCTTCAGCTATGGAACCTGCGGATGTCTCTACCTTGGAAGGGTCTGGAGCCGCTGTGCAGGCACCGGCTTCTGAGGGTGTATTCAGGCCTACGGACTTGCATATTAAATCAACGCTTCCTTCATTACTTAGGCCTAAATCTCAATCCATGTCTAAAAAACCGACGCCCAGGCAACATGCTGAGGCCTATATGCCTAAAAAACAAATGATAAGAATGGCTGAAGATCTAATAACTCTAATCAGGGGTAGCCAACCCCCCTTTCTAAGAGGCCTAGGACTGAGGTTGATTATGAATCTTCTGATCAAGATTCTGTTTTTTCTGACTCTTCTGATAACCTGGATTTGTCCTTACCTACTTATGAGGATTCTGATGCAGAGGACTGTATTCCCTCTGCTTCTCCTCCTGAGGATTTTTCTTTTGGGGAAACCGTACACTCTCTAAGGGAGCATTTCCACTGGGAAAGCCAGGATTATTCAAAAAAGAGGCTTAGGGATTTCCTTCTCCTACCTCAGCATAGGCCTTTAGCTATTCCTCCTGTACTGGACATTGTTGATGATGCTTTCTCGGAATCTAGTTTGGCCCCTGATTCCCTGCCTCCTGCTCCCAGAAAACCTGACAAATACTACAGGGTCCCTGAGTCCCACAAGTTCCTTTTCAAAAATCCTATTGCAGATCCAGAGACTATTTCATAGGGGCCCAAGGGCATTAAGGCTTCTACTGCTAAAAATCCTATCCCTTCTGATAGAGACTTCAGGGCGCTGGATAGATGGGGTAAGAAGGTTTACACTTCTGCAGCCTTGGCCATTAGGGATTTAAACTGCCATTTTCATATGTTAAAATATTAGCAACATGTTTTTGGACTGCTTAAACAGAAAATGATGTTGATTCCTGACTGTGTGGAAAATAAAGAATTACAGGATTTAATGCATTCTGCCGAACAAGTTGGAAAACATACTTTGCAATGTGGTTTTGTTTCATTAGAGGCCTCTTGTAGGGCTGCTGTTACTGGGTCTGTGCTCAGAAGGCATGCTTGGCTTAAAGAGCAATCTTTGCCTGATCATGTTAAAGCTAAATTGTTGGATGCTCCTTTAAATCAGGACCACCTGTTTGGCAACAAGGCTGAGGAAGTTCTTAAAAAGATGGAAGATAAAGCTAAATCTATGCAAACTGTTAAAGATTTTTTAAAAGTTCAGCCTCCTAGATTTAGTAGGCACTGGCCCTCTAAAAATTGGTCCCTTCCAGGTCTTCTCAAGCCAAATCCAGACACAGCAAAACCCCCAGGTTTCAGTCCCAGGGGGCTCACAGAACTAAGCAGTGGGGGGGCCTCCACTTCCAAGTCTGGGAATAATAAGACTCCCCTCTATGGTAAACTGTCTCAATGACTTCCTTTTAAAATTTCCAAGCACTTATCATCTGACTGCCCCTTTGGGGGGAAAGATTGCTCTTCATGCAAAGAATTGGGAACTCATTACCCAGGACAAATGGGTTTTAAATATAGTGTCCCAGGGATACAGATTTCACTTCCACATCGTTGCCAACACCAAGTGGATGGCCGGACCTACCCCCAAATCAGTGGGCAGAGGCCCAAAAACAAGTACTTTCTCTCTCAAGCATGGGGGCTATTCAACTGGTACCAGAAGAGGAAAAGGGACAAGGTTTCTATTTGAGGCTTTTCCTGGTACCCGGGAAAGGCAATTCATGGCATCCTATCTCGGGCCTGTCTACTCTAAACTTTTTTGGAGATTCCAAAATTCGAGATGCTGACTCTTCACCAATTACTTCCTATGCTAGGCAAAGATGCCTGGTTGGCAACACTAGATTTAAAAGAGGCATACCTGCACATCCCAATCAGGGAATCTTGCAGAAGATAGCTACGCTTCAAAGCAGGCTACACGCACTATCACTTCTCTGCACTGCCCTTTGGCTTATCTGCTGCACCCAGGGTATTCACAAAGTGCCTAGCTCCAGTTATTGCATTTTGCAATCAAAGAAATATTCAAATATATCCAGACCTGGACGATTGTCTAATTCAGGCAGAAAACCAGGACATACTGTTGAATCAACTGGCCTTTGTAAAAAGAGTTTGTTTTACCTTCTAGAACAGATCTAGATATAAGAGTTATAAATTCTTTTAAAGACAGAGAAAGGAGTTCTTGCCAGGATAAAGCTTTGTTGGAAAGATATAAATCTTAGATTTATTTCAACTTTGAGACAAAAGTTACACTCATAAAGTTATATGTTATTTATAATTTTAGAAAATGCAGTTGGAGAAATAAGATGATAAGTGGATTTGAGTCATTTAACCATTTTTGGATTACTCTGTTAAAGTATCAGATGTTTTACCCCATTAGCTAAAAATCTAAAATAATGGAAATCTATGTTTTAAATTTAAAATCACCATTTTTTTTTACTAAAAAGCACTTTTCTGTAGGATGAGAATACATTTCTAATAATCTTATTAATGTACATGTAAATGTTAATGCCACTTTTCTGATAGGGATGACTGAATTGAGAGCTAATATATGATGACTTTTGAAAGTTAGTGTTTATTTACCACGAGATCTGAATTCCACAAAAAATTAAAGATATATGGAATAATTTTATGGAAGTGCATGATGATGCTAAATAGTCCTGAAATATAAATTAGGGTGCTTTTAAGTGCTTTGCTGGTTCACAATAATCATGATTTTTACTTTTTATTTACCAGGGTACCAGTACTGTCTTACTTTCAGTAACCTATCTACTTGTATGTACTAGTGAGTCGCTCACATCATTGGATCGAATTCTTTCTGAATATTTCGTCACTGTTCCACTCCTCATTCTCCTTTTCAAATTTCATGTTATGATACTATTATTTGATTACTCCCAACTGATGGTCACAGAATGTACAGATTTTGCCTCATGTTTTTAGGTATTTTCCTCATAAAATATGTGGCTTTCTGTCAAATTATTGATGATTGAAGTCACTGAATAATTAAAGATGTTTGAGTTTCAGACTTCATACCCTTCAGAAAGTGCATGCTAATACAAAAGATGCTCCTCTAGCAAATGTTTAAATTTATAAAAGCAATATTTAAAATCTGTCCCTGATTTTGGTCCTTTGTTCCCACCATTATTTCTGACTCTGTCTTGACTTATTGTGCTGAGAGGTAGCCCTTCCTTTGGTAAACAGTGGCTCCTGTCACTAAACGAGGAGCTGTTACTCTCTGCAGTATAAAAGGCCATTGTTACTCTTTAAAAAATACTGAATCTCATCAGTGTAGATGGATTATGATCTTTGCACTTGATCTCTGCATAATCTAAAAAGGGCTAAATGTGGAACCACAACTGTCATGTTTCTCAAAACTATGAATTGTTTTCTCTTTACCCTGAAGTGCAGCATACTGCTTTTTTTTTTTTTAATTTAAGTTGAAATGGGTAGATATGAACACCTCTGGGGTGGGGAGGTGAGGAGCATGGCTTACTTACACTAAGACTTTTTTATAGGGCAATTCATAACAGTTCAACTGAAAGAAAAGAAATATTGCTCTAATTAAGAGTTCCATTTCTGCTATTTTTATGATTTGCTGAGCTTATATACTACATATACGAAGTCTTAGCAATATAACAGCCCACAATGTACAGCACTGACCCTTTGTTTCTAAATTTTTAAACCACTACCTCATCAAAATGCAGAACAGTAATGCCGGCAACTGAAGATACAGATTACAACAGGCATTAGCACCATTAAAAGCAACAAATGCTGTGTCAGTGCCCAGCATTTCCCACTTTGCTAATTGCCATACGGCTGCTTTTCTTGACATGTATTTAAATGCTGCCTCTACATCTAGTACAGCAAATACAGTGTAATATATGCCATGTGTTTGAAATGCAGAACAGACAGAATGAAATACATGGGATTTAGAATAAAACAGTTGTTTTCTGATTTGTATGTAAATGTGATATGTATTTAGAAATTGACTCACTGTAATGTCTGTGCCAGAGTGTGAGATACATTGGGACCTACTTATGCCTGTCATATAAATTTGGCCAGTTGTACTTAATGATAAAAACAGACTGCAGACTACATGAATAAATCCCAGCAATAACCACACCCTAGCATTGACAATTGAACTAATAACAATCAGTCCCTGGGAGAATCAAAACACAAGATGAAGCCAAGTGTTTACTATTCTTCCAAGACAGATGTTGTTGTAGTATTAGTACATGGTTATAGGGTGTGGATTATAATGTATGATGCTAAAGATTGCTGAGGTTTGGTCGCAAAGATGAAACCCAAATGACTAACTCCAGAGTACTGAATACATTAATAACCCATGACTAATCCTTGTAGTAATGTTGTTATAGAGTGGTTAGGGCACTTTATTTTGATAAAAAAGTCACAATTCTAACTTTTTGTTGTGGCTGTGTACTGACTGCACTCTTTTAACATATCATTTTACATAGTGAGATTGAACAAATGGAGCTTTCTAGTCAGAATTACAACAGGAATTCCACTGAATGCAGAGAGGATTTCTGGCCACTCTTGGATGATATGGATCAGCAATAACATAAATTTGGGAAGCAGACATGAGCATAATGCAGTCTGTGATCAACAGTTTGAAACTTGAAAAAAATACATGAAACATTTATGATTTGATAGAAAATTACTATATATTGTTCTAGCTAAGTATTCCTACCAGTTGTAAAAAAAAAGTGACAGGATTATTGATTATAGGTGGTGGTTTGTACTGTAATCGCACACTGAAGTGATGGACTAAGACATGAAGGCTGAGCCAGTATTGCTGCATTGTTTTCAGGACTGGATCCTCACCTTCTGTTCTCAGTTGAATTTAAAGAAATGCATAGCAGTTGCAGTACTAGATATCTTGCAGATAAAATTTCTTGAGTATATGTTTTAAAATAAAAGCCATTTATTAAGAATGTGGTATCAAATTTCTTTTTCTCGCTAAGTAGCTATCTAAGCTGCAACTCATATGTGCTCAAAAAATGCATGATCCATAAGTTATGTGTTAAGGTCCTTATGGACATTACATTCTTTCAGGATACATGATTGATTGATTTAATGTCCCTTATTGGCACCTGCTGTAATATACAGTAACACCAGAAAGCCTAATTATTACTGTGCCTGGATCCCACTGTTCATTGTTGCATTAACTACTATTGGGATTTTCTGCTTTACAGAAGCCTGAGGCTAGCTCAGATACAGTGGACTTTTACCTTCCCTTACTGCCTATCCCAGCTGGCTCAACGTTACCAGAACAGGTGGGTACTAAACTTGGTTAAGGTTAGGGTACAAAATGCAATTTTCAAATATTCCAAAATTCGTAGCCATTCCTCCCATTTTAGCGGGTCAGTAAAGTCATTCACATGCTCAAGTCTGATAACTACTGGCTAAAAGACCAATAGAGCTGGTATCATTTAAGCCCTAAGAAAAGAATTGTACTTAAGGTTGTTTCTGGTCCCAAGAAAAGAGGGCATATGGAGGCCTGTCTTAGACATCTCCAAAAACAGTTTCCTCCCTTGTTCCCAAATACAAAGTACTGACCCATCAAGCTTCTTTCTTTGATTCTGCTTCATACTATGATAGTCACCTTGGGTCTAAAGGACGTCTCCTTCCACATTCCTGTAGTGCAGGGACCATAGACAGTGCCTATACATAAAGGTACGGGAGGTCACACCACAGTTATGTGCCTTGCCTTTTGGCTTGTCTATTGCTTCCAGAGTCATTATGAAATGTCTGGCTCCAGTGACAGCTTTTTGTAGGACAAAGGAATCCCACATTTACCCTTACTTGTATGACTGCCTCATTCATGCAGGCTTCCCTGAAGCATTGAACGCAACCTTTCAGCTTACTCTGAGTGATTTTCAGCATAGAGTTTGCCCTCAACTTAAAAAAATTCACTTCCAACCATCTACCAGGGTAGCCATCCTGAAGACAGAGTTGGATTTCAGGGCCAAGAAGGCATACCTCCTCCTGAAAAAGGTCAAGTTCCTAACTCAGTACTTCAAGCCCATTTCAGAAAGGACAGCTGTTTCATTTAGGGAATTCCTCAGATCCCTAAGGTTTATGACTTCTTTAATCCTGTTGGTTCCACTAGCCAGACTCGATATGTTGAAACTTGGGTGATAACTTAGGACTACTTGGTGTAAACCCCAGTATCCATCTTCAAAAAAGAAAAGAAACATCTTTAGCACTTCCTCTATACCCATCTTCCCCTGCATCAGGAGGAGCTATTATAGTAGATACAAGCATGCCTTAGACAAAAAGTTCCCTTCTAAATGCTGATGGGCACCCAAGTTCTCATTGATTGTTCAGATCTGGCCTGAAGGTGATCACTTGCAAGGCGTGACCATGCAAGGAAGTGATGGCAGTTCGCAAAGCACCAGTGGCATTCAAGACACAAAATGGATCTCAGGAATGCTCCTTATAAGGACAAACAATGCCAGACTGATGTGGTAAGTCAGTAAACTGGGAGTGACTCACTCATACTCTCTATGCAGTTTGACAGTGCTGCTCTGTGAGTTGTCACAGGGGATAGACCTTACCCTTCCTGGCCCAGTTTTTACCAGGGAAGGAAAATTGTCTAGCAGACTTACTAAGCAGGAAGACCTCTGGCCCAAAAAGTGGAGTCTCAAAAGAAAGATGTTACTCCCAACTAACAGATAAGTTGGGTGGGTGTAACAGAAGTAGACCTCTTTACCTCTAACCAAAACAGGTAGCTCAAAAGTACTGTTCAAAGATTTCACATAGGGAGGAGTCTTATTTCTCTGTGCCTAACCTCCCCTACCCTTTCTACCCAGTGGACTTCAGAAAGTAATGAAACACAGGCTAAGGGTGATCCTAGTAGCAACTCCCCTCCCGGCTCAGTCAACACTTGTTCACCATTCTTCTCAGCATGGCCAAGGAAGACTTGTGGATGCTACCAGTGAAAGTGACCTCCTGACCCAAAACAAGGGGACCACCATTCACCCACTTTAGACACCCTAAAGCTGGCAGGGTGGAGGATTTTAGGATTTTATACTTGTACCAGCCAGGCACATATATTCAAAAGACATTTTATGAATTTTGAAGGAACCTATTAGACCAAGCACCAGGGAAATTTATATTTCAAAATTGAGCATATTTACTTAGTGGTGCATTATAAAGGGGCTACAGCTAGGCTACCCCAAATCGTTAGCTACTTGACTGAGTTGTACAATTTGTCTATGATATGCATCAGTAAAAGTTCATGTCCTTGCCTGCCCTGCTTGCCTGCCCATCCACCCTCCCATCTTCTTTCATCAGTCCATGAAACAGTTCTTTAAGGGAATTTTTTACTTGAGAGTACAAAAAAGAGCTCCTTCCCCACTGTGAGAATTCAGTTTTATCCTACAAAAATGATCCTATACTGTTTTGAGCATATTACTTCTGCCGATGTAAAACACACTGCCTGGTAAGCTGCCCTACTAGTGGACCTAAATTCTATTTGGACAATCTCTGAGCTCCAAGTCCTAATATGTAGGTAATCATTCTTGACTTTTTTGTAAAGACAGGGTTACACTTTGTACCAACAACTCCTTTGTGTCATAAGTAATGTCAGAGCTTTCACTAAAATCTGTCCATTAATATCCGTGTTTTCTTTCTCCACCCTCTAAACAAGGAGAAAGAGCACCACACTCAGTAGATAAAAAGACCCCGATATAATTTGGATTAGGCAAAAGCTCTCAGAAAATGTGATCAGTCATTTGTTGCATTTGAGAAAAGTAAAGAAAGTAGACCAGTTAATAAAGAAATGATTAACAGCTGCTTTGAGTTCTTTCACAAACATGGACAACCAGAGTGAATCAGAATGCATTCAACTTAGAGAAGTGCACATCCATTTCATCCTCGAAGCAGCTACCTAGTTCTCTGTCTCTATACATTTTTCAGGCATTATAACCCAGCAGCTGTCTCTAGGGTTAGGGCGGGTTTTGCCTCAGCTGATGTTCTTCGTGTTTCACTGTTGTAGTCATTACATTTGGGTTATCTGCTTGCAGTAGCCCTCAGTCAGCCTGATTAACAAAGTCTTGGGTCCTGCGTCGATTGCTGTTCCTTCTTCCATGACGTCAGGTCATCAGGGGTATAAAATATGCAGCTGATGCCATTACATCAGTCTTTCTTGCCATGCGGTGCCCGAAGCAGAAGCAGTTCGCAAGTGGCGGTCGGCCGACTCCTGAAATTTTCGTTTTCGAGTTTCAGAACCGAAGTCTTCAACTAAAGCTAAGTACCCCGTTGGGGAAACTTTTTCTTGCTCCTTACTGATGTCAGTAAAAGTTAATAATTGCATTACTTGTGGAAAGCAAATATCTCACAAAGATTTTCATTCGTACTGTATTCCTTGCCTAGGCCTGACCACGATGTACCTTGCTGTCGGTTTTGTGCTTTATTTAATCAGCGCACTATCCGTTGTCTGTATATTTTCGCTTCTAAATATTTCGGTTCTCAGTTTAATTATCCAGAAATGTCGTCGGTTAGCCATCTGACTACCGGGATTCCGAAAAAACGCAATGATAAAGACAGAGGTCACCGAGGTCCAAAGCTGCCGACGATGCTTCTCCTAAGCCAGTCGCCAGTTCTCCAGTACTCAGTGAGGCGCTTTCGCAGCCCCTGATACCTGCTACTTCTGACTCGCAGGCCCTCTACTGAGACCCATTCAGAGTCCGGTATGCCGCAAGATACTTCAACTGTGGAACCTGTGGATGTCTCACCTTGGATGGGTCCTGAGCCGCTGTGCAGGCACTGGCTTCTGAGGGTGTATTCAGGCTGGACTTGCATATTAAACTGACGCCTCCTTCTTTATTTAGGCCAAAATCTCGAACCATGCCTAAGAAAGCCACGCCCAGGCCGCATGCTCAGGCCTCTATGCCTAAAAAATAAATGATAAGAATGGCTGGAGATCTTATAACTCTAATCAGGGGAAGCCAACCTCCACCTTCTAAGAGACCTAGGACTAAAGTTGTTTATGAATCCTCTGAACAGGATTCTGATTTTTCTGATTCTTCTGATGATCTGGATTTGCCCTTTTCTACTTATGAGGCAGAGTACTCTATTATTATTTATTTATTTATTTATTCCAGTTTGGTGACCGGGGAGGTCCACTGGGCTCGAGAGCCCATTTTCATTGGAGGCCCGGGGAGAAAAGCTCCACATAACAAGTTACATAAAGTATATAATTTTCACTTTGGTTAAGCAGCGAAGCTCCGCATAACAAGTTACATAACATATAGAAGTACCACATTGTAAGTTACATAATCAAATTGAAATAACAATAGGAAAAGATTCATATAAATTGCATTCGATATGTAGTTGTACACTTTTTTATCCTGGGTCAGGTATTAGAAAGAAAAGGTATGCAATACTTAGTGGCTAAGATGCTAAAAAGTAATTATGAAGGAAGGGATGAGAAGCATAGAGCGAGAGGCTGGGTGGAGTAGGTTATAATGTATAGTCTGGGTATAAGTGAGAGGTTTTGAAGGGAAGAAGGTTAGCCAGGAGAAAAGGAAAAGGGGAGGTTGGGAGGTGTGGGGTGAGGAGTGCAGTTACATTTTCTGTGAAGAAATAGGTAGGAGTGAAGTAGTCCTTTGAAGGTGTTTAGGTTGTCACAGGCCCTCAAAGTAGAGGGCAGGGCGTTCCATTTTTTAGCTAGGGTGTAGGAGAGTAAAAGTTGACCAGCAGGGCGCTTATTTTTGTGGATGGTAATAAGGTTTTGGTGAGTGGATCTAAGGGGTCTTGGGGGGGCTATGTGGTAGGAGGATATTAGATAAAGCAGGGCAGCTGGTGGGTTGAAATATTAACTTGTGGGCTGAGACAATTTGGAGGAAGTCTAGTTGATTTGGGAGTTCAAGCCAGTTTAGAGTTAGTAGGGAGGAGCAATGGTGAGAGGAGGCTTTTGCTTTTGTGGCAAACCTGGAGGTTTTGCTGTAGCATACTTCTAGTTTGGAGGTGAGAGTGGAAGATAGATTAGTAAGTAGTGGAGCGCCATATAGAAGAGATGGGAGAAGATATGTAGTGGCCAGGGTCAGTCTAGTGGAGGGAGAGAGGAAGTGATTATTCCTGTAGAGTAGGCCGAGTTTTATGTGGGTTTTCTTGATGTTAAGTTGGATATTGTTATTGAATTTTAGGTGTTCATCAATGGTGACCCCCAAGAGTTTGGCGGAGGGAACAATATCAGTGATAGAGTTGTTGAGGCTGGTAATTTGAAATTAGTTTTTATCAATGGGAATGGCTTTGGAGGGAGTGAATAGGAGGATTTTAGTTTTGTTAGCGTTAAGTGAGAGGTGGTTTTGGAGCATCTGTTTTTTCAGTGGTTGAGGAGGCAGATTGAGTTAGAGACTTGAGTTCAGTTTGGTTGGAGGCATAGCAGATCAGAGTAGAGTTGTCTGCATATTGGACAATTTTGGTGTTTGGAATGGCATTGTGGAAATCATTAATGCAGATGTTACATAGCAGAGGGCCAAGAATGGAGCCTTAGGGAACTCCTGTGGGTGTTGGAAGGAAGGTGGAAGAGGACTGACCCCATTTCACTGCTTGGGACCTGTCAGCAAGATAGCTGGAGAACCAGGAAAGAGTTTTTGGGGAGATGTTAAGGTTAGATAGATGGTTTTGTAGATGGGTGTGAGAGATGGTATCGAAAGCTTTAGATAAATCTAATAGAATAGATGAAACTAAGTTGCCAGAATCTCTGGCTGAATTGATAGAGTGTAAAAAGGAAAGAAGGGCTGTGTTGGTATTGTGTCCAGGGCAGAAGACGTGTTGGGTAGGAGAGAGCAGTTGATGTTCCCTCTGCTTCCCCTCCAGAGGATTTTTCTTTTGGTGAAACCTTACATACGCTAAGGGAGCATTTCTACTGGGAAAGCCAGGATTTTTCTGATTCAAAAAAGAGGCTTAGGGATTTCTTACTCCAGCCTCAGCATAGGCCTTTAGCTATACCTCCTGTCCTAGACATTGTTGATGGTGCCTTTTCAGAATCTAGTTTGGCCCCTGATACTTTGCCTCCTGCTCCCAGAAAACCTGACAGATATTACAGGGTTCCTGATTCTCACAAGTTCCTTTTTAAAAATCCTATTGCGGATCCAGAAATTATTTCACAGGGACCCAAGGGCCTTAAAGCTTCTACTGCTAAAAATCCTACCCCCTCTGATAGAGATTCCAGGGTGCTGGATAGATGGGATAAGAAGGTATACACGTCTGCAACGTTAGCCATTAGGGCCTTAAACTGCCAGTTTCATATGTTGAAGTATCAGCAGCATATTATTGGATTGCTTAAACAGAAAATGATGTTGATTCCTGACTGTGCTGAAAATAAAGAATTACGGGATTTAATACATTCTGCTGCACAAGTGGGAAAACATACTTTGCAATGTGGTTTTGATTCATTTGAGGCATCTTGCAGGGCTGCTGTCACTGGGTCTGTACTTAGAAGGCATGCTTGGCTTAAGGAGCAATCTTTGCCTGATCATGTTAAAGCTAAATTGTTGGATGCTCCCTTAAATCAGGACCACCTGTTTGGCAACAAGGCTGAGGAAGGTCTTAAAAAGATGGAAGATAAAGCTAAATCTATGCAAACTGTTAAAGATTTCTTACAAGTTCAGCCTCCTAGATTTAGTAGGCACTGGCCCTTTAAAAATTGGTCCTTTCCAGCCCCTTCCAGGTCTTCTCAAGCCAAACCCAGACACAGCAGAAACCCCAGATTTCAGTCCCAAGGGACACAGAAGACTAGACAGTGAGGGGTTTCCGCACCCAAATCTGGGAGTAGTAAGACTCCCCCCTATGGAAAACTGTCTCAATGACTTGCTTTTAAAATTTCCAAGCACTTCCCAACTGAATGCTCCTTTAGGCGGAAAGATTGGTCTACAGGCCAAAAACTGGGAACTCATTACCCAGGACAAATGGGTTTTAAATATAGTGTCCCAAGGATACAGATTTCATTTCCACACATTACCAACACCAAGCGGGTGGTGAGATCTACCCCCAAATCAATGGGCAGAGGCCCAGAATCAAGTACTCTCTCTCTTAAACGTGAGGGCTATTCAGTTGGTACCAGAAGAGGAAAAGGGACAAGGTTTCTATTCGAGACTTTTCCTGGTACCCAGAAAAGGCAATACATGGCGTCCTATCCTGGACCTTTCTATTATAAACACCTTTCTGGTGATTCCAAAATTCAAGATGCTGACTCTTCACCAGCTGCTTCCTATGCTAGGCAAGGATGCATGGTTGGCAACACTAGACTTAAAAGAAGCATACCTGCACATCCCTATCAGGGAGTCTTGCAGAAGATACCTACACGTCAAAGCAGGCTACATGCACTATCAGTTCTCTGCACTGCCTTTTGGCTTATCTACTGTGCCCAGGGTATTCACAAAGTGCCTAGCTCCAGTCATTGCATTTTGCAGGCAAAGAAATCTTCAGATATACCATACCATCCAATTCAGGCAGAAAGCAAGGACATTCTTTTGAATCATCTGGCCTTTGTTCAAGGGGTACTGACTTGTCTGGGGTTCACTATAAATGAAAAGAAATCACACCTGCTACCCTGTCAACAAATTATGTTCCTGGGAGCAAGCTTGAATACAACTTCCCAGATGGCTTTCCTCACGCCAGAGAAACGGATTCATTTGACAACTTACTTCAAACAAGTGGCCACAAAAACCCAGCTATCTGCAAGGCAAGTACTGCAAGCCTTGGGGTTCATGGCCTCCTGCATTCTTTTAGTTCCATATGCAAGGCTGCATATGAGGAAACTACAATGGTATCTCAAAAGCCTATGGTGTCAACATTCACAGGATCTAGAAGCAAGGATTCCTATCATACCTTGCCTATGCCTAGAGTTCCTTTGGTGGGCAGAGGCCTGCCACCAAAACAGGGGACTACCATTCACATTACCCCCTGCCACCCAAATCTTAACAACAAATGCATCAGACTATGCATGGGGGGCTCACCTGGCAGGGAAGTGCATTCAGGGAAAATGGAACCCAAGTCAAATGCACCTGCACATAAATCAAAAGGAAATGTTAGCTGTACACAGTGCTCTGACAGCCTTCATGGACCACATTCTTCCAGGACAACTAATGGTAAAGACGGACAACACCACTGTCATGTGGTACATAAACAAGCAGGGGGGTACACATTCTTACCCCCTCTGCAGACTAGCCATGGCATTGTGGAACACAGCCTTGAGCTACCAAGTGAATCTACAAGCTCATTTCTTTCCAGGAAAACTAAATACATTGGCAGACGGACTAAGCAGAAACCTCATGGACCCACATGAGTAGAAACTGGAACCAAGGATTTTCAACATGTTGACAAGCAAATGGGGAGCCCAGATATAGACCTGTTTGCTCCCCTCCCAGAACCATCAACTGGACAAATTTTGCAAAAGAATTCCCCACAAGCTAGCTTGGAAAGTGGATGCTCTATCCTTCAGCTGGAAAAACCTATCAGTTTATGCCTTTCCTCCTCTGCCTCTGCTCTCCAAGTTACTACTAAAGATCAAACAGGACAAGCCAAGGACAATTTTAATTGCACCAGACTGGCCTCGCCAACATTGGTACCCACTCTTGCGCAGTGTGTCACGCTTGGCTCCATGGCAGCTGCCTCAGATTCCTTCCCTGTTGTCTCAGCAGGAGAACCACATTCTGCACGCTCAGCTGCAAACCCTGAACCTAGCAGCCTGGCTAATTACCTAATCTCTCCTTTAAAACAACAATAGGCCAGCAATAGTGTGAGTCGGAATAATAAACAGAGCGACAATAACCACTACTGAAAATACATGACTTTATTAATCAGACCGGTTTCGGCTAAAATATAGCCTTCATCAGTGATAAACAACAGAACCAAAAATACAGGAATATTTATATACATCTCCAACCAATGAAAGATTTGGTATATTCCCGCTCCCAAAAACTACTTAAATATACATGAAATGATGATTTTGTTAACAATAAGCTGTACCAATGGCAGATAAATCAAAAGTGTAACCACATAATACTAAATGAATGTTAATAAAAAAGAATAAAGGGTAAGCAAAGATAGTCAAAAAATATATGTCCAGAGCAAATAATGAATAATACAATGTCCCAAACAGGGTCATGAAAAACGAATCATAGGAGTAAACAAAATTGACATAAAGACATATCATAGAGGTGGACCAACAACATGTATTTAAATTGACATAATCTTATAATGTAAAGACACCAAATGTCTACAAAATGATAAATACAAAAAGTGAAATATATTGACATATAACAAAGCAATTCTAAGTGTAATATAATTTATGAAAACTACAACATGAATGCCAAAATTATTTGAAAAACGCTAACTGCTGTATGACATAATAGATAAGCCATATACATAATGAATTATGATCTTGTAGAGCTAATATTCAAAAATAGAAACAAATCACCAATAAATTCCTAAAAATTGTGGTTATAAATGGTCATTCAGTCCTGGTGGGAACAACGCACCCAATGTAATAATCCAGTATTTTTCTTTATGATTTAAAATACTATGCCATCCTTGAGAATAGCTTCGGTCACCAATAATTCTGTCAATAATCATAAATGAAAATTGTGCATTGTGATGTCTCAGTGTGTGACGATAGAGAGCATTGGTTTCTTTTTTAGTCTTGATGTCACTTCTATGTTCATTTATACGAGTTCTGAGTGATCTAGTAGTTTGGCCGGTGTAAAAGGCCGAACATTGACAAGTAGCCAAATACACCACCCAGCTACTGCTGCAATTACCAAATACTTTACAATCATACACGCTACTAGTATTTTGGCTTGAAAATTGTTTGAGTTTGCTGACCTGTTTGCAGGAGCCACAATGTCCACAGGGGAATGTGCCCAATATGTGCCCAATAATTCATCCCCAGACATGGTTAACTGTTTATATATGTCTTCCCCACTTTCTTTGTGTTTGAAGTGAGAAAACAAAGAACCCAAGGTTTTTCCTCTTCTATATGTAAACTGACACCGTGATCCCAATATTGATCTCAACTGATCATTAGCCATAAGAATATTCCAATGTCTATGAATGATGCCCTTAATGGCATTGTAATTTCTGCCATAGGTAGTAACAAACCTAATGGTAGGTTCAGAAGAATCCCTGTGCTGTGTTTTGTATTATAATAAGGTATCTCTGTCCATGCTAGTGGACCATGCCCATGCCCTGGCAATATCCTGATGTTTATAGCCTCTATTGGCAAATCTATGATATAGATCTGAACTGGCTTTGTCAAAACCCTGTTGTGTGGAACTTATGCGTTTCATACGCATAAATTGTGACTTGGGTATATTGCGGATAGTGTGGCGTGGATGCATGCTGGAAGCAAAATTGCAGGATACTACACAATTTTTACAGATTATTCAGGATACCCAATTGGAGCCTGGGTGGTTTATGTGCTCATTAGACGTCAAATCTTTGTATACTAGCATTCCACACTGGGCGGGTTTACAAGCATTACAGTATTGGCTTAATCGATCTGCCCTATATTCCCCTGGGTTTAACACCCTGCTTATTTGCATGACTGAACATGTACTGAATAAAAATGTTTTTTATTTCCAAGGGGAATGCTACTGGCAGCTGCAAGGTACAGCTATGGGAGCTTCTTTTGCTCCCTTATATGCCAATCTTTTTATGGCTTTTTTCGAGGAATGTATGATATATCAATCACATAATATCTATCTTGTGGAAATTGATATATGGCGTAGGTACTTAGATGATTGTTGGATGGTGTGATGGGCTGATGCCATGTATTTGGAGGAATTCGTTGAATACCTCAATGACAATATTTGGAGAATCGAGTTTACGGTTACATATGATTTAGAAACCATCAACTTTTTGGATGTTACCATTTCCAGAAATAGGGATCACACCTTGAACACTCAGACATACTGCAAATACCCCCAATACAATACCCTACTACATGCTTCCAGCATGCATCCACGCCACACTATCCGCAATATACCCAAGTCACAATTTATGCGTATGAAACGCATAAGTTCTACACAACAGGATTTTGACAAAGCCAGTTCAGATCTATATCATAGATTTGCCAATAGAGGCTATAAACATCAGGATATTGCCAGGGCATGGGCATGGTCCACTAGCATGGACAGAGATACCTTATTATAATACAAAACACAGCACAGGGATTCTTCTGAACCTACCATTAGGTTTGTTACTACCTATGGTAGAAATTATAATGCCATTAAGGGCATCATTCATAGACATTGGAATATTCTTCTGGCTAATGATCAGTTGAGATCAATATTGGGATCACGGTGTCAGTTTACATATAGAAGAGGAAAAACCTTTCTGGTGATTCCAAAATTCAAGATGCTGACTCTTCACCAGCAGCTTCCTATGCTAGGCAAGGATACATGGTTGGCAACACTAGACTTAAAAGAAGCATACCTGCACATCCCTATCAGGGAGTCTTGCAGAAGATACCTACGCATCAAAGCAGGCTACATGCACTATCAGTTCTCTGCACTGCCCTTTGGCTTATCTACTGTGCCCAGGGTATTCACAAAGTGCCTAGCTCCAGTCATTGCATTTTGCAGGCAAAGAAATATTCAAATATACCCATACCTGGACGATTGTCCAATTCAGGCAGAAAGCAGACATTCTTTTGAATCATCTGGCCTTTGTTCAAAGGGTACTGACTTGTCTGGGGTTCACCATAAATGAAAAGAAATCACACCTGCTACCCTGTCAACAAATTATGTTCCTGGGAGCAAGCTTGAATACAACTTCCCAGATGGCTTTCCTCACGCCAGAGAAACGGATTCATTTGACAACTTACTTCAAACAAGTGGCCACAAAAACCCAGCTATCTGCAAAGCAAGTACTGCAAGCCTTGGGGTTCATGGCCTCCTGCATTCTTTTAGTTCCATATGCAAGGCTGCATATGAGGAAACTACAATGGTGTCTCAAAAGCCTATGGTGTCAACATTCACAGGATCTAGAAGCAAGGATTCCTATCCTACCTTGCCTGTGCCTAGAGTTCCTTTGGTGGGCAGAGGCCTGCCACCAAAACAGGGGACTGCCATTCACATTACCCCCTGCCGCCCAAATCTTAACAATAAATGCATCAGACTATGCATGGGGGGCTCACCACCTGGCAGGGAAGTGCATTCAGGGAAAATGTTACCCAAGTCAAATGCACCTGCACATAAATTAAAAGGAAATGTTAGCTGTACACAGTGCTCTGACAGCCTTCAAGGACCACATTCTTCCAGGACAACTAATGGTAAAGACGGACAACACCACTGTCATGTGGTACATAAACAAGCAGGGGGGTACATATTCTTACCCCCTCTGCAGACTAGCCATGGCATTGTGGAACACAGCCTTGAGCTACCAAGTGAGTCTACAAGCTCATTTCTTGCCAGGAAGACAAAATACACTGGCAGGCGGACTAGGCAGAAACCTCATGGACCCACACGAGTGGAAACTGGAACCAAGGATTTTCAACATGTTGACAAGCAAATGGGGAGCCCAGATATAGACCTGTTTGCTCCCCTCCCAGAACCATCAACTGGACAAATTTTGCAGAAGGATTCCCCACAAGCTAGCTTGGAAATGGATGCTCTAGCCTTCAGCTGGAATAACCTATCAGTTTATGTCTTTCCTCCTCTGCCTCTGCTCTCCAAGGTACTACTAAAGATCAAACAGGACAAGCCAAGGACAATTTTAATTGCAGAAGACTGGCCTCGCCAACACTGGTACCCACTCTTGCGCAGTGTGTCACACTTGGCTCCATGGCACCTGCCTCAGATTCCTTCCCTGTTGTCCCAGCAGGAGAACCACCTTCTGCACCCTCAGCTGCAAACCCTGAACCTAGCAGCCTGGCTAATTACCTAATCTCACCTTTACCATCCCTCAGTAAATCAGTAATGGATATCATTTTTGAGGCAAGAAGGCCTAGTACTAGAGAATCTTATGCTGCAAAATGGAAAAGATTTTGTGCCTGGAAGCAATCTTAAGGAATGAGCGCAGCAGTGCCCAATTTACCTCAGATTCTACAATATTTGACAGAGATGTTTCATAAGGGCTTGTCCTTTTCCTCCATCAAAATTCATGCCTCAGCAATTTCAGCTCATTATAGCTCAGAGCCTCCCCTCTTTTCTCACCCACTTCTCAAGCCGTTCCTCATAGGGGCCAAAAATTTAAGGCCGCCCAGGAGAGCTCCAGCTCCAGCCTGGGATCTTAACTTTGTCTTGGAGAAACTCACTCTTCCTCCTTTTGAGCCAGTTGCTACTGCAGATTTAAAATTTCTTTCCTGGGAAAAAGCTTTCCTTTTAGCAATTACTTCTGCAAGAAGGGTATCTGATTTACAGGCCCTTATGGCAGTGGAACCTTTCGTCATCTTTCATGCGGACAGGGTGTCCCTCAGAACCAATTCCTCCTTCATGCCCAAGGTGGTATCCAGTGTGGCTCTTAATCAGTCCACTCATTTGCCTATCTTCTTTCCTAACCCACAGAACAAAGGGGAACGGATGCTGCACTCTTTAGATGTGCACAGACAGCTTAGATTCTACTTGGACAGGACTAAACCTCAAAGGAAATCTGAACAACTGCTGGTGGCATTTGCTGCAGGGACAGAGGGGAAAGCTATTTCAAAACAAACCATTTCAAAATGGATAGGTCACTGCATTCATTTCTGCTATAAGCACCATGGAATACCTATCCCACAGGGCATCAGACCCCATTCAACCAGGGCTGAATTTACCTCCACAGCCTTTCTCAGGGGCGTCCTTACTAGGGACATCCTAGAAGCTGCTACCTGGAGTTCTGTACATACTTTCACCAAGCATTACCTTTTGCCAATTTTCTCTTAATCCAGAGCTGGTTTTGCCACTGCAGTCTTGCAGGGCCTTATAGCTGGTCCTAATTCTATTTAAATTCCTCCTCCCAAACTTAGCTTTGGGAATCTATCCAAATGTAATGACTGCAACAGTGAAACACGAAGAACATAGTACAGCTGTGTACATTTACCATAAATGTAGATGTTCGAGTGTATTCACTGTTGCAGTCCTGGTTACCCTCCCTCCAGCCCCCTTTCTTCTTTTGGCTATACCTCTACTCTCACTTACTATGCTCAAAAAGCTTTTTGGTGTATTTGCTTTTTTGTTGGAGGTATATCCTTTTATACCCCTGACGACCTGACATCATGGAAGAAGGGACAGCAACTGATGCAGGACCCAAGCCTTTGTTAATCAGGCCGACTGAGGGCTACTGCAAGCAGATAACCCAAATGTAATGACTGCAACAGTGAATACACTCAAACATCTGCATTTATGGTAAGTGTACACAACTGTAGTTTCTGCAGGGGCTCATCTTTCCTGTTTCTTCCTCTGCCTGTCAGTCTCTTTCTTTTTTTAATTTCTTCAAATCTTTCAGGTTTCTAATACCATGACAGGAATGGACCCCATTCCTAAGTCACAGTACGATTAAAGTTAATGAAATTAGTATCGTTTCACTCTGTGATGTCAGACAGAAGTGCTCTTTGCAGCACCCGCAGTGTGCCCAGTAACGACTCCTTCTGTAATTCATGCTGAGTTATGTGTATTGGTAGCTTATTTAAATATGATGGTAGACTCTTTATAAGACACATTACTCCTACTACAATTCAAACTATCTGGGTATCCTTCTTCCACACTGCTCTCATTTCTGCTTGCAGATCCTGATATTTTATAACCTTGTGTCTGTCTGTACGCAGGAGACTGTAATCACTGGGTGTGGCGATTTCATTGAGCAATGCTGCTTTTGTCTTTTTTTCTTGGACTACTATATCTGGTTTATTCTAGCATCTGTCTTTTGAACTGTTGGTAATGGATGATCCCATGTGATGAAGACTTGATCATTTTCTATGATGCTTTGTGGCTCATGTTTCCAGTGCTTCTTAGCCACTTCAAAACCATAATGTTTGCACAATCCCCAGTGCAACAGTCTCGCCACACTATTGTGCCTTTCAGTGTACAGGCCCTCTGCCATTAGTATGTCACAACCAGCAATGAGATGTGCGACTGTTTCCAGTTCAGTTTTACAAAACCTAAATTTATCTTTTTCTCCCACATGTTCAATGGACTTTGTAAACCAGTGTGTACATAGACCACTGTCTTGGGCTGATATTAAACTTTCATCTCTTGGTTTAAATTGACCTCTCCTTCACCATTCCTGTGTTCGTTCTTGAGCAACATGAGATTCTTCCAGAAGTTTTCTACCCGTGCCACTATATTTATGATTTTTCCACATTTCTTGCCTTTTCATCTGGTCTTTTCATGTGGTCCTTCACCTTATATTCTTTCTTTTGTTTTTTGGCACATTCAGTTGCTGTCTGATTTTTATCTTCTTCTGGTTTGATTTCTATTCCTGCTTGACGGCGATATGCTTCTGCTAGGTTAAGCATAGAAGTCATCTTAGATTTATTCTCCTCATGTTTCAAAATTTTCACTATGTTTGGGTATCTTGAAGTCAGCAGATATGTGTGAAGTCCCACGATTGCAGATCTGTACATATAATCAATTTCAAGGAGGCCCATCCCTCCTTCAGAACGGGGAATATATAATCTTGGTATACACTGATTTTTTTAGATTATCTGGTGAGCATGAAGTATCCTTCTTGTTTTACTATCTAATCTATCCAGCACATTTTGGGGCCAACCAATCACTCCAAAACTGTAAGTTAGGACAGGCAGAGCAAATTGGTTTATAGCTTGGATTTTGTTCCTGGACATGAGCGCTGTTTTCAGGATTAATTTAAGTATTCTAAAGTATTCCTTACTAATTTTTATATGCATTTGTTCATGTTTTATTGCTGACCCTTCATCAGTTCCCAAGTATTTCTACACTCCCTCTTGCTCAAGTTCTTTTATATCACATTCTTGTCCCAAACTGATGTTTTTCTGGTGCTGCAGTTTTCTTGCTTTAAAGGTTGCTTTTGCACATTTATCAAGACCAAATGACATTCTAATGACATCTGAAAAAGTTTTAACCTGACGCTGTGCTTTCAGTTCCTCATCTGATGAGATATACAGTTTTAAATCATCAACAAAGAGAAAATGACACGTCTTTAGACTTTGTTGTTTTCTACGAGCCACATTATAGCCATGGCCTAAGCTGTTCAGTAAACAGCTTGATGGGTTAAGGGCAAGACAGATTAGCAACTGTGACAGAGAGTCACTCTGGAATATCCCCCTTTGAAATTTTATCCCTGGGATAGTAATTTGTCCTTTGTCATGATTTAATTGCAAAGTAGTCTGCCATTGTTTCATGGTCACTGTAACATAGTCTTATCAGTGTAGGATGTATCTTATACATTTTTAAGTGCTCTTTTATCCATGAATGTGGGATACTATCAAATGCTTTTTTTGTAGTCAATCCATGCCATACTTAAATTCTTCCCCTTTTTACAGTTTTCCACTATGCTTTTATTTAACATCAGATGATCCTTTGCTCCGTTTGACTTTCTTTTATTGCCCTTTTGTTCTACTGATATAATTGAATTTTTTTTTAGATGACTATAAACTCTATTGGCATCAATTCCCGTGTATAGTTTATACGTCGTCAGTAGGCAAGTTATTGGTCTATAATTTTTGGGGTAGCTTGCAGGTTCATTCTTAAGTAGGAGCATTGTTTTACCTGTTGTTAGCCAGGTTGGTGTCTGTTCAGGATGCACATATAAATAGTTCTTACTCATGGCTAAGTCTTTGTGCAAAGATGTTAATACTTTTAACCAAAAGTTAGGTGCTGCATCTAGGCCAGGTGTTTTCCAGTTAGAGGCTTTTCCTACATTTTTTTCAATCTCTCTAGCTGTTACTTCATCCCATTTCATCTGTTGTACCTTTAAACTTCTTATTCTTTCTTTTACTTTTTATCCATGTATCATCCTTATTGTGTTCCACAGGATCTTCATAAATACTTCTCCAAAATGTATTTATTTCTTCTTTTTTTGGCGATCTTTGAATTCCTTTTACCTTGTTTCCCAATTCTCTATAAAATTTTTTGGGTCATCACTAAATATGCTTAATTTGTACTTTTCCTTTATATTTATCAGTGTATCTTCTAAGTTTTTTCCGCCTGTGCTGAAATTTTTAGTTTGTTATTTACAATAGTGCCTGATAGATCCTGATCTGTTCTAATACTGTGAACTGCTTTTGTCACATCTATCTTTCTTAGTATTTTTCTATGTAGTTTTCTTCTTTGTAGTTCTCTTTCCGTGTAGTTCTGGGTATATTCCCAAAAGTAATTAATATGTCCGTGAAATACAGTGAACATACTATAGCTATATATATGTTTACTATTAATGTAGATTTTGTGTCTCTTTATTGTAGCAGTACCAATTCCATCCTTTTTGCTCCATCTTTCTCCTAAGTAGTGGTTGAGATGGGTACCTTATACAGCTATGACCCTTCTCCCATCCGCAGTCAGGTCCTTCTCCCCGTAATATCCCCTGGTTCATTCTAGAGCAGCTAGCTTCCCTGGAGAGGGTAGGATTTCAGTCAGGGGCAAGAAAGACCAAAAGATAGGGATAATCAACAGCTCTTTATAGCACAGTAGACCAAACATGGTCCTTCCCCCATGAGGTGGTCAAGTAGGTGTCAGATGTTCTAGTGCCATGCTCTTTCCTCCTTCATCTGCACTCACTTCTCAAGCGTCTGAGCTGCTACTCAAACTTGGCTCATCTGTAACATAATAAGACATTTATTTATGTATCTCACAGAGCCATTTAGTATCTGTCTGTCTTTGTTCCACAGGATGACTTCTGTAAATGCTCAGATTGCAGTTAATATGCTGCTGGCAATATGAAAATCAAGTTGAATTGTAGACTAGATCCTGTATCTCCTCGTACATTTACAGGTCTGAGTATAAATTATTTTTTTTGGAACCTAAACTAACATTGGAAAAATAGATGCAAGTCAGTAGTCACTGGTGCAGTACTGCTTTGGATATTGACAAAATTGTAGATTTTCATAATTGTTTTATCTAGTAGTTTAACTGTTTCATGGCTATTCTTCCAAAGTAGAATTTGAGGGTGTTGAGTTATGGAGCATGTATGTAGATGGAGACTTGTGGGGAATTTTGAGAACTCTGTTAGGAAATCTTCAGGATAGGTATAGTTTTTTGATGTATGCCAGGATGAATCTGCTTAGTTTTCATGGATTCTACCAGCTTTGTAGTTTATTTCTTTCCAGGAGTACCTATAGTAATTGTAGGAGTGTTGCTTGTTTCTGAAAAAATAGTGTTTTGTGCCTGTAAATAGCCCTTTTAACCATATCTTTGAGGAAAAGGATTGTTTTTCTAGGACTTCTAGATTAATTTCTTAGTTTAAATAGAACAAGAAGCTTTTTCATTATCCATTTATTGAATCTGTTCTTTAGCTACGGGATTAGTGTAACAAATCGGTCCTAATGAGTTGTAAGAATGTCAGTAAGATGATCAACTGAGGTGTTAGTGTCCGGAGACTGTTAAAAAGTAGGTATAGTCTGATTTTGAAAGAGTGCAGAAGAATTTACCCAGGTTATTTTTATCAAAAGGATGGAAATGTGTGTTGAAACTTATGATGTGAGAGTGTTCGATCTCGCCGTTTGTTCTTACACCTGGGTTCGGAGCTGATCCTCGGCTCCGTGTTGGCCGCTCGCAAGCTCTGCATCGAGAAGAAGCTCGAGACAACCTAATACCCACAATCCCCCTCTGCCTTTACCTCAGATCTAGTTTGCCGCTGCAGCGCCGGTGATCACTGGGTCGAGCTCGAGCACCTAAAGCTAAGATTAAGATTTTTTTCTTGTTATTTCAGGATAAATTTATTCTAAAAAGTTTGTTTAGTGACAAAGTGTGTGTGTGGTACGGTTGAGGAATTCTCGGTTCCGTTTAAGTTATTTTAAACTTATAAGAGTTTCTGGGCCTACCACCCCTTACAGGATTGACTATCGGATTGACATTTTTCATTTTACTGGATTCGACAATTTCACCGGATTTGACTCTACTACTGGACTTGACTTCTCACTTTCTACCCATATTAAGTTTAAGATGTCTGAAAAGGCTAAATCTGGGTTCAAGCGTTGCCAATGTGGGCAAAAGATGTCCGTTACTGACAATCATAGTTCCTGCATCTACTGTCTTGGCCCTCTCCATCTGCAAGAAGACTGCTCAATTTGTCATTCTTTCAGTGGGAGGGTCATGACAGATAGGCGCAGGAAACTCATGGATAGGGGTTTGTTAAAACCTACTTTTCAAGAGGCTCTGGATGCTTCGGACCAGGCATCCAAATCCTCAAAGGAATCGAAGACGTCGGAGCCCAGGTCATCGGCTCCGAGCTCTTCAGTTAAAGTTAGATCACCGGTTCCACAGACTTCGGGGCCGAGTGTTCAACTGTTGTCAGTTTCCGAGCCTCGAGTCTTGGAACCGGTGACGGAGCTCCCTCCCCCGACACTGTTGAGGTCGGCTCCATCTTCAATTCCTTCGACCCGTTCTTCCAGACCCCCTCTCTGATACTGATGTAGACCGTGTGGTGCAGAAGTTAATGGAGAATACGGCCTTATCCAAACTCATCTCGGTCTCCTCTCAATTGGTGTCGAGACTTGAAGGCCTTCCACTGTCTCCATCTGTTCCTCCTCCGAGACCTGTCCAGTCTTCGGAGCCGGAAGAGGCTGAGCTGCTGATTGTGGAGCCCTCGGTGCCAGAACCATCCTTTTCTCGGTCGGCTCCGTTCACCTCGACTCCGTCGGAACCGGTACCGGAGTCTCGGAGCCGAAGATCCATCCTGGGTTCCGGGACTGAGAGTCGGACCGATATTTCGGTTCCGACGCCCTCTCGAGCCTCGGCTCGGATCGACTCGGTTCCGTCCTCGGGTCGATGCCTTCGTGCCTGTTTCGGGATTCTTCCCATTTCTTCGGAACCGGGAGATACCTCGACTCGGGACCCGGGGGCCTTCGATCTCATGAGGAAGGTGTTGTCTACCCAGACAACCACATCAGCAGAAACAGCTTCTCCTCCCCATAAAGGTCCGTTATCCTCCTCTGCACCCGCGGCTACAGCTAAGCGTCGAGCACCTGTGTCTCAGCCACCCCTGGAGGGTGCCCCCTCTTCCTCGGAGGCTTCTTCGGATGCTCCCCCCGAAGAAGTCCCTAGGAAAAGATTGTGTAAGATGGGACACTTAGATTCTCCACAAGAATCCTTGACATCCGATACTGACTTGGATGAGTCAGAAGGGTCCCCATAGTCACCTTCAGAAGATGTCTCTTTTTCTGACATCTTGGAGATCCTAAAGCAGAGAGGTGATTGGCAGTCCCTCCCCCCTTCTGAGGATGAGTCAGTCTTGCTGAAGGCATTTGGTGCTCGTCCTTCCTCCTCCTGGGTCACTCCGCCCTTCGATGAGTTAATGGAGCTGATTGCTCGAAGGGCGTGGGAGGCTCCTGACACGGTGGAGCCAGTCCCTAGAAAGCCTAATAAGTATATTACAGCACCCCAGGACAAGGCTTATCTAACAAAAGGAGTTCCAGTGGACGCTATGGTGGTGGCAGCGCCACGAAAAGGAGATGTCGGAATCTTCCTCATCTGTCCATCCCCTAACAAAGATTCTAGGACCATGGACAGGTGCGGAAGTGCATTTTTAGTTCAGCGGCTTTTTCTATGCGATCCCTGAACTATTTGACCCACTTCACACGACTACAGAGGGATCTAATCAAAGAGTTGGGAGATACCCTCCAGGGTACTACAGATGCTGCTGTCTCGGAGAAAGTTACAGCACAACTCAATACCCTTACATCCATTGTAAACTTCGTCCATGAGGCTGATCTCATATGCAGCCGAAGGTTCGAGTAGGGCAGCAACTTCAGCGATTGCTCTTCAGACAATCCTGGATGCGCTTATGTTCATTTTATGAAGCCTTCAAGTCTTCCTTTACTAACGCCCCATTTGACGGTGCCACTCTCTTTGGCCCCAAAGTAAAGGAGACCCTTACCCAGTGTGAACAGGAGGGAAAGACTCTGTCTGCTGTCGGAGTCCGTTTTTCCACCCCATCCAGACCGTACCCCAAAGGGCAACGCGGTGGGAAAATGTGGTTTCGAAAACCCCAAGGTTCTTTCCCAGGCACACAGGGTGATGCCCCCTCTAGAGGCAGAGGTGGAAGACGCCACCCTGGCGGCAGAGGGGGTCCGCAAAATCAAGGTGACAGGGATACCCCCTGAAAACCTTTCCAGCACTCCTGAGAGGAGGCCCGACTGTCCTGCTCTGGAGGCAGTCGGGGGTCGCTTAGCTTTATACCCTCAGGCCTGGCAAAACATTACTACAGACAACTGGGTAAAAAGCGTTATTACCAGAGGTTACAGAATACCATTCCTATCCACCCCCATTCCAAAGAAGACTCCCAGATGTGCCGCCCCATCTGCGAGAACCAGCAGCTATAGAAATTTCAAAGCTGCTAGAAAAAAAGAGTCATCCAACCAGTCCCAGCGGACCAAAGAGGATTCGGAACTTACTCAAGGTTCTTTTTAGTTCCAAAGAAGACAGGGGACTGGAGGCGGATTCTGGACCTACGGAGCCTCATTACCTTCGTCAAGAAAGAAAAGTTCCGAATGGTCACGCTTCAATCGATCCTTCCATTCTTACAGAAGGACGACTGGATGTGCTCAATAGATCTGAAGGACGCATACTACCACATCAGAATGGCCAGGGCGTCCAGAGATCATTTGCGCTTCCGGCTGGGAGCCAGTCACTTTCAGTTTCGAGCCCTGCCCTTTGGTCTGACCTCAGCCCCCAGGGTTTTCACCAAATGCATGGCAGTGGTAGCATCTCACCTGAGGCGCCTAGGATTCCAGGTGTTTCTGTATCTGGACGACTGGCTCCTTTCTGCCACCACCCAGCGTCGGCTGATACAGGCCAGGGATTACACCCTACAATTTTGTGTTCACCTCGGAATTTCCGTAAATTTCGAAAAATCTTTACTACAGCCATCACAGCGTATCTTATTCATAGGAGCGGAATTGGATCCGCATCAGTTAATTCTAAGGCTTCCTCCAGAAAGGATAGCTTCACTACAAAGCCACATATCTCTTCTTCTATCATCCAGAAAATCCCCAGCAAAACTGGTACTAAAGGTTTTGGGTCTCATGGCAGCTTCTCTCATTGTGATACCATTGGGAAGACTGCACATGAGAGTTCTACAATGGCTACTGTTTGCCCAATGGTCGTTCCAACAGCTACCTCTGACCCACGAAATTCTGATCACAAATACATGCAAAACTCACCTAGCATGGTGGCTTCGGACTTGCAACCTTTCCAGCGGAAGACCATTTGTGCTATCCGCACCGACAGCTACGGTGACCACGGACGCTTCCCTGATAGGGTGGGGGGGCATCTTTCAGGGACAGACAGTCCAAGGCGAATGGACCAATTTAGAGTACAATCTGCACATCAATGTTCTGGAGTTGAGGGCAGTGTTTCTAGCGTTGCAACACTTTGCTCCCCTTCTTCCTCTAGGGACTATTGCAGTTCAGACGGACAACATGTCTGTAGTCTGGTACATAAACAAACAAGGGGGAACCAAGTCCTATCAGCTATGCAGAGAGGCCATGAGAATCTGGCAATGGGCGGAGTCCACGGGTCGCTTTCTGATAGCAACGCACATCCGGGGCTCATCCAACGTCATAGCCGACAGGCTGAGCAGAGCAATCCTGTTGCCGCACGAGTGGTCCCTAAAACAGTCAGTTGCGAAGAAGATTTTTCGCAAGTGGGGCCAGCCTTCCTGCGATCTGTTTGCGTCTCCAATGAACGCCAAATGCAGGAGCTACTTTGCCCTATTACCCTCCAGGGGAAGTCCCCAGGGGCGCTAGTTCACGATTGGCCCCGGGTCTCCTGTATGCTTTTCCTCCTTTTCCCCTGATTGCGAAGTTTCTGCAGAAAGCCAACAACCTGCAAGGACGATCATCCTCATTGCCCCATTCTGGCCTCGTCAAATTTGGTTCCCTTTCTTCTGGCACACCGCATTGGGGACCCTGGATCCTGGACCCAGAGCCAGATCTACTGACTCACTCGTCAGGGGCTCCCACCCAGCTCCTGTCTCTCCATCTAGCAGCTTGGCTGCTCCTTCCCTACTTAGCCAGGTCTGATCTTCTTTCTCCTGCAGTTCAGAATATACTAGTGGCTTCTCATAAAGCTTCCACTACAAAGACCTACACTAGTAAGTGGAAGCGTTTTGTATTCTGGGCAAATACACAGCAATTGGACCCTGTCATAGCTCCTTTAAACAAAATCTTGGAGTTTTTAACAGAATTGTTCCACCAAGGAGCTTCTCCTGCCACTTTAAGAGTGCAATTAGCTGCCATCTCCAACTTTCATGTGGAAGAATGTGGGGCTCCTATTATGGCCCACAGACTTTGTAAGGCCTTTTTAAAAGGGTCTTTCCATATCAGACCACCAGTTAGATCTCCTACATCGCCTTGGAATCTAAACCTTTTATTATCTAAATTGATGTTACCCCCATTTGAACCAGCTTCCTCTTGTCCATTGAAGTATTTGTCGTGGAAGACCCTCTTCTTGGTAGCCATTACATCTGCTAGGCGAGTATCTGAGCTTCAGGCTCTTTCCATTAAACACCCTTATTTGATCTTTCACTCTGACAGAGTATCTCTTCGCACTAATCCATCCTTTCTCCCCAAAGTTTGCTCTATTAATAACATTAATCAATCCATTGAATTACCCACCTTTTTCAAGAATCACTCCAATAAATTGGAGTATATGTTACACAAGTTGGATGTCCATAGACAACTTAGATTTTACTTGGATAGAACAAAGGATCACAGGAAATCTGATCAACTTTTTGTAGCCTTTGCTGATAGCAGGAAAGGTGTAGCGTTACTAAACGAACTCTTTCCAAATGGTTAACTGATTGTATTGTCTATGTTTATGATTCTTCTAATCAAACTTTATCTGTCAAACCCAAAGGACATTCTACAAGATCAGTGTCTACATCCCTGGCTCATGCAGCTCGCCTACCATTAGACACTATTTGTGCAGCTGCTACTTGGTCTAAACCACATACATTCATCTCTCATTACAAAGTAGACAGGGTTTCTAGGGACAGGGCAACCTTTGGTTCCACTGTGCTCAAGAACGTCCTTCCGTGAGTTCCTCAGGAACATGGAGCTAGGGACACTACCCAGGTGTAAGAACAAGCGAGATCGAACACTCTCACATATAGAAGTTATGTCCTTACCATAACGTTCCATGTGGAGTGTTCATCTCGCCTTTGTTCTTACATTCTCACCCTCCCACCCTCAGGAAGAACGTTCAGTTTGGTGCCTGGTCTGGGTTATTCTGCTTCTGCATTCGCAGTTGTTGTATATATGATGTACATGTGTATATATATATATATATATATATATATATATATATATATATATATATATATATATATAGATATATAGTGTTCTTGCTTCTATGTAAAATTTTTGGCATGAGTGTGTTCTCTCTCTGACTGCTGGTTTGCTTGCAAACTAGATCTGAGGTAAAGGCAGAGGGGGATTGTGGGTATTAGGTTGTCTCGAGCTTCTTCTCGATGCAGAGCTTGCAAGCGGCCGACACGGAGCCGAGGATCGGCTCCGAACCCAGGTGTAAGAACAAAGGCGAGATGAACACTCCACATGGAACGTTATGGTAAGGACATAAAGTACAGTTTTGTACCTACCATAAATGTAGATGTCCGAACAGGATAGCATCTGCAGTCCTTACAAATGGGTTGTCCTGTCGTCAGGCAGCCCTTCGGTCGGCCGGATTCCAAAGTCTGGGTCTGGCCTCGGCTGGTGTCGCACTTCACCCGACGTCATAGCTGCAGTTCTTCGGGTATAAAGGCATCAGCCGACGCCATTTTCCTCAGTCTTTCTTGCCCCAGATGCCAGTTGCCTCTTGGAAAGCTAAATTTTTGGATAAATGCCAATGTTTCCAAATAGTAGAAGGCAAACACACAAAATAATCATGTATGTACATATATACAAACAAATACACCATAAGAGATCCCCCCCCAGCTAGCTATTAGGTGGGCAGATACTCTAGGAGTACCACAGTGGGGAAGGAGGGTGGGTAATCCTGACTGCAGATGCTATCCTGTTCGGACATCTACATTTATGGTAGGTACAAAACTGTACTATGTCCTTCAAGGATGCATCTGCAGTCCTTACAAATGGGTAGAATACCATAGCTAAACTAGGGGAGGAGGAAGAAGAAATTATGGTGTAGTTAGGATCCCTTGCAAAACAGCAGTGGCAAACCCTGCTCGGGATCTAGAGTATAAAGGTAAGTTATAATGCTTGGCAAATGTATGCACGGAGGTCCAAGTAGCAGCCTCTATAATGTCCTTGGTAGCCACTCGTAAAAGCTGTGGTAGTGGCTGTAGCCCTTGTAGAGTGAGGTCTTATGTTCTGTGGAATTTCCTTTCCATGGTAGGAGTAACAGAATCTAATGCAATTTCCTATCCACTTGGAGATTGTCTGTTTGGAAATTGCTTTTCCTTCCTTCCTGTTGCATATGCTACCAGAAGCTGGTCAGATTTTCTATTACCCTTGGTTCTGTCCAGGTAGTAGCGTAACTGTCTATGTACATCCAATGTATGCAGCAGTCTTTCCCCTGTTCTGTGGATTGGGAAAGAAGGTAGGTAGGTGGATTGCCTGGTTTAAAGACACTCTGGATACCACCTTAGGCATAAATGTAGGATTAGTTCTCATGGACACTCTATCTTGATGGAAGATTAGGAAGGGTTGTACTGCCATTAAAGCCTGTAGTTCTGAAACCCTTCTTGCTGAGGTAATTGCCAGCAGGAAAGCAGTTTTCCAGGATAGGTGTTGAAGATCTGCTGTTGCTGCTGGTTCGAAAGGGGGAAGTGTCAATTTTTCTAGTACAAAGTTCAAGTCCCATGCTGGTAATGGTGGTTTCCTAGGCGGTTTTACATTCTTAATTCCTCTCAGAAACTGCCTGAGTAGAGGATGAAAGACAGGTGGATCGAAGCTGTATTCTGCAGAAATAGCTGATGCATGTATTTTGATGGAGGAATAGGACAGGCCTGTATGGAAAAGCTCTACCAAATACTCCAGGATGTTGGCAATGTCTACCTTTGACACATCTTTGCCCCTGTCGGCACTCCAAATGAGAAACCTCTTCCATTTTCCTGCATAGTTCCTTCTTGTTGAAGGTCTGCGGGCCTCAAGTATAATGTCTTTAACCCTTTGGGATAAATCTGGGTTAGTTGCTCTTATGTAATGTTCCAGGCAGTCAGCTGCAGAGTTTTCAGGTTTGGATGCAGGATGTTGTAGTCGCTCTGAGTTAACAGCAAGGGAATCAGGGGTAGTGTCCACATTTTCCCCAGAGACATGCTCCTCAGTAATGGGTACCAATGTTGTCTTGGCCAATCTGGAGCTATCAGAGTGATCCTTGGACGTTCCTCTTTGATCTTCAATAGCACCTTGTGCATCAAAGGAAGTGGTGGGAATGCATATGCTGTCAGGCCTTTCCAACTGAAGGATAGAGAGTCCACCTTCCAAGCAAGTGGGTGGTATGTCCTTGTGCAGAATTTCTTGAGCTGGTGATTGAGTGGGGATGCGAATAGGTCTATTTCTGGTAGTCCCCATTTCTTTGTGATGGCTTTGAAAATGTCCGGGTGTAGCATCCATTCGTGAGCATCCGAGGTAGTTCTGCTTAAAATGTCTGCTAGGATGTTTTCTTTTCCCGGTACAAAAATTGCTTGTAACTGAATGTTGTAACTCAGAGCCATATTCCATAGGTTTAGGGCCATTCGGCATAGGGGGTATGAATGAGTGCCTCCCTGTTTGTTGATGTACCACATGACTGTGGTGTTGTCTGTCCTTATCATCAACTGGCCTTCTTGGAGGAATGGTCTGAAATTCTGGATTGCTAGTTGTACTGCCAGCATTTCTTTTTGATTTATGTGCAGATGCAGCTGCTCTGGAGTCCATAAGCCTTGTATGCACTTGTCCAGCATGTGGGCCCCCCAACCGAGGTCTGAGGCGTCCGTTGTGATGGTTTGGCTTGGTTGAATGCTGTGGAAGGGCAAACCTGGGTTTGACTGGCATGCCCGAGCCCACCACAGGAACTCTTGTTTCAGGCATGGAATTAGTGGTATTTCGGCTTCTAAGCTGTGCCTGTGTTGAGACCATAAATTCTTTAGGTACCACTGTAGTTTTCTCATATGTAGTCTGGCATGGGGGACCAGGATTATGCAGGATGCCATGAAGCCCAAGGCCTGCAGTACTTTCCTTGCTGTTAGATTGTTCTGCTTTGTTAATGCCAAAAAATAGACAGGAAGTTCATAGGTTCATAGGTTCATAGGTTTATACTAGGCTATCTGCCCGAGGGCATTTACAAGCCTAGCCCATAGTTTTGTGGCTTACGCCACCCCTTTAGTTTGGAGAAACTATGCCCATTATTTTGCAGTGCCTCTGTTGAGCAGAGACACTGAGGTAATCCCTGGGGTATATCTGCGATCTCCCATCCATTGGTCAAGATTCCTCTTGAACAAAGCCAGCGAGGTGCTCTGCCTCACATATACTGGGATTTTGTTCCACAGCATAGGGAGTCTTTGGGTGATGAATCTATCCCTCCAGCACGTCCTATTAATAGCTGTGTCTAGGTTTAGGTCTCCTGCCCTTGTGGCTCTAAGAGATTTCGATTTTTTGAGGTGAAGCATGTTCATCAAATCTGGGTTTGACATGGCCTTGTATGTCAGGCACAAGTCACCTCTGAGCAGGCGGTAAGCGACTGAATAGAGCTGGAGTTCTTTCAGCCGGGCAGCATAAGACATATCTTTGAGACCTTTTATCCTTTTGGTGAGGAACTTTTGGGGCCTCTCCAGCTGCTCCAAGTGTCGGGTCAGATACATTCCGAATGGGACATTGTACTCAATCATTGGTCTGATGAGTGATGAGTACAGGGAGACTATGACCTCCCTTGATCTAGATGGGAATCCCTTCATGATCAGGTGGGCAATGTAGAAGGTCTTCCTAACTATTTTAGCAACATGAGTGTCGAATGAAAAGTTACTGTCAACCTGGGTCCCCAGGTCCCTGATAACTTCTTCTGTGCTCAGTGGATTGCCTCTTATATGGTAGCTAGGGGTAACCTTGATTTTCCCGAAGGGTATGACTATGCATTTTTTGGCATTTAACTTTAGGCCATGGCTCCGGCACCAGTTATCCTTTTCTGTGAGGCCCTTCTGAAGGATATCTGTGTCAGATGTGTTTTCGACTATGGCGCCCAGTTTGCAGTCATCTGCAAACTTGGTCAGCCATAACCCTCCTGTGTTTGCTTGTACTGGAGAAGTAGATGCCGAACAAGAGGGCCCAGGACTGAGCCCTGTGGGACACCACTTGTGACAGGCATTGAGTCTGACATGGCGCCAGCAACTCTGACCCTGTGGGTTCTGTCACTCAGCCAGTTTGCAACCCATCTTGTGACGTATGGGTTTACCTTTAGGCTGATGAGTTTTTCAATGATACCCAGTGGGGTATTGTATCGAAGGCCTTTGCTAGGTCCAGGTAGGCTGTATGAACTGCCTTACCTCATCAATGGCCTTGGTGACCGTTTCAAAGAAGTCAACCAAGTTTAGAAGGCATGATCTGCCTTTGACAAAGCCAAACTGGGTTTGATCCAGAGTCTGCAAATTCCTATGTCTTTATTTATGAGATCCATTATGATCCTTTCCATGGCTTTGCAGATAAGGCTTGTCAAGCTAATGGGACGGTAATTTCCAGGGTCGGTGGAGGCACCGCCTTTGTGAAGTGGGACCACAGTCGCTGCGCCACTCCTGGAGTGATCCAGAGGTGAGACTGAGATTAAACAGCTGTCCTAACTGTGGGTTTAATTCCTCGAGTTCAGGAGTACACATCCGGGACACCATCAGGTCCCATGGATGCAGTGTTTTTGCCTTGGAGAGAGCAGTTTTCACCTGGGCATTTGAGATGTTTGGGGGCTACTATCATTTGGTATAGATATATCTCCTTTGGGAGGGTGGGGTGAAGTTTGCACTGAACCTGTCAGCCAGTATGTTGGCAATGTCTGTAGGATCAGTAATCTTCACATCGTTTTGAACTAATTCTGAGCATATCTGGGAGCTTCCTCCCAGGTTTCTAACATAGCTAAAGAAGGCCTCATGATTGTCTTTTGAGTTCTTAGCTATTTTTCTCAAAATTTGCTTTGGATGATTTTATGAGAGCTCTTAGCTTTTACTTATAATGATCAAAGGTGTCTTACCTCTTAAGGATTTAGCTCTATCTTGTAGTAGCTTCCTCCTTTTGTTGTAGAGTTTGTTTATGGCTGGGGTCCACCAGGCTGGACGCCTGCCTTTGGTACAAAGAGTCTTTGTTTTGTTTGGGATTGCCTGATCCATGCAGTCCTGCAGGTGCTGGTAGAAGGCATTTGTAAGTGATTCAGCGGCTTGCGTAGTGTTTACCGAGGCTCGGGGCCTTAAAGGAGACCACACTAGTCTTTAGAAGTGTGAAGTCAGCTTTTGAGAAGTTCTTTACTGTGTTTTTTTTGTTTCAGGTGGGGGTGGGATGAGGACCTCCAGCAAGATTAGCTTGTGATCTGATCTCACCAGTGAGGGGTATACTTCAGGTGTTGAACATTGTGCTCCCATGTTCGTGATGATGAGATCAAGTATGTTGTCTCCTCTTGTGGGGATGGTGACCAGTTGTTCCATGGCATTTGAGTTTATGAAGTCCAGGAACTTTTGGGCCAGAGTGTTTGGGCTTGAGTAGTGTTCCCAGTCTATATTTGGGTAATTGAAGTCACCTAGTATAATGGTGTTGAGATACATTTATCCCTCCAGTGTTTTCAGGAAAGCCATGTGAGGTTCCTGGGTTTGCGAGGGTGGCCTGTAACATGCTACAAATTGCAGAGCAGTCTTGCCTATGGTTAATTGCACCTGGATGGTCTCCGATGCATCGTGCGTTGCCACCAATCTTGAGGTGTGGGTGTCCTTGATGAATATGGACACCCCCCCTCCTTTCTTGGTATTGTCCGAATTTTGGGGCCGGAACGCATGATATGAAGTAAAACCTGATAGTGCTGGGGTGCTCTCAGGAGCCTTGAACCAGGTTTCTTTCACAGCACAGACATCGATGTTCTCCATACTGAGAAGGGCCTCGTGCTCGTGCATTTTGAGATTGAGACTTCTGGCATTGAGCAGCATTACCCTTAGTTTTTTTCCATTATTGAGTTCTAGGGTGGTAGGTTTAGAATTTGAGCCTTGCCTAAAAAGGCACTATGGGGTGGCAATAGCCTTTGCCAATATCCGAATCCCAGGGTGACAGGTGCAAGCCATCCCTTGAAGCAGCGGCTTGTCCAGCATGTCATCCCAGGCAGACAGACATTGGATCCCCTTTGAATGACACCAGAATTTAAGCCAATTGTTAAAGCTGATCATCTTATCTCTGTATTGTGGCATCATTTTTGGTGAAGGTAGGATACTGCTCAATGTCAGGGTCATACCTGCCTGGGCTACATAATCAGAGAGCTCCTCAATGTCTCTTTTCATGTAGTCCAAGGAGGTACGTCTCAGGTCGTTTACACCAGCATGGACAATGACTGAGTCGTACTTGTACCTGCTGTTGAGAGACCTGAGTGCTTGCGTTATGTGGCGGATTCTAGCGCCCGACAGGCAGCTTACTGTGACCTTCTCCTTGTTCAATCTGGTGAGCGGGACGTCAGTGTGTCTGACTATTGAGTCACCAATGACAAGTATGTTTGGCATTGTGTTTGTCCTTGAGGGCTGTGACTGTTTGACACTCTGACTATGTGGTCTATGTGTTGCAGGTGTTGTGTTCTGAGGTGGTAGTTGTTTGGGTGTCTGCTTTGGTGGCCTCTGCTGTTTTGGTAGATTTTGGTCAGAGCCTCGAGTATGTCTTTGTGTGATTATGTGTATGATTTGAAGTTGTGATGGTACTATGTGTGACTGGGTATGTAATGTGTGTGGTTACCTTCTCCTCCTGTCTGGTCTTGCCAGTCCTATGTTGAGAGAGCTCAGCCTCCAGTTTGGCCGTATAAGTGCATCTCTCGCATGTATTTGTGTTTGGTGGGAGGAGGAGAGGGTTGTCTGTGTACATGAGGCAATTGTAACATTGCCTCAATATTCCCAGGTTCACCAGCTGACCAGGAGAGGACACTAGCAACTGTTCCCACGTCATACTAGAATGAATAGACAACAAACTTAAAAAGATTTCAGGGATGTGGGTGACCGAGAAATGGGGTTAGGTTTTTTTGGGGGTACTGTCTCCAACAAGAGTGCTAACAAGGTGATAAGTACTGTAGTAGCAAGTGCTAGACTTTACAGATAGAGAATAGTCTACTTGGAGTCAAGTAGAGATGAATTTTGTAGTTATAGGATACGCCTATTAGATCAGTAGTATAGCTTGAGGAAGGTAATTTTAAGGGAAAATTTGGAGAGTGGACTTTAGATAGCCTGAATAGTTTAAACTTAGCTAACCGCCGCTACCCTAGTGTGCAACGGTTGCAACTCCGCGCTAAATCGTGCTAATGCGTGTTTAGCGCGTTTTATACCAGGGGCTGGAAAAGCTAGAAACTGGCCCAAAACGACCAATAAACTACCAGTTACCGGCTGAAGCCTCACAAAACTGGACAAAAGGCAGCTCAATGCTTCCCACTCCCACTGGTAAGCAAGGTAACTTCCTCTCCCCCAAATAAGGCAAGGAAACAGTACACAGGAACTACAACCAAAGCCCAGGAGTCAGCAACTCTGAAACTGGACTAAACTACCTCAGTAAAGCGGGAAAAACAAGAGATATATTTTTTCGTTTTTTTTTTCTTTTTAAAAATAGGCAGAAACAGGTACAGCAAACACTTATAAATGCTATAAATCAGCTATTATAGCTTACACAGAAGAATTGCTACAAATACAGTCAAAAAGTAACGAACAAGGATTCCAAGTGCAATATTAAGTTAAATGCAGTAAAAACAGTTTCAATGTAACAGAAAGGCAGGCGAAATACAGTCGCTAGGTATTCAGATGTGGAAAGCAACAGAAAATATACTTAGTATCAAGAAAAGTCACTTATTCAGCTCTCTGTAGCCTGGATTACTCTGTTTTTGTTTTTCTGCAGTTAGGAATGCCATCTGTTTTACTGTGTCCAATTCTGCACCTAAGAAGGTTATTGTTTGGGATGGTATCAGTCTTGACTTTTTTATATTGACTGTGTATCCCAGGGCCTGTAGTAAGCAAATGACTCTTTGTAAGTCTTCTGTTAGCTTGTTTTTGTTGTCCGCTTGTATTAGGCAGTCGTCCAGGTATGGATAAATTTGGATTCCCTGAAGCCTGCAGTGAGCGATTACTGATGCCAGGCATTTCGTGAACACTCTGGCGCAGTAGATAAGCCAAAGGGCAATGCTGAGAATTGATAATGCTCTGATCCTGCAAGAAATCTGAGGTATCTTCTGCAATGTGGTCGTATGGGGACGTGCAGGAATGCCTCCTTGAGATCTAGAGTTACCAGCCAAAACTCCTTGCCCAGCATGGGAAGAAGTTGCTGTAGGGTCAGCATTTTGAATTTTGGAACAATGATGTATGTGTTTAAAGCGGACAGGTCGAGAATAGGCCTCCAATTTTTTTCTTTTCTTGGTACCAGGAAGAGTCTTGAGTAAAATCCCCTGCCTTGTTCCATAGATGGTACCCTTTCCACAGCTCTCATCCTTGCTAATTGAGCTATTTGTTTTAGAGCTTCTGTCTTTTGATTTGGTGGTAGGTTTGGCATTCCTCTTTTTCCGGGTAAAGTGTGGAAATGAAACCTGTAGCCTTGGTCTATAGTTTGTAAAATCCACTTGTCTCTTGTGATACAGTGCCAGTTTTTTGAAAATAATGCTAACTTTCCGTCTAAGGGTGCTGCTATTTGTTCCCTGGTAGGCGGTGTCAAAGCCAAGTCACTGTGATTGTCCTGTTGTAGTGGCAGTGGTTGTGTCTGTGCCTCGTTGGTTGTTACCTTGCCACTGGCGTCCCCTGTAGGCACCTCCTCTGGGAGGTGTATACTTTTTTACCCCATCTCTCTAATGACCTGGATTCCCTTTCAGAAGGGAGAGGGGTTTTAGCTGAGGTTGAAGCTACTGCCTTAGGCCCCTGGGAGATAGTCTCAGGATCTGCGAAAGGAGCCTTGTATAAATGGTGATGAGTGTCCGGGACCCTGTAGAACCTGTCTGGCTTAGCAGGGGCTGGAGGTAAAGTATCAGGAGCAGTGCAAGCATCATTAAATGCATCATCCACAACAGGAAGAACTGGAGGTATAGCTAAAGGCCTATGTTGCGGTAAGTGTAAAAAGGTCCTAAGCCTTTTCCTTGAATCTGAGAAATCTTGCCCCTGCCATTGGAATTGCTCTCTCATGGCATGTAAAGTTTCCCCAAAAGAAAACTCCTCTGGTGGAGAAGCTGAAGGAATAGATTCTTCAGCATCGGAATCTTCATAAGTAGAAAAGGGAGCCTCTGGATGGTCTGTATTGTCTGTATCATCAGAAGAGTCATCTGAGGACACTGGCTCAGGGGGCTGTACTCTAGGTCTCTTTTCTGGAGGTTGAGAGGCCCTGTCTGGGTGAGATTGGGATCCCCTTATTAAAGAGATGAGATCCTCTGCCAGAGTAAGCATTTGAGAACTGGAGCTGGGCCTGTGAGAGGGGGCTTAACAGGCACAGACTTAGAAGTTTTGGCTGCTTTAGCCCTGGCAAAGGCCTTTATAGACATGGCTGCAGGAGGCCTAGCAGCACCATGTGCTGGGGTAGAAACATCCAAAGGGATGGTGTCCGATAAATCTTGTGAAACCACAGTAGTAGGTAAAACTTCAGAGGCCGATTCAACTAGGGTAGAGGGGGCCTCGGTAGTAGTCATGGATTCGCTGAAGATTGAACCGTTTGCTCGGTTTCGCCGAAACCGAGACACTCGCGTTTGCTTAACCGTGGTTTCGGCGAAACCGCGGACCGCGAAAGTGTCGGTCCTTTCTTTGCGTTTCTTAACAATTTGTGTAGTCGGAGGATCCGACGGCATTATGTATGCTAGATCTGAGCCGACATCTGTTCAGCAAACTCCGACCGACGCCTAAGCGTTCGTCGGTTGAAAGAAGCACAGGCTAAACAAGCTGCTACGTCGTGGTCTGGGCCTAAACAAGGTAAGCAGTAAGAGTGGAAATCTTTATGAGGTATTTGTTTCCCACAAGTTAAACAGTTATTCACTTTTTCTGACATCGGCTGAGGCAAGAAAGAGTCCCCAATGGGGTACTTAGCTTTTTAGAAGTCTTCGAAGTAGTATTCGGTAGTAGTAATCTCTGGATCTGACCGACCGGCACTTGCGAACAGCTTCTGCTTGGGCGCCACGCAAGAAAGACTGAGGAAAATGGCGTCGGCTGATGCCTTTATACCCGAAGAACTGCAGCTATGACGTCGGGTGAAGTGCGACACCAGCCGAGGGCAGACCCAGACTTTGGAATCCGGCCGACCGAAGGGCTGCCTGACGACAGGACAACCCATTTGTAAGGACTGCAGATGCATCCTTGAAGGACATCTTCTATTTTCCCACAGGGTGTAACTTGTAGACATATTATACTGCTTCATTGATTTACACCATGAGTTTCCAGATTTGTATAATAGAAAAGCACAATTCTATTTTTATTTCATTGATAATAAAGGAAACTGTGCGGATTTCAGTTTTTTAGCTGTATAACAATATTAAAATAAATAGTAAAGTCATTATGTTTGTCAGCACAGCGCATTATGGCTGTGAGCTTTTAGTGAGATGCTTCTTATAGTCCAAGGTTTTTTAATCTAGCCTCCATTTGCCTACTGTGTGAGCAAATCACTTAACCAGACAGTGCATCCATATTGTCCCTGAAATGGTTTACCTGGATAAAGTGGGGAAAAAAAAGATTGTTCACATTTCATCTTTCTATTGTCTGTCTTCTCATTGTGTTAAGAAATGTTGATTTATCTGCCTTGAACATCAAGCCTAATATGCTGCTGATCTTTTTTTTAAATGAAAAAGAAGGCTGAATTTTTTTCTCTGTTTTGGCCAAACATTTCTGGCAATTTCTTCAAATGTTTTCTTTTCTGTGTCTTCCATTGTGCATTTCTTAAACTCTTTAAACTTCTTTATATTAAGACCCAGCTAAGTTCAAGTCTTCCTTGTTTAGTACCATAAGTAGCCATTTACATATATCACAAGGGCTTCCACTACAGGAAGTTTAAGGTATTACATAGTAAAGGTTTAGCTGGGTCATGGCATATTTACTGAATAGATTGCCTGTGTGACATTTTTACCCTTTGCTTTAGGTGCTCTTTTAAGTCAAAGTTAAAATCAATGTAAACAAGTTAACTACTAGTTAATCTTCAAGCAGATCTCTCTTTAATTCTGTCTGTGTAAATTATTTGGCATATTTGATATAAGGAACTCAGTTTCAAGTCTTATGACTGTAACAACAACAACATTCTATTCGACCTTGGTGGTGCCTTGTACAGTGACTTGAATATGCTCTGCAAAGGCTTATAGTCACTTTCTACTTGCAGTTCTTTCCCATGAATATATTAATGAAAGTTATGAAAGTCGTATATCACTGCTAGCAGTTTTTTTTAAATGAATGAGTGTATCTTTTTCTGACCGTCAGTAAATGCTGGTGAACTATAGCCAACTAAATTATTTTATTGCAGAATTGTTACATTGATTCTTTCTAACTTACATATACTAGTAACTTAATTAGCTTTATTAACATCATAATACTTCAAATTAGGTGTTGTGGTGGCTAGTGTTTGAGATGTTTAGTACTTTTTTAATTGACCCTCATTCCTGAACTATGCTACATCTTATTCCAGTAGTTTCTATAAATGTGTATTACTACGGTTATTTAGTACGTATTTTGAGTAATCTTCAAGATACTTTATTCTCTTCTTATGTTGGAGGTAAGTATACCACAGCTCAAAGTCTATTGTCTGTCTTCTGAAGTTTGAATGTGACCTTTGTATTTCACTTCTGTTACTAATATTACACTTAGTCTTTGTCAGTTTAAGGTTATACTGTTTTATCAGTTTTGTAACTGAATCAGCCTTTTGTCAAGTTCTTCTTCGGTTGTACCCCAGATAAATATCTCATTAGTATTGTTGACACTTTCATGTCCCTCAGTAGATTCCACAGCAGCCCCCTGAAACACCTCAAGGGCCTTTGAAATAACCAAACGACAGTCTCAGGAATGTATATTTTCCTATAGGATTATTGAATGCACACAGATTAGAACACCTCTTGTCTACCTTAATTTTTCAATCCTGTCTAATTAGTATCAAGTGCAGGGAAATAGTTTGCATTTAACATGGTAATAGCCATTTTTACTATAGCAGAAAATGGATTAAAATTTCCTGTTTAACTCTATACAGGTCTTGCAGATCTGTGTATATATTCTTCATAGTTTCATAGTATAGTACTAGGCTATCTGCCCTGGGGCATTTGTAAGCCTAGCCATAGTGATGTGGCTTTTGCCACCCCATGAAGTGGTACAAATATGTACAGAATAAGTCTAGAATACTGTGCCTCTGTCTAGTAGTGACACAGTGAAGGTCCCCTTATATAATAGAATTAGTTTACTGTGCCCCTGTCTAGCAGTGACACAGATGTGACCCCTGGGGTAAACTTACGATCTCCCATCCACTCATCAAGATTTCTCTTGAAGAGAGTCAGTGAGGGCTCTGCCTAATATGAACTGGGATCCTGTTCCAAAGCATGGGAAGCCTCTGGGTTATGAATCTATCCCTCCAGCATGTCCTATTCATACTTGTGCCGAGGTTTAAGTCTTTAGCTCTCGTGGTCCTGATGGATTTGGATTTTTTGAGGTGGAGCATGTCCATCAGATCCTGATTGGACATGGCCTTGTACGTCAGGCAGAGATCACCTCTGAGCAGGCGGTATGCTACTGAATAGAGCTGAAGTTTCTTTAGTCTGGCAGAATAAGACATATGTTGGAGACCTTTGATCCTTTTGGTGAGGTACTTTTGTGGTCTCTCCAGCTGTTGCAAGTGCCGGGTGAGGTACATACCAAATGGGGCATTGTACTCAATCATGGGTCTGATGAGGGAGGAATATAGGGGTACAATGACATCCTTGGATCTGGATGTGAAACCCTTCATGATGAGGTGTGCAAGGTAGAATGTTTTTCTAACCACTTTGGCAACGTGGGTGTCAAATGAGAGGTTGCTGTCTACTTGGGTCCCTAGGTCTCTGATTACTTTTTCCGTACTCAGTGGGTTGCTGTCTATGTGATAATTTGTGGGTACTTTGTTTTTCCAAAAGGGATGACTATACATTTTTTGGCATTTAGTTTAAGGCCGTGACTACGGCACCAGTTGTCCGTATCAGTGAGGCCTTTTTGTAGGATGTGTGTATCTGCTGGTGTATCGACTATGGCGCCTAGTTTGCAGTCATCTGCAAACTTTGTCAGCCACAGCCCTCCCATGTTTGCTTTAACATCTGAGAAATAAATGCCGAACAAGAGGAGTCCCAGGACAGATCCCTGTGGGACACCACTTGTGACTGGCTTTGAGTCTGACATTGCTCCAGCGATTTTAACTTTATGGGTTCTGTCCTTTAGCCAGTTTGCAACCCATCTAGTGACATAAGGGTTTACTTTTAAGCTGTTTAGCTTATCTATGATGCCTGAGTGGGGTATTGTGTCGAAGGCCTTAGCCAAGTCCAGGTATGCTGTATGGACTGCTTTGCCCTCATCAATGGCTCTAGTGACTGTTTCGAAAAAAAGTCAACCAGGTTTAAAAGGCAGAATCTGCCCTTTACAAAGCCGAACTGGGTGGGGTCAAGCGCCTATAGGTCCCCTATGTCTCCGTTTATGAGTTCCATAATGATTCTTTCCATAGCTTTGCAGACCAGGCTAGTCAAGCTTATGAGGCGGTAGTTTCCAGGGTCTGTAGAGGCACCCCCCTTGTGGAGTGGGACCACTGTTGCTGTACGCCAGTGTTCAGGTACATATCCCGAAGTAAGGCTAAGGTTAAATAGCATTTTTATGTGTGGATTTAGCTCCTCTTGAGTTCACGTAACACGCACCCGGGATACCGTCAGGTCCCATTGATGCTGTGTTTTTGCTTTGTTTAGGCGGTTCTCACTTGGACATCTGAGATGACAGGGAGATTACATTCAGCTGGGATAAGTATTTCTTCTTTTGGGGGTGAAGGAGGCGAGAAATTTGCACTGAACCTGTCAGCAAGAATGTTAGCAGTATCTGTGGGTTCAGTGTATTTTTTGTTGTTGTGAACCAACTCTGAGCATATCTGAGGGTTTCTGCCCAGGTTTCTAACATAGCTGAAGAAGGCTTTGTGGTTATCTTTAGTGTCCTTAGCGATTTTTCTCTCAAAGTTTGCCTTGGATGTTTTTATGAGAGAATGTAGTTTTCTGCTAATGTTGATCAGTGATGTCTTCCCTTCATGGGATTTCACTCTGACGTGCAGTAGCTTCCTTCTTTTGTTATACAATTTGTTTATGGCTGAGGTCCACCAGACAGGACACTTACATTTGGTGGAGAGGGACTTGGATTTGTTTGGGATTGCATGATCCATGCATTCTTGGAAATGTCCATAGAAAGCATTTGTGAAGGATTTGGCATTGTGGGATGTGGTATCCACTGGCACAGTGGGCTTAAAGGATACCATCTCAGTCTTAAGAAGAGTGAAGTCTGCTTTTGAGAAGTTTTTCACTGTGATCTTTTGTGCTGGGGATGGAGGTGGGATATGTATATCCAAGGTGATTAGTTTGTGGTCAGATCTCACTAGTGAGGGGTATACTTCTGGTGTGGAGCATTTTGTCCCCATATTTGTGATGATCAGGTCTAGTATATTATCTCCCTTAGTGGGAGAGGTGACTAGTTGTTCCAGTGCATTTGAATTTATGAATTCCAGGAACCTTTGGGCTAGGGTATTAGGGCTAGAATAATGTACCCAGTCTATGTTTGGGTAGTTGAAGTCTCCCAGTATGATGGTATTTTGTGATACATTCATATCCTCCAATGTCTTCAGGAAGGCTGAGTGGAGTTCTTGAGATTGGGAGGGTGGTCTGTAACATGCTACCAGTTGTATAGCAGTTTTGCCTATGGTTAGTTGCACCTGTATGGTCTCTGATGCTTCATGTGTTACTACTAACCTGGAGGTGTGGGTGTCCTTTATGAATATGGACACTCCCCCCTTTGTGGTACGGCCCGGGTTTTGGGGCGAAAAGCATGATACGAGGTATAGCCTGGTAGCTGGGGTGCTCTCAGGTGCCTTGAACCAGGTTTCAGTTACTGCACAGACGTCGATGTTCTCCATGCTGAGGAGTGCATCAAGTGCCTGCATCTTGAGATTTAGACTTCTGGCGTTGAGCAGCATTACCCTTAGTTTTTTCCATTTTGTTTTCTAAGGAGGTGGGTTTGTCTTTTGAGCCTTACCTAAAAAGGCACTATGGGGGTGGCAAGAGCCTTAGCCAATATCCGAAGCCCAGTGGTGACAGGTGTAAGCCATCCCTTGAGCAGCGTGGCTTGTCCAACATATCATCCCTGGCAGACAGACATTGGATCCCCTTAGAATGACACCAGTACTTGAGCCAATTGTTAAAGCTGATCATCTTGTCTTTGTATTGTGGTATCATTCTTGGTGAGGGCAAGATGCTGCTCAGGGTCAGGGTCATACCAGCCTGGGCTACATAATCGGAGAGCTCCTCTATGTCTCTTTTCATGTAGTTCAGGGAGGTACATCTCAGGTCATTCACACCAGCATGGACAATGACGGAGTCATATTTGTACTTGCTTTGGAGTGACCTGAGTGCGTGTGTTATGTGGTGGATCCTAGCTCCCGATAGACAGCTCACAGTCACCTTCTCCTTGTTCAGCCTGGTCAGTGGGACATCAGTGTGTCTGACTATGGAGTCACCTATTACTAGTGTATCAGGCAAGGTGTTTGGCCTTAAGGGCTGCGATTGGTCGACACACTGATTTGTTGAAGTATGTGTTGCATGTGTTTTGTTTTGAGGTGGTGGATTTTTGGATGTCTGCTTTGGGAGCCTCTGTTGTTTTGGTAAGTCTTTTATTAGAGCCTCCGAGTATGTCTTTGTGTTTTTATGTGTTTGGTTTGCAGTTGTGGTAGGTCTGTGTGGGACTGGGATTGTTGTGTGTGTGGTTGCCATCTCCTCCTGTCTGGTCATGCCAGCCCTGAGTTGAGAGAGTTCAGCCTCCAGTTTGGCTATATAGTTGCATCGCTCACATGTATTTGTGTTTGTTGGGAGGAAGAGAGGGTTGTCTGTGTACATGAGACAATTGTAGCATTGTCTCAAGATGCCCAGATTGACCAGTTGAACTGGAGACGACGCCAGTAATCTACCACTCGACATCCTAGAACAGTATATTCTATGCAGTAACTGTAGTGTTAATCAAGTCACTATGCTTATTTTGTTTCTTAGTCAAACCTTTTATGCTCATTCTGTGTTGCTACCTTTCAGGTCTGCCTCTGAGAGTTTTTGAAACTTTCCTTGGAGCATGCATTACTGGTAAAGTGGCAGGTTCTATCTGAATGTAATGAACTATATTAGCACAGTGGTTCAGTGATATAATTTCTGCTTCAGAGCTACAGTGTCTTCAGTTTAGTCCAGACTTCCTTTGTCTGACTGTGCGAAGGTTTGCATGTTCTTCCCATAGCTGCATCGATTTTCCCAGGGTACCTAAGTATTTTTCCTCTTTCCAAAAACATGGTGATTGATTAGATATATTAGATTATGTGTATTTTGTTCTATCTATCCTTGCCATGTTGGCCCAGCTAATTGCAGAAAAGAATTAAAGAAGGATTTGTGCACTTAACTTATTAAAGAAGTGTGCCAAAAAATAAACTACTGGCTTGACAGATCAGGCCAGTAAATTTAACTCCTACAAATTATCAGTGTTTCCATGCTTATCATGAATTCTTTTTGCAATAGCAACCTTCTGAACAGTCAGATCACCTAATATAGATGACATTTATCTCTGTTTCATTTATCCAAACTAAAGCTGGTGTTTCTTATTTTAAGTAAAGTGTTTCTGGCCCAGTAAGCAGCTTGTACATGGAAGGCTTTAATTTATTTTCTTTCATGATTTGTAAACAAGCTCTGTGCTTTTGTGTCTTTATGGTTACAAATATAATTCTCAAATTTTACATACCTCACAAAAGTTATTTATTTTGCCACAACTTTTACCTAACTCACCCAGTGCAGTGCATTATATTCATCAAGTTTAAAACCACACTTTGGGGGAAACATCAAGTACGTGCTTTTCAGTGACTCATTTATTTTTTTCTCTGTTTTTGCTGCTCCACACACAGCTATACCCACCAAACACATATAGCTATATAGTCTGAGCCTGTGCAGTTTCACTTGCTCTGCATATTTTGTTTTCTTTATTTAATGTTAAAACTGCTTCTCATAACACTATAACTTTTGTGTGATCACTTCAGACACCACACATTATGTCTTCTTGCTAACAAATTCATAGCAATCTCCATATGTCTGTATGAAGAGCAAATGGTGGGTATAAGGAAGACTTCTCCTCAGCTCCCAGTAACTGTATATTATGCATGCCCCTCTGTTCTTGAAATTTAAATGCTTTGCACATTTAAGTGTCCTTTCTCTGCAGCATCTAGAACTGTGGCACCCTTTACTTTCTCAAGCATTTTAAATGTTATATTCACACTCAAGAGCAGGTCTAATTTCTGAATCCACATCTAACATTTCTCAGAAAGATTTCCTTTTAGGGAGAGAGTAGGTGTTGAGATAGTTTTCTTGAAAGATATAGCTGTACCATGTCCTTAGAAAACAAAAACAAAATGCCAGGTTTTACTTCTGACATGATGGCTGGGATTCGTAGTTGTGAAGAGTATAGCAGAGCATTAATTATTATATGTAGTGGCCAAGTGCACTTGGTGATTCAGAGACAGTGTCAAAGTATGTCTTCTTAGCTGTGAGCCACCTTACACAGCACACCTTTGCAGCTTGCTTCTGTGATTCCCAGCTAAAGTAACTTTTGTGTTCAGTACTGTAAAGTAACGCAGACAGACACATCTTGAAATACTGCCATCCCTTGAGCTTTACTGATCAGATTGCACAATAGTACATGGTAAACCGGACACATTTTTATTTTATTTTATTTTACATTTGTTGACCGTGCTAGTCTAACTGGATACATGTCCATTTTCAGTAGAGGCCCGGTGAGAAAAGCTCCAAGACACATACACAAATACAGTATAGTATGTTGCAACAGTCCAAGTGTATAACAGCTGTTGTTAATAAAAATACAATACTCATAGTGAACATAACACAAAACAGTAAAAGGTAACGTGCAAGAGATGTTACTATATACATAGATACATATTTTTAAATTGCAATAACATGGTCTTTGGTTGATTAAGGATAAGTCTATACAGATGAAGAGTATTCAAACTTGTGTATAGAGGGAAAGTTAGTCAGGGGTTAGTACATGGGCATAACCAATGTGTACTGAGAAATAGTTTTAGATTCTGTTTAAAAAGTGTCAATGAAGACAGAGATATTAGTTCTGTGGGAAGAAGATTCCAGTGCTTTCCAACAGTATTAGAGAACAGAGTCTCCTGCTAAGTTGTTGGATCTGCTGGTGTTGATAAGCGGTTTGTTTGAGGAGCGTAAATTTTTAAGATTGTTGTATGGGGTGATGAGGCTAGAGAGTATTGGAGTGTTGGTGGGTTGACACAAGGTCTTATGGGCTATGACAAGCTGGTGAAATTGAACCTGGTTTAGGAACTCTAGCCATCCTAGTTGCTTAAGATTAAGACAGTGATGAGTTCTAAAAGGAGAGCTAGTAGCAAATCTAGCAATATTATTATAGGAGATTGCCAGTTTGTTGAGGTTGTTTTTAGAAAGATTAGTGTATATAGGTGAAGCATAGAGCAGGGTGGAGATTAAGTGAGTTCTGGCTATGGCAGTCCTGGCTACTGGTGTAAGAAAGGGTTTGATTTTGTAGAAGGACCCCAATTTCTTGTTGACTTTTTTTATTGTGCTGTTTATATGAGTATCAAAGCTAAGGTTGTTATCTATTGTTATACCTAAGAGTTTAGTGGTTGAGTCGGGAGATATGATAGTGCCATTATTAGATACGAGTGTGAAATTTATTGGTGTGTATTTTCGGGTTGGAGTGAAAAGTAAAAGTTCAGTTTTTTTGGGATTTAGGAGGAGGCAGGAGTTTAAAAACCATTGTTCTACTGTATTAAATGCTTTTTGGGTAAGGGACTGTAGTTCAGTTGGAGAAGTGGCTGAACAAATTATTGTGGAGTCGTCTGCATATTGAATACAGGTGGCGTCAGGAATTGCTGAGTGAAGGTCATTAATAAAAATGAAAAATAGAAGCGGGCCTAATATGGAGCCCTGAGGAACACCTAGGGAAATAGGGAGGTGAGTAGATAGATTATTTTCCCATAGCACAGCCTGTTGTCTATTGTCTAAGTAAGATTTAAACCAATTTATGGCTAGAGGTTCAAGTGAGAGGGATTTCAGTATATTTAAAAGGAGCTGGTGATTAACCATGTCGAAAGCTTTAGATAAATCAATAAAGACTGCAGAGGAGAGAATATTGTTATTATGGTTTTTGTTAATGCAGTCTGTGAAGGATAGCAGGGCAGTGGTAGTACTGTGGAAAGGTCTAAATCCATGTTGATAATTGGCAAGTAAGTTATTTTGGAGTAGGTGGTTAAGTAGTTGCTTATGGATCCATTTCTCCATTATTTTTGCTAGAGGAGATAGTAGAGCTATAGGACAATAGTTAGAAAAGTCATTAGAATTCCCACCATTATGTAGTGGGATGATGTGAGAAATGTTCCAGATAGATGGGATAGTTCCTTCACTTATGGTTCTGTTAACCAGAATTGAAATGGGAAAGGCTATGGCTTTAGCTCCTTATTGCAGATATTCTGCTGGAAGTTTGTCAGCTGAAGGGTTAGTAGGTTTTAGTTTCTGGAGAAGGGAGCAAATAAAGGAAGTTGAAACTGGTTTTAACTGAAATGATGGAGGTGGGCTTGTAAAAGATGTAGGCAGATTTGAGGTATCTGGAGATAGTTAACTAGCAAGAGTTTGGATGGTGTCTGTGAAGAAAGAATTGAAGGCATTAGCTGTATGTGTGGGATTCTCAGGGTTAGAGCTTTGTGGGTTAGGTGCGATAGATTGACTTTGGTATAGTAGTTTGTTAATGCTAGTCCAGAAATTTTGTGGCTTTTTATGGTAAGTTTGTTGTAGTTGGAGGTAAAAGTTCTTTTTATCTAAGAGGATGGCTTTTTTAGTATTATTTCTAAGTTGTCTAAAGGTTTGGTGGTCTGTAGGATTTTTAGTAGTACGCCATTTTGCCCAGGATTTGTTTCTAAGAAGGATTTTTTGCCTAGTAACTTTTGAGAGCCAAGGGGCAGGTTTAGCTTTATTTCTAACAGAGCGAGTTGGGGCGTGATGGTCGAGGATAGTTAAGAATGTTGAATTAAAGTATTCCACTGCTTCATTTAGTGGGAGGGATTTTAGAGGTGACCATTTACACTGCTTGAGTTCTGTTTGGAAAAGTTCAGTGTTAAAATGCTTTTTGGTGTGTATTATCCTGAAATTGTTTGGGTAAGTTAGGTTGGTTTTGTCTCTGATAATAAAAGTTAGTGAGTGGTCACTTAGATCATCTGGGAGGGTTCCTACTTGGTATGTTTGATGAGGAGGATTAGTAAGAATCCAGTCTAAGATACTTTCTTTGTTACTGGGTTCATTAATTCCAGTTGGGGAGTTAATAGTTTGTGAGAAGTCATATAAGTTAATTTGGGTGGTAGGGTGTACAGTACTGTAGGACTTCCAGTCGATATTAAAGTCTCCTAGGACTATGGTTTCTTGTGGGAGATTAATAGAAAGCCAGTTGAGGATATTTTCAAGGGTTGTAATTTTATTTCCTGGGGGAAGTTAGATGCAAATGATGTATATAGATTTACATGAGATGACCTGGAATTTAGAAATGAGGATTTCAGCATTATTGTCAGAAGGTGGTCTAAGGTTTGTAGTGCTAACTTGAAGCTCTGATTTATAGAGGATTGCTACCTCTCCTCCCTTTTTGGCTGTGCAGTCTAGTCTAAGGATATTGTAACCAGGTGGGGTGACTTCATTGTCTTTAATTGTGAGTTTTAGCCATGTTTCAGATAGACATAAGATGTCAAATAGGTGAACATGTAGGAGGGCATGGAGGTGGGCAATTTTATTGTTAATGCTACGTATATTGAGATGTGCTATATAGAGTGAGTTAGAGGGCTTAGTAGGGGCATGGGTACTGGAGGAGTTAGGGTTGCACTGTTTAGTGGCAAGGGTATTGATTAGGCCAGGGTTAGGATGAATGTCCCCATCTATTAAGGAGTGTAGGTGTATTCTATTTATAGGATAATGAAGGTTACAATAATAGGTGATTTTTTTAATATTTAGCTTGATATATTTAATGTGAGATAGTCTATGATATGTAGCTTGTAGGTAGCAGGGTTTGGATGTAATGTTTATGTAGTTTGGAGAGATAGCTAGTATTGGTGTAGAAGTGTGTTTGGAGGGGAAGAAAAGGGTGGGGTATAATGGTTGTTCATAGGAGGTTAGCAGATAGGCAATAGGGTAGGAAAGAGTGAGACCAAGAGTAATAGATTTATTTGGTGTGGGATGGGTAATTTAGCCATTATATTAGTTTTATAGAGTGGAAGACTTATGGAGGTAAGTATGTGTGAACAGGTAAGGAGATACATCAACAGGATGTTGATGTAACAAGGAGGTATGGAAGGTCAGGTAATAACAGGTGAGGTGTTGAGACAAGGAGGGGTGGGAGTGTTAATGAGTCGGAGTGTTAGATTGGAGCAGATGTGATGCGGTGTGGCTTTAGAGGAATAAATGTAGGAGTATTGGGGGCAGGTGGAAATTGGGGGCAGGGTAGGGGAGCTGATTGAGCCCGCAGTGCGAATGGAGCGGGTAGAGACAAGTGAGTGTAATAGGAGAACAGTCAGTGGAATGCTGACTGATAAGGTAAGTTAAGGTAATTGAAGAGTGAAAGAAGTAGAGTGGAGGTTTCCAAGGAGGATAGTAGGAGAGTACAGTAAAGCAAGAGATGTTAGAAAGAACAATAGTATCAAGGTGAGGACAGTAGTCTGTAAAAAAGTTTTTCCTGGGAATTTGGGATAGTCGAAAGATAGGGACTATATAAGGGTGCCAGGAACTGGTATTACAACAGTAGTAATTTCAGGGGAAGGCTGGTCTGAGGCTGAAAAAGGATGCTCAGTTCATCTAGGGAAGGTAGTGAAATGCAGACAGGGGCTGTATTAAACTATAGGTTACAGAGGGGGTATTGCTGATGGCTGACCAGGCTGAAAAGCTTCTTCTTACATAAGTGAGGAACAAGCATACTACAAATAAGCTTTACAGCAAGTATGAGGAACACACATACTTTCTTCCTTCCTTTGGTAGAAAAGCACTGGGGAACACTTATAGGGTGATGAGACAGCTGATAAGTTGGGAAGGGTCCTTTGTTGCCAGGAGGGTTCTTAACCCTTTTGGAGCATAGGCCAGCTGGAGCGCTGTGAGCAGTCAGAAAAGAATAAGACAGCAAGCAAAGAGAGAGAAGAAACAAAAACCTTAGTATGGTAGTTCAGTCACAAATGCCCAAACATATCCATAAACATCCACAGTTATACATATATTCTTGCATGTGATACTCTGAATGCTTTAAAGGTGCCAATATTTTAAAGAAACAGTACCATATGTTCAGTGTAGTGGCATTGTAGCTATTCAGATTATTTTTCTCCATGAGCTATATTATAACAACTAAAACAATCATCTGAAATATTGGCATACAAATGAAACCATTCAGTGGGAGTTGAAGTAAAAAAAGAGAGAGTACCGCTGTATGGCAAGACAACTAGAAGAGCAGTGCACATTATTTTTGTACAGCTTGTGAGTGACTGGTAGTCATACAGGAGTAGGAATGTATGAAAACCATTAAATCCAGCATCCCCTGTCTGTCCTTCCTTGCTGCTGTCAGTCATCTTCCTGTCTGTCATTTGCATGCTGATAACACCCCGTTAACTGATTCTCTCCATGGTACAGCTGCTGTGATCAGACTTAGTAATGTTGCTGTTGTTGTTATTATATTTATATTATCTTTAATGGTTTATATTTATGCTGGTGTGTCAATTACATATCTTTCCTAGTGTTTGTCTGTTTGTTCAGTTACATGTAATGTTTGCTTTATGTTTCAGTGCAGTTGAGATAATCATCTTTCTGTAGCCTTTAATCCTCTTCTTTTTTCTGGGCTCCACTTACTGCATCTTTTGCATTTAATAATTTTTTTAACACCTTTATTGAATTATCACTTGTGACAAAGGCAAACTTACATTTATACAAACAAACTATATTAGCATGTTCACAGTTGCAAACATTATACATCACATATATTCATCTGGGCAGTATAATCAATCCAACATCACATAAGATGGCCACTTCATGCCTTTCCTACCTCATTCCTCCATTAAAACATTTTCTGCATGTATTGTTCCTACAGTTTGTTTTTCTCTGTGTAGTTTGCTCCTACCCTTTTCTAAACATCCCACTTCCAGTTCTTTAATCTGTTACAATATTCAGTACTTCAAATACGGTTGGTTTAAACTTCAGATTCCATTTTCTATTAATTGCTTTTTGGCAGCCAACACAATTAAACTTAACAAGGCAATTCAGATGCTGTATCCTACCTCCAAAAAAATCATTTCCTTAGTAACACCCATTTGCTCACCCAGTATTTCTGACAGAATACTGTGTTGGGAATTTTTAAAGTTTGTCAACTCATTACACTCCCAAAACATATGTTCCCAGTTATCTCTTTCTTCCCCATCACACCTCCAGAATTTGTCTACCTGAGGAAAACTTCTTTGGAGGCTGATTGGGATATAAAAAAAAATACCTATGCATACACCTCTAAGCAAAAATCCTAAATTTTCTAGACTTTTTTGCATATTTTGGGAGCCATACACACACACACACACACACACACATATATATATATATATATATATATATATATATATATATATATATATATATATATATATATATATATATATATATATACACATCTCCCAATTGATTTTTTTATTGCTTATTTAATCTCTCTTCTTAATCTTTTCTAACCTCCTCTGATTAATTCCTATAGTTATTGTGCAGTATTTTATATGTCCTACTAATTATCCCTTTTTAACAGAAACATCTGTTCTAGATTCAACTACAAACTCCACCAGTGCAGATTTTTTCACTTAGGATTGCCATATCCCATTCTCTTTGCCTACACTGTGATATCAATCCCTGATGGGGAAGGCAGTCTGTAGCCTGCAGTCCAAATGTCTACTTGACCTATTCCCTTTTTCTCTATAATTATTTGTTTCCAATACCTTGGCTCCTTTCCCTATTTCCACCCTTATATTCCAGCCTCATCCTGCCTATTTGTATATCCTTAATTGCAGTCATCCCTATTGGAAGAGTCTCCTTTCTCCATTCCTTTATTGGCTTGCTTCTTAGAATACTTTCTGCTACCTTATGAATGTAATAATCATTATGACAGTTGTTATACTCCTTAAGGATCTGCATATAAAGTCCGTCTGTATCCTTTCTTCAATTCCCACCTGCTTCATCATCATCATCTTTTTCTACTTTGAATTATAGCTTTCTGCTTGTGCTATGTATAAGAGTCTTAACTTTGAAGCTCCATAATATCTCTTCAAATCATGTCATCCCAAACCATTCTTGTTCTGTTGGAAGGATCAACTTATTCCAGTTGACTCTTGCCCTCTTTCCTTTACAGATAAGGTCTTTCAACTCATTATTAATTGCTTCTCCTCTGGTTGCTAAAATATGCCTGACCTGCTTATAAAACTAAAGGGACTAAAAACATTTTACTGCTTGTACCTTGCTATCCATTATCTATCCCCTTAGACGTGAGCTTCCAGTTTCTCAGTTTTTGTATTATCTTTTGTTTAGTCTCTTCCCATTAGCACTTTCCATAGACTAGACAAATCTCATTAAAGGCCCTTAAAATTAAATTGATATCACAGTAACACAGTAGAAGTGTTTTTTTATGCCTGTGCCTTGCTCGTGGTCGGTAGTGATTTGGTTTGCATGCTGCATGTTGTGTATGGCTCTATTCAACTCAGAGCATGTTATTGCTAAACTAAGTGACATAGTCCAAATATATGTTGCAGTAGTAAATAAAATGGACAGGGGAACTCGCCTGCGTAGAATAAAGAATGCTACTTACAAATAAAGGTAGAAAATGTTCTGTAGAAACAGCAACTGATTTCTAAATCTATTCTTCGGTACAGCATTTAAAAGGCTGTTATAGCTAGAACTCTTATTTCCTTAAGTAATCATTACTTCTAAAATTAAAAGCTTCACAAACATTCCTAATCTTTATTTAAAATTAAGTGCAAAATCTGCTGAAAATGTTCCCATTTTCATTAGGATTGTGGGTTTCAGAATATGAATGTAAGGTATTTGCCCAAAGCTGTTTCAGTTAATAATTTATTCTACTCTGGTTTATACACATTATCATTACTACTGCTGTTGTTATTATTATTAATAATAATAATAATAATAATAATTAACATCATTTAGCAATAATCCATGTTTAGGTTTGAGTAATGTACGATTTGCCCAAGGTAAGTGTAATTAAAAAAAAACAACCATGGATAAATCCTGTGTTATTCACACATGGGAGTGGATTTATTCCTGTTATATGACATTATTTAAGAAAAAATACATTCTTTTCTTCATAATTTTATTGTATATATGGACTTAAGTGTTCCTCCTCCAACACTTAGTAGTCTGGGGCCTGTAGGATATATTCTGCTTTTGCACTAATCCTGTATATGCTAGCACTTGCACATTGTTTTTTTTTTTTTTTTTTTTTTTCTGTTAAAGGAACTAAGAAGTCAGTAGTCCATTCTGGTGTCTTCTGTGCAGAGTTTGCATTTTCTGTATTGGTTCAGGTGCTGTGAAGTCCAGATGGGTGCCTTCTATGTAGAGTTGGCATGTCCCTTGAGTTGGTTATAGGTGGGTCTGAGAATAAGTTCTGAATTTTTTATTTTTATTTTTAGCTATAACTCTGTCATTCTGCTGAGAAGCATAACTGGTCAAACAGCTCCCTATCCCCTTAGCTCTTCAAGTGAAAAAAGGCAGTTTAATGTAATAGGCAGTAATTGTAAGCAATCCACTTATTACAGTTAGTCTAATAAAAAAAAAAAAAAAAAAACGACCATTCCTTCTACTTGCACACCAACCAGGTAGCCAGATGCATGACATGCCACCTGCCCCAGCCTTTCAGGCCCTGTTTCTGTACCCTGCCCCCAACCCTCCTCCAACATATTTTATTTAAAACAATTCTGCTTTTTAAACTGTAGTAAATGACTTACTACAAATGTAGCAAGCAGTTGCTACAGTTTATACCCTGCCTGCATGGAGCCCTAAGGTGATAATATTCCTCTTCTTCTTCTTCTTTCGGCTTTTCCCAGTTAGGGGTCGCCACAGCGGACCATCTGTCCGCTCATGATTGGCAGTGGAGTTTTACGGGGTCGGGTTGCCAGCCCAGCGCTCAACGTTCCACAGAAGGCACACACACACGCACACCTAGGGCCAATTTACAGTGTTCAATCCACCTACTGCATGTCTTTGGGATGTGGGAGGAAACCGTAGCACCTAGAGGAAACCCATGTGACCACAGGGAGGACATGCAGACTCCGCACAGAAGGCACCCCAGCCGAGAATCGAACTGGAGAACTTCTTGCTGTGAGGCGGCAATGCTAACCGCTGCACCACCGTGGCCGCCCACTGAGGTGATAATATTATAGTAAAAAAAAAGATTTTTTTTTTTTTTTTACCTTTAAACTTTAGCAAATTGTTTGCTACAATGTAACGAGCAGTTGCTACAGTTAAACCACACAGGGAGTGCTACAGTGCTCAAGTTTGACTGCAGAGAGATCAGGATAGGCTGATTGGGCCCTCTCAACTCCTCAGAGATCATCCATGTTCATCTAACAATGGGCAAAGCTGCAATTCAAATTGTAGCTTGCTACAGATCACCCACCATGACCCAGGACCCCCATTCCGCGTTTCTGGAGACACTGGAAAATATGAAGGTCCTACCAAATGCCCTAATATTGGGTGATTTCAATTATTCAAACATTAACTGGGACAACTACTCAAATACTAACTCCCTTGCCTAACGCTTCCTAGAATTTATAAGCTCGAACGCCCTGGATCAACTGGTCAGTACCCCCACCAGAGGTGACAACATATTGGACCTGGTAATCAGCAACATGGGCGACCGGTGTTCCACACTGGAGGTCAACCCCTCGCTAGTTAGATCAGACCATAGACTAATCACTCTGGATATCCACATTCCGCCCCCACCCGCAATCAAGGAAACCACCATGAAAAACATTTCAAAAGCAAACTTCACATTACTTAAGACCGAGGTTGAAAGGTTCACAGCCCCCATGCTAAAAGACAATGCTGTCCAGGCTGCTGAATCCTTTACATAGGCACTCTATGAGCACCTGGAAGAATGCATGGATCGTGCTATCCCAAGTAAAACCAAGACTCACTCCTCCAAGAAAAGGAAACCAGTTTGGTGGTCCCCTGCCATAAACAAGCAATACAATAGAAGGAGGAAACTAGTACAGAAAAGAGTAAAATCCCAAGAAGGAAAGACATCCCTGATCAGTATCAGCAAGAAACTACGATCTCTCATAAAATCATCCAAAGCTAGCTTCAAAAGAAAAATTGCCAAGGACTCCAAAGATAACCACAAAGCTTTCTTTAGCTATGTCAAGAACCTAAGTGGAAACTCTCAGATCTGCTCTGAGTTAGTGCAGAATGGCAATAAATACACTGAACCGACTGACATTGCCAACATTCTGGCAGACAGGTTTAGTGCAAACTTCACCCCCTAAAGGGCCCATAACCATACCAGAAGAATGTACAGCCCCGGCAATCACTGACACAGGTTAAAACAGCCCTATCCAAAGCCAAAAACACAGCTTCAATGGGACCGGACGGTGTCCCAGGCTGTGTCTTACATGAGCTCCAAAATGAACTAACCCCTCACCTAAACACACTGTTCACTCAGCCTCTCTACATGCTACATACTCATAGAGTGGCGCACAGCAACAGTTATCCCGCTCTACAAAGTTGGAGCCACAAAGGACCCCGGGAACTATCGCCTATAAGCCTGACTAGCCTGGTCTGCAAGGCTATGGAGCGCATCATCATGGAACTCATTAACAGAGACATTGGGAACCTCCAAACATTGGACCCTACCCAGTTTGGCTTTGTTAAGGCAGATCATTCCTGCTAAACCTGGTGGACTTCTTTGAGACAGTTACCAAGGCTTTAGATGAGGGAAAGGAGGTCCACACAGCCTACCTAGACCTCACAAAGGCTTTCAACACCATTCCCCATTCTGGTATTATAGACAAGCTCACCAGCCTGAACATAAACCCCTACGTCATGAGATGGGTTGCCAATTGGCTCACGGATAGAACCCACACAGTGAGAGTTGCAAGTTCTAGGTCCGACTCTAAACCGGTTACAAGTGGCGTCCCCAGGGCTAAGTCCTGGGACCCCTCCTGTTCGGCATATACCTCTCAGAGGTACAGGCAAGAGCAGGAGGACTATGGCTGATCAGGTATGCAGACGACTGCATACTCAGGGCCATAATTGACACTCTGGCTGATACAGACATCCTCCAGAAGGGTCTCACTAAGACGGATACCTGGTGTCAAAATCATGGCCTCAAGCTAAATGCCAAAAAGTGCATCGTCATCCCCTTTGGAAAAAACAAAGTACGCGCAAATTACCACATACGTGGTAGTACCCTAAATACAGAAAATGTAATAAGGGATATGGGGACCCAAATAGATAGTAATTTTTCCTTTGGTAATCATATTGCCAAGGTGGTTAGAAAATCCTTTTATGTGGCCCACCTAATCACAAAAGGGTTCGCATGTAGAACAAAAGAGGTTATTGTGCCCCTCCACTCATCAGACCCATCATAGAGTACAATGCTGCATTTGGGATGTACCTTACAAGACACCTGCAATAGCTGGAAACACCACAGAAGTACCTTACCAAGAGGATTACTGGCCTCAAACAGATGCCCTATGCAGCCCAACTGAAGAAACTCCAGCTGTACTCGGTTGCATACTGCTTAGTCAGAGGTGATCTCTGCCTGACATATAAGGCCATGTCCAACCCAGAATTGATGGACATGCTCCACCTAAAAAAAACAAATCCCCGAGAGCCACATGCTCTAGGGATCTAAACCTCAGCACAACGATAAATAGGACGTGCTGGAAGGATATATTCCTGTCCCAGAGACTCCCCATGCTTTGGAAATGGATTCCAATCTACATTAGGCAGAGCCCCTCACTAACACTCTTCAAGAGAAACCTTGATGTGTGGATGGGAAACAGAAAATTTACCCCAGGGATCACTGCAGTGGCTCTGCTGGACAGAGGCACAGGGAACTAATGGCTCTGCTGGACAGAGGCACAGGGAACTAATCTAAGGGGGTGGCGAAAGCCAACACATTCTGGCTAGGCTTATAGATGCCCTCGAGCAGATAGCCTAGTACTTACCTATGAACCTATGAACACTTTGCACCTGGGATATTTGCCCGTCTCAACCCATCCTAGCTAGACTACTGTTTCTGCTACAGGGAGCAATTTATTGATATGTGGTAGCATTTTTTAAACAGCTAACAGGGTCATGATCTTTAGCTTCCATGGGAAAGGCTATACTAGGGTGCTGGAAATGTGACTTCATCTGTTTCTTGAGCCTTTGATTCATGACTATCATTGTTGGCTATATTTTGCCTATGGGACAGTGGATCAAATGTATGTCCTTTTACAGATATTGTAAGATTTCACCATATGGTCTGTTTTTGTTCTGTACACCTAAAAAATGCATCTGTCCATGTATCCCAGAGTGTCTTAAAGTAGGTACAACAACAGTGTAGGGTCTTTAGACTGCTGATGTGTACCAATCTGTGGGTGGTATTCGTAGTCTGGCAGTTTGCACATACTTAATGATTATGAGCAAAAAGCGCCACTACTTTGAAATGTAAATGAGCTAAAGGCAGAGCATTTACGATGAATAAGGAAACACAAGGGCATTTTGAAAAACATCCCTACTTAGAGTAAAAGTGTAAAAAATCTAAAGTCAAGGATTAAGTAAATATACAGCACTATGTGAAAATTGCTGTAAGCTTCATATTACTTCTTAGTGCTTTGTGTGTGTGTGTCTGTGTGTGGGATGTTGGTGTATGTGTATGCATGTATATATATATATATATATATATATATGTATCTATATGGATCTACTCTGAAATACCAACGTCCATCGGGTCAACGGTCATATACCCAAGAGGAAAATAGCGAAACTTGAAAAACCCGAACACTGGCTTTTTCCCAGGGTGAGTAAACACTTGCCCAACATGGCTTTTTTTCTCCACTGTAGTGCAATCTCGGAGTTGGTATATATAGTTAGGGGAGTTTGGGGGGTGTAGCCCCCACCTAGGTGAGTTTTACATTGGCGTGAGTTTCATTTATATTTGGGCAAGTGTTTACTTACCCTTGGAAAAAGTTGATGTTTGGGTTTTTCAAGTTTCGCTATTCTCATTTGAGGTATATGACCATCAATCATATGGGCATTGGGATTTCAAAGTAGTGTGTGTGTGTATGTATATGTGTGCGTATATATATATATATATATATATATATATATATATATATATATATATATATATATATTCCGGTATTAGGGACCGACAAGTTCCGGTGTGGCGACCCCTAACCGGGAAAAAGACATAACAAAAAAAGGACGGACGCGGCTATGTACAGTCATGCTTATAATTCCTGAGGGAAACTGTGGCCCATGTAGCTTTTATTATTGATATTTAAAAAAAAACTAAAGGGGTGTAATATATTTTTATGGGGGTGTGATCACCAGCTCTGGCCCAGTAATCAAGGAGCTTCAATCCTTACCACTGGCAACAGTGCAGGACGTACACACTGGAAGGATGACAAGTACACATACAGCAAAGTGCAATTTCCCTTAAAAGCACACAGAGACCACAATCAGTCTGGGGCTGGTTTCTCCCTCTCTCTCCAGATCCCCAGTAAGACTCCCCACTGGCACAGCTTTAGAGTTGAGATCTCGGCTAAGTGGCCAAGCTGAGATCTCCAGCACCCTCTCTGTCTAACCAGTGCTTTGTGTCCCTGCCCAAGTAGCTGACAAACACACACACACACACACACACACACACACACACACACACACACACACACACACATACACTCACTTTGAGATTTGATTTATACGCAAATATACATATCCACACCTGAGAAAGGATGGCACAAGTTTACTAGGTATGCCCCCTTCTGACCAGACTATAAGGTAGTTATCACTGGCACCAGCAGACTCTTTATCAGCTACTTTAAGGACCTTAGCAAAGGGTGTCCAATCTTACTGTGTGATGTTACTATTAATCCGAATGGTAGTTTGACCAAGAGCAAGGCTATTAGAAGTGGCCTGCACAGTATCACCAAATGGATATGCAAGTACCCTAAGAGGTTAAATATGTCTCAAAAATATCAGCCACAAAGACATGTTTAAATATATTTAATAATAAATAAAAGAACAAGAAAATACTCAGAAAATCACAGTAACTTCAGCGTTCAAAATCTCAGGAATTATTTAAAACAACATAGCAGGACAGTCTCAGATAAATAAAGAAAACATCTAAGCTATACTTCACTATATTCCTGTAACTAAGAGAAATTACTGTACCCTGGGTAACTTACTTACAAAGCAACAAGCAGGCAGAAGTGGTGAGTGGATGTCGCCAGGTCAAAGACTAAATACAAAATGCCCACACACTCTCGCTCAGAGAGTTCTTAAATTAATATCAAATATTACTGGTGGATTAGCTTGGATGACATCACTTTTTGTCACCTGACTTTAGTTCCCAAGCTAAACCTCCATTGTCAGAAACTATCAGCATTTAACATCTCCCTGTGTAAATACATAGTCTTCAGATCTTTGCAACTGTGGAAGACATAAAACACTTACAAAACAATGCAGAAAGCTCCCTAGGTTTAGACATCCTGTCTTCTTGCTGCATTGAAACCAACTTTTATAGCACAATTATAAAGCGATTTAATTTCAACTATTTCCTTGAAGTTTTGCAGGTTAACCCTCTATGTTCTAGTTCCCACTTTTAAAACATATACATTTACATAGGTACAATAGTTTATGTACATTTCTGTTCTTTCCCAGTAAGGTACACCGTAGACACATCCTTAACCTCAGTACTTTGCACACACACACTTCTGTACCAGCAGTTTGATGCACAGACAATGTACAGTTCTAATATAATGCTAACACAAGCAATTGCATCCTGCTGATATTCACAAATTTATGTATTTATTTATTTATTTATATTTATTTATTTTTTATTTTACATTTGTTGACCGGGCTAGTCTAACTGGATACATGTCCATTTTCAGTAGAGGCCCGGGGAGAAGAGCTCCAGGAATCATACAGTGTTAGTCTAGGTTAAGACAGAGCCATTATAAAAAACAACAAATTGTTACATAGATGTATTATAAAAACACTGATAGAGGGTAATACAGAAGCAATACAAAAAACATCAATTGTTAAGAATGACATTATAAAAACAAATATAAATATATATATATATATATTTTTTTTTTTTTTTTTACTGAATATATTTCTCAGTGTAGATAAAAATAACTAGGGGTTTGTGTACAAAACAAATTATGTAGAAACAGAAAGAGGGAGGAAAAGTATAGGATGTAGGATGAAATGTTAGAGTAGGGGAGAGAAGTTAGTCAGGGTTGGTGCAGGAGCATAACCAGTGTTGATTAAGAAATAGCCTTAGATTCTTTTTAAAAAGCAAGAGAGAGGTCTGAGATGTGAGATTGGAAGGTAGTTGATTCCATACTTTTCCGACAGCGTTAGAAAACAAGGAGTTGCCTGCTGAGTGTTTAGTTTTGGTGGTATTAATCAACATTTTGTGTGAGGAGCGCAGATTATTGAGATTTTTATAAGGTATAATAAGGCTTGAGAGTATTGGCGTGTTAGAGGGTTGATACAGGGTCTTACGGGCTGTTGTAAGTTGGTGGAATTGTAGCTGGTTAAGAAATTCTAGCCAGCCTAGTTGCTTTAGGTTCAGACAGTGATGAGTTCTGAACAGAGAGCCAGTAGCAAATCTAGCAATATTGTGATAAGATGTGGCAAGTTTGTTGAGGTTATTCTTAGAGAGGTTAATGTATTTAGGAGAGGCGTATAGTAGGGTTGAGATTAGGTGTGTTCTAGCTATAGCGATTCTTGCTAGTGGTGCAAGAAAGGGCTTAATTTTATAGAGGGATCCTAGTTTTCTGTTAACTAATTTTATAGTGGAATTTATGTAAATGTCAAAGTTGAGGTTGTTGTCAACTGTGATACCTAAGAGTTTGGTAGTTAGGTCAGGAGAGGTAAGAGTACCATTATTGGATGTGAGGGTAAAATGTAAACGAGAAGATTTATGGGTTGGTGTGAAGAGTAGCAGTTTAGTTTTTTGGGGGTTTAGGAGGAGGCAGCAGTTTGATAACCAATGCTCAACAATATTGAAAGCTTTTTCGTTAAGAGACTGGAGTTCGGCTTGGGAAGTGGCTGAGCAGATTATTGTAGAGTCATCTGCATATTGGATGCAGGTGGAGTGTGGAATAGCTAAATGAAGGTTATTGATATAGATGGAAAACGGGGGTGGACCTAATACGGAGCCCTGTGGTACACCTAGGGAGATAGGAAGATGATTAGATAGTTTATTTTGCCACAGTACAGCTTGATGTCGGTTTTCAAGGTAAGATGTGAACCATCTCATGGATAGAGTGTCGAGTGAAAGAGATTTCAGTATGTGTAGAAGGAGTTGGTGATTAACCATGTCAAAAGCTTTGGATAAATCCACAAAAACTGCAGAGGAAAGAAAATTTGTATTGCGGTTTTTACTGTGGAAAGGTCTGAATCCATGCTGACATTTGGCTAATAGGTTGTGATGGAGAAGGTGGTTAAAATGTTGTTTGTGAATGCATTTTTCCATTATCTTTGCAAGGGGGGATAGTAGAGCTATAGGGCAAAAGTTAGAGAAGTCATTGGAGTTACCTCCTTTATGTAGTGGAATGATGTGATAAATTTTCCAGATAGATGGGATAGTACCTTCATTTATAGTTCTATTTATGAGAATAGAGATGGGGTAAGCAACGGCACTGGCCCCTTTTTGCAGAAATTCTGCTGGGAGTTTGTTGGTTGAAGGGGTGGTTGGTTTTAGTTTATGTAGAAGGGAGCAGATAAAGGATGTGGACACTGGTTGTAAATGAAATGCAGGGGGTGGATAGCTAGTGGGAGTGGGCAGGTTAGCGGTATTGGGAGATAGATGGCTTGCAAGGGTTTGGATAGTGTCAGTAAAGAAAGAATTAAAGGCATTGGCTGTTTGTATTGGATTTTCAGGGTTTGAGCCTAGTGGGTTGGGGGTGATAGATTGTTCTGGGTTAAGCAGTTTGTTATTGCTAGTCCAAACTTTTTGTGGATACTTGAGGGAGGATTGTTGTAACTGGTGGTAATAGTTATTTTTGTCTAGTAAAATGGCTTTTTTTGTATTGTTTCTGAGTTGTCCGAAGGTTTGGTGATCTACATGATTCTTAGTAGTATGCCATTTTGCACAGGATTTGTTTCTTTGATGGATTAATTGCCTGGTTTTATTAGAGAGCCAAGGGGCAGGTTTAGTTTTATTTCTAGTAGATCGTAATGGGGCATGATGGTCCAGGATTTTTAAGAATGTAGAGTTAAATTATTCATCTGCTTTATTTATAGGGAGAAATTTTAGTAGAGTCCAATTACATTGCTTTAGTTCTGTTTGGAATAGCTTGGAATTAAAGTGCTTTTTGGTACGTACAGTTCTAAAAGTATTAGGGAGAGTTAGGTTGGTTTTGTCTGATAATGTATATTAACGAATGGTCACTTAGGTCATCTGAAAGAGTTCCTGTGGTATAAGTTTGGTGAGGATTATTGGTGAGTATCCAATCCAAGGTACTGTCTTTATTGTTGAGTTTATTAGTTCTAGTAGGGGAGTTTATAGTTTGAGAGAAGCCATAAAGGTTTATATGGGAAGTGGGGTTTGTACCGCTACATGAAGTCCAATCTATATTGAAGTCTCCTAAGACTATGGTTTCTTGTGGGTGATTATGGGAAAGCCAATTGAGTATGTATTCAAGTAAGCTAATATTGTTTTCTGGTTAAATTTAACATTTAACTATTTACAAAATTCCAGATAGTTGTGCTGGCAGTATCTCCTTCTGTCACACTTCTATATAAATCATATTAATGTCCTCAAATGACGTATAAATATTTACAAACTTTCAGCGAGCTGGACTGGCAATATTTCCTTTTGTGACACCCCGATAGTTTCAGTAAAGAATATAAAGGAGAAGTAGGAAAAGTTAGAAGAGTGGAGACACAACAAAGAGAGGAACACAGAAGGAAAAAAACTTGAGGGTTGTGCTAGAGGAAGTGGGAGAGGAGGGGAACAATTTTTTGGCAGGAGATAGACCCCCCTTTTTTAAAATAGTTTTATTTGAGATGGTAGTATGAGTGGGGAATAGGTAAGAGGGTGTAGGTGAAAGGATAAGGAAGAAGGACTGAAGTGCCTGCAGGAGCCTCAAACATTTCCACTGCCAACGCATTTTTTTTTAGGTTTTTTGCCATTGATCATGCAGACCTGGGACGCTGAGGTGGCCCAGTGGATGGTTATTTAGAATTATTAGAGCTAAAATGGCAAATTAAGTTGAATGCAGGCTCATATCCTGGCATCAACGAGCGTATAAGTATTATGCCCTTGTTGAAGCCAAGAGCTTTGTTATATACTTTAAAAATATTTAAAAGTTTTTTATTGTTACTTCATGGGTTTATTACCCCATTTTTTGTATCACAGTATTTACAGTTGTTTGTTACATGTTTATATATATTTATATACATTTATATTCATTGGTGATATGTATGTGTGTTTACAGTTTTTTATTTATTTGCAATATGGGAGTATACTTTTTTATATGTTTTGGCAATTTAAGTCAGGTATTATTTCCTTTAAATATGTGCATTATTTGACAGGAAGTGATCTAATAGTAGGACGTGATGTCAGGGTTTTTGCCTTTTGGGAGGGTATTTAAATTCTTTGATTTATATTATGTGTATTCTGATGAAGTTGGTTATTCCGACGAAAGCGCTTAATCTGTGGACTATCGTGTTTTGAGTGTGGTTTTATTGAGGACCCAATAAACTGTCATTACGAGTACCTGCTGAGTGGTTGTCTGCATAACTTATATTTGTTTTTCTTTGTTTGTGTTGCCTGCAGGATAGGTATTACTACCAGACCCGATGAGGATGTCCCCAGACAGGCAGAGAGAGTAAGCAATCCCTAACCTCAGAAGTACTTGCCTAGGTCACTCCAAGAAATTTTGAAGCTGTAGAAAAATGAACATAAATGAGAGAGAAAATAATAAAAGACAAAGCAATATATAAATAAAATAAAAAGAGAGAAAATATTGCGGGGGGGACAAAAGACAAAATACACTCAATAGAATAAGACATCATTTTATACAGTATTCAATGTATCACTTTTAAAGTATTTCTATTTTTATAAATCTTTCTTGTAGTAAAACATAGAATGTATGGGAAGTGTTTATTCATACTTATATTTGAAAGTGTCTGGGATGTGCTCATGCAGACTTTGGGATGAAATGTTACGGGGAATGCTTAAGCTCAATTTAAGGATGAAATGTTATGATAGGAAGTGCTAATGCTTAGTTGTCGGGACATTATTTTATAAACACATTTATTAAATTATCACTTAAGACATAGGTAACATTAACAGAAAAGGAAAGAAAATAAAACCATATTATTTTTTACATACATTTTATATCACATACTTTTTTTATTTGTAATTATCCTCAGTCCAACATTACATTAATTGCTGAATTTTTGTCTTCCCTTAAACCTCACTCCTGCTCCTCCTGAACATTACTCTGCATGTATTTGCTCCCATAATTTCCATTTATTTCTCTGCAGTTTATTTCTTCCTTTTTCTAAAGATCCCTCTTCCAGTTCTTTTTTTAAGTTGGCTGCTCAAAAGTGTGTGCTTGATAGTTTTCTTCCTGAACAATTCTAATCGTATAAGTTGATTTAAAATGTATGCAAAAGTAACACAGAGTCAATAATATTGGTTATTACTTAGTAAAGTATGTCTTTGACATTGACTTCACAGTACAGCACCCCCCCGCCACTCTTTCCCCAACCTCCAGTCCGACTAGGGTGTGGTGCCTGAGTGAGTTTTCAGCCATCATGCACATGCAGCTGCAATACTGCAAACAAAATACTTTTTTATACAATTAATACACTATCAAATAATTCCTGGCCCACACATACTGTCTGTGTGTAATTTAGCTAATACCCAAGGTAATGCAATAAGAAGTGAAAGTATGGAAAAGCAAACTTTTTTTTTCTTTCTGTATAAAGACATGAAAAAGTAGTTGTTAGAGTGCTTATGTACAGTAGCCTCCGTCTTATCCAGCCTCTCTTTAACCGGCCATCAAATTTCTGCCATAACCCTAGCAAAAGACATCGGAGAAGAACAACACTTCTGCCTTGTCTGGGCTAAATAATGACAGACATTTGAGTTTTAGACTTCATATTCATTAGAAGAAATGCATACTAACACAAACCCTGTTATTCTAGCTGATTTATGACCTATAAATGCTATTTTGTATTCATTTTCTGATTAATCCACCATTCTTTTATCCAGCCTAAGGTCTGGTCCTAGCAAGACTAGATAAGAGGAAGTCAGCTGTAGATGGATACCTGTGTTTTAATGACATATATATGCAGATTATTATTTTACTCAAACACGTCTTATATTTCTATTTCTACAGCAATACATATTTCTATGCTGATGCAGTTATGTGCACATATATGTGTATTCTTTATTTTCAATTATTATAACAACCTTACAGGCACATTTCTGCAGATACATACATTTCTTCTAATACCTAAAATTATGCAATGTTATAGGATTTACCAATGTTAATACCCCCCAAAATTATATTTTCTAAAGAAGTCTGGCCTTCTTGCATCTACCTGGTCTGCCCACTCAGCCAGCTGGTCTGGCCTACAGTTTTTCAGGTAGTCATACCTCTGATGGCTCTGCCATCTGGAGCAGATGATCCCTTTCAGGGTTTCCAGGTGTTCACCCAGCTCCTACCACATATCAGTCTTTTTCCACTCACTCAGAAGGTAAAGCATTATTTTGGTCTCTTTTTCTGACCAGCTTTGAGCATAGCCTCATACCTTCACAGGTGCCGCCATGATTAGAAGTGCCATTACCATAATAAAGAAAGTATGAACAGGGCTGTGGTTCAAGGTTTCAGAACCACTGCATTTGCAGTATGACACTACCTTAGCCAAACCCAGATAACCAGCAGGGGCATTTCAACAGGTGGTGTTATTATTGGCAAGTTTGGTTTAACCAAAAATGCTTTGTCACAGACAATTTTTTTAAATGAATACATTCTAATTTGACTTATATTGTGCATAAAAAACACAAAAATCATTTTCATTATGTAATACTTACAATTGCCAGTGTTTGTGTACCTTGCCTTAGGTATCTTTTTGGAATTATCTGAATGTTGAACTTTCCTTCATAGTAGCATCAAGGATACATTTTATTTATTTATTTATTTATTTATTTATTTATTTATCTGTGTGTGTGTGTGTGTGTGTGTGTGTGTTGCATAATACAGTTACCTGTGTGATTGATGAAGAATTTTAATATACATACATACATACAAATATTTCAAGCACATGCATTAATGACCTTCTAGCTTGCCAGTATACCAAAGCACTTGTTCCTATAGTAAGTGTGCAGGCTGTTCTTAAAAATATTTAAACTAGAACTTGTTTAATGTAATTTGGTAGTCTGTTCCATGCACCATCTACGCTGTCAGAGAACCAGTTAGTACACTTCTCATTCCTACTGAATCTTCTACATAGATTGTCTGATGATAATATACTACTTTTTGATAACCCCAAACATTCCCAAAGGTAGTTGTCTCTAAATGCCCTATATACCTGAATAAGATCTCCTCTTGGATATCTGTAAGAGACACTGTACAAGTTCAGATATTTTAGTCTTTCCATAGATGCCCTTGGTATATTTCCGCTGTACTCTTCCCAGTTTACTTATGCTTGTTTTCTTATATTGTTTCCATATTGTTATTCCATACTCAAGTTTGGGTCTAATGTAACTAACAAACAATGACTTCATTATTTTTGATTTCCTAGACTTTATAAATCTTTTTATACAACCTATAGTACTATAACTATCATTAACCAATTGGTTGATATGATTAGAAAAACTCATAGCTGGATCTACCCATATACCCAGGCCCTTAAATGAGTCTACAGTTTCAGTCACTGTGTGCTGTATTAAATATTCACCTTTCAGTTTATGTCTCCCAAATCTCATATGCTCAGTTTTTGATGTATTTATCAGCATATTATTCTCCTACGCCCAAATGGTCAGTTTAGTCAAGTTATTTTCCAGACATGCCTTATTTGTAACACGTGTAATCATTTTACCCAATTCCAGGTTGTCTGCATGTAGACAGTAGAACACCTCAGGTGAAAAAGTTAGGTCTGAAAGATACAGTCTAAACTAGTAAGGGCCTAGGACAGAACCCTGTTGGTCACCCTGACTGTAACCAAGGATTTCACCTGTCCAGTTGCTGTATGATACTTTCCATATCCTATTTGTAAGCCATGCAGATTTTCATCTTATCAAGAGTACATCAGTACCTAGCTGTACTAATTTATTGATCAGCATTATGTATGACCCTGTCAACTGCTGAAGTTAAATCTATATAAATTATATCGCAGTACAATTTTTCATTCATAGCTGCTGTTATATTGTTATAGAACATCATGTTACAGGTGGTAATAGATCTATTTTCAACATATGGATGCTAATATATGGTTTCAAGTCCCAATCTATCCAATTCTGGCAATAACTTACCCAATATTACCTTCTCAATTATTTTTCCACAACATGAAAGTAGACTTAAAGATCTAGATGACTCTGGGTTTGTCCTACTCCCCTTTCCATTAAAGACGGATTTAATAAGCGCATGTCTCCAATCTTGAGAAATCTTCCCATATTTATATGTCCTAATGAATAGTAGATATAGTAAGTTCTTGCTGAAGTGTTCTCAGGTCATTGTTACTAATTCCGTCTCCTCCCTGTGCTTTGTTTGGATCCAGTTTGCACAGTTCTTTTTCAGTATAATCTAATTTGATTCCAGTATCTGGGGTTACCTGGATGTCACTACGACAACTTATTACCCCTTTTATGGAGCCAAACTGTTTTGCACAAGATTTTGTAAATATATCTATAATCTGTTGTATCTGAGAATAAATTTTAGAATCTGCACACAGTTTAACAATTTGTAAGTCTTTACGCCTTCCACATCTTATGTATCAGTAAAAGGTTTCCTATTATGCTCAATATCTTTATATAAATTTTCTTCAAAACTTTCTTGATCTTGTATCGCACTATGCTTAATCTGTTTGTCCAGCTTTTAATGGGTAGAGGTGGGCAAGATGTGTCAGAGGAGGTTAGATGGGCAGAGATTAAATTGTATTATTGTGCTAACTGAAATGTATAAGACTTCATTTTGTTTTAGCTGAATATTTTCACATTTAAGTATAACTAAGCATATCCACATGCTCCTGCTTTGTGCTAAGGAATGCATGAATGCACTGCGGACTTCACCACCGTCTGCAGCGCATTCATAGGATTCTGAGTCCACATTTATGAATATCCCAGAGTGGTTTACTCCCAAAAGTGGCTGTTCACATTCACATATTACTGAAATTCATAGAGATGGATAGGAAGTACCCTAATTTGCATGCAAAATGTGTAAATAGACGTGAAGTTACATGGAAAAGTTGAGTACTACTATAGTAACTTGCCATTATTTGAGTTAGGGAGCAAATGTTTTATTTATTTATTTTTATTTATTTATTTATATTTGTTGACCGGGAGTGTCCGACTGGACATAGGTCCATTTTCAGCGGAGGCCCGGGGAGAAAAGCTCCACAGTTAAAATAAACAGACAGTAGTTACATTGGATTACATAGTGATTAACAATTTACATAGCAATTACTTACAACATATATACAGATGAAGAACATAGTACATCAGTAGACAACTAGAATCTTTATCTGTGAAGTACATAACAGACATTAACAAATGTTAAAATAAGAAGTTCCTGCTGTATAAGTACTAGACTTATGAGCATCTGAGCTTGCTATAATCAAGGTAGTTAGTGCAGTGGAAAGAAAGGTAGTGGTTGGATGGGGTGGGTGATATTAGAGTGGGAGTTGCAAGGGCATAGCCAGCATGTTTTTAGTTGCGCTTTTAGTAAAGTTTTGAAGTGGGTGCATGATGGTACAGAGGTAATTGTGTGTGGGAGGGAGTTCCATAATTTGGCTATGGCGTAAGAGAATAGTGCTTCACCAGCAGAGTTATTGGCTTTAGTGATCTGCAAGTGATTTTTGTTGCTGGATCTTAGAGGTCTGGTGGTGCGATAGGGTTGGAGTAGATTCTGGAGGGATGGGACATTTAGTGGATGGTTTATTAGTTTGTGGGCGAGTGAGAGTTGATACCATTGAAGGAGGTGAGGGAGTTCAAGCCAGCCCAGTTCAGCAAGTGAAAGACAGTGGTGACTACCGTAGGATGCCCCTGTGGCGAATTTGGCAATTTTGTTGTAGCAGGTCTCTGGTCTCTAGCTTGTTTAGATCGCATTGCCTTAGGTTGGTATATATTGGAGAGGCATAAAGTAGGGTGGAGATAAGGTGGGAATTTGCTATTGAAATCGTTGCTGCTTTGGTGAGAAGATGCTTATTTCTGTATAAAGCTCCTAGTTTTTTGTGGACTTTTTTTATGGTCATGGATATGTGAATGTCAAATTTTAGTTTATTGTCTATTTCCACTCCTAGCAATTTGGTGTGTTCAGTTGGGTATATAGTGGTGTTGTCTTTTGCTGTGATGTTAAAGTGAGAGTTGTTTTGAGTATGTTTGGTGGGTTGGAAGATGAGTAGTTTAGTTTTGTTTGGGTTGAGTATTGATTGGGCATCGGATAACCAAGTTTCAACAGAGGAAAAGGCTTCCTGTGTGACTTTTTGCAGTTTGGGTAGGGACTGGGCTGAGCAGATGATGTTCGAGTCATCTACGTATTGTATGAGTGTGCCGTGTGTGGTGGCAGAGGCTAGATTATTTGTGAAAACAGAGAAGAGTAGGGGTCCAAGGATGGATCCTTGGGGAACCCCTATGGAGACAGGTAGTTGCAGAGATATGTCATTCTGCCATACAACGGATTGTTGGCGGTCAGACAGGTAACTCTGAAACCATTTGGTGACTGATTGTGAGAAGGATAGGTTATTGAGGACAGAGATAAGTTGTTTGTGTGGGACCATGTCAAATGCTTTAGATAGGTCTAGGAAAGTAGCAGAGGAGAGATAGCCATTGTTTTTATGCTGAAGGATAGTGTTAGTAAAGGAGAGTAAGGCAGTGGTGGTGCTATGGATTGGTTGGAAACCATGCTGAGTATTGGAAAGGAGGTTGTTAGTAAGGAGGTAGTCTGAGACCTGAGAGTGTATGCATGTCTCTAGGATTTTGGAGAGTGGAGAGAGAATAGCTATGGGGTGGTAATTGGTTAGTTCTGTGGAGGGTCTGCCTTTGTGGAGGGGAATTATATGTGATACTTTCCACAGTGTGGGAACATAACTTTCTTACAGAGATCGGTTAATCAAGATGGATACTGGGTAGGCCAAAGCATCAGCTGCGATTTGTAGGTATTCACTTGGGAAGTTGTCTGCTGCTAATTTGGTGGGTTTAAGTTTAGTTAAGAGTTTTTTTTATGTTGGAGGTAGGTACAGGAGAAAAAGAGAAGCAGTGGGGAGATTACTAGTTGAAGGTGTGGGTTGGAGGGGAGGGGGGTTGTGTTGTTTAGCTAGTGATAGTATGGTTTGGGTGAAGTGTGTGTTGAATGAGGTAGCAATATTTTCTGAGGAGTGAGGGATGTTAGGAGGAGGGGTACTGACTTTACCTGGGTGGAGGATGGAGTTAATGGAGGACCAGAATTGTTTGGGGCTGTGTTGTGAGGAGTCTAGGGCAGACTGGTAGTATTGGAATTTGTCCTGTTTTATTAGCTTTTTGACTCTATTGCGTAGTTCTAGGAATTTCTGTCTAGCTGAGGGGGGTTTGGTTTTGCGCCAGTGCTCCCCGGCTTTATCCCTGTTTTTCATTTCTGACTTAGTGGTTTTCTGTAGCCATGGGGAGGGTTGTGCTTTGATTCTGGAAAATCTTATGGGGGCATGGTAATTAAGGATGTTCAGGAAGGTAGTACTAAAAAATGCAACTGCGTCATCAAGACTGAGGTACTTTAGAGGATGCCAGTTACATTCTTTGAGGGATGAGATGAATGTGAGTGGGTTAAAGTTTAGTTTTTTATGTATCTGACGGTAGATGACAGGTTTAGCTTGGTATAGGCATTTTTTCAGTAGGAATGTTGGGGAGTGATCACTGAGGCTATCTGATAAGTAGCCTGTTATATATGACTGGGGGCTCTTACTGACTAGTATCCAATCCAGGGTAGTGTGCTTGCTGGAGTTTTTATTTATACTGGTTGGCAAATGGACTAGTTGGGTGAAGACATGAAGGTTTACATGATGGGTTGGATGGTTGCAAGAACAGGACTGCCAGTCAATATTGAAATCACCTAAAATGATAGTTTCTTGGGGAGATGGTGGGTAGACCAGCTGAGGAGGTTTTCTAGTGGAGGGATGTTTTGGCCAGGTGGGAAGTAGCATCCAGTTATGTTGATGGTTTTGTTTTGGTTTATTTTGAGGTTGCTACATATTATTTCTTCATTGCCTATTTGTGGAGCTGATGATTTTAAGATCTGGATGTTTAGATGCTGTTTAAATATTATAGCTACACCGCCTCCTTTCTTGTTTAGCTGGTCTACTCTTAGTATGCCATAACCTGTGGGGAGTATTTGCTCACTGGTAATGTGAGGTTTTAGCCAGGTTTCTGTCAGGATGACTATATCTGGGGAGTACAAGTCTATGGTGGCATGGAGTTCATGGACTTTGTTGGACATACTTCTAATATTTAGGCTTAGTAGAAGGAAGTCGTTTGGCTTTCTATTGTCTGTAATATGGGAGAAGTTGTGGTTTCTAGTCTGATTATGAGGATTGGGGTTGGAGATGGTAGGGCCAGGGTTGGGGTGGATATCTCCACTTAGGGCTAGTTTTGATATGCATGAGGTTATTAGTTTTCTCAGTTTTTGAATGTGTTTGTTTATAAGGAAAACTTTATGATTGTGCTCTTTGGGTAATAGGTATGGTGGGAGGGTTACTATGTTAAGTTGTAGGGATGCTTTATGTTTGAGTAATATAGTTGGTAGAATATGTAGGGGGTGCATAGGGATGGTTCTTGAGTTGATGGGAGGGGAGCTGAGTGAGGGTGAGACATGAGTGGTGGTGTGAGTAGTAGTACAGTGGTAGTGGTTGAGTGGGGGAATGATGGAGCTTTGGTAGGATGTAAGATATGCAAGGAGAGTGCATGCAGTGAGCATAGGTAAGGTATGCTTGTACATGTTAGTTGAGGAGATGTGATAGTAGTGGGAAGATGGAGGAGGTAATGTTGGGTTAGCACTGTGGTTGGCTACAGGAAAGATGGGAGGGGTTTGTGAGTGTAATAAAGGTGGGACCACTGGGGGCGGGAGGGAATAGGGGGCAGGGTGAGGTGCGAAGCAGGTAGAGACCCTGTTAGTTGCTCTTATGAGGGGGCTGGAAACAGTCAGGTAACAGAGTTAATTGATGAGTGAACATATGATAGTGACAAGGGTGATTGTAGTTTTAAAAAATGGTGCCTGCCACAGGTAATATTTATTAATTTTGGGATTGTCTTAAGGTAATAAACAGGGAAGGGGGAGGGGAGAACAAGGGTGTGAGCAGGCAGTTCTTTGTACTGCTGCTAATGAGCCAAAGCAAAGACAAGTTAGTGTTTGAGAAACAATCACAATTAACCAAGGACTGCTCTGAAACTGTAAGTAACTGTAACTGTTTTAGGAAACGTCAGACTTCTAAAAGTAAGAAAATAATTTTAAAAAGTTATAATTTAAGATAAAGCACTTTGCAAATAAAAGTACTGAGTTAAATTAAGAAAATGTTGCTTTTACTAATATGTGCATGTTATGATTGATATTAATTAATAGTTTAAAGCTGTCATTTGTAAGTGGGATTTCATTACAGCAACATTGGAAATGGTTAATGATCACTGAGGAAAGTCATTACTTTGTTGTTATTTACTGATTATGCATATATGGTAGAAATGTCATTAAGTTGTGAAGCACTGCGGTGATGAGGATGTTTTCTGACTCACTGATGTATGAAAAATGATGATAATACATGAAATTGTAGGGGGTGGGGAAGGGTGAGTCTGTTAAAAAGATGTTTGCTTTATTGATGTGAATATAAAGCAACTAATGCTATAGAACAGCTTCACTTGGCTGGATTGTATGTAATCATGGGCCTTGTGTCTCATAACATTTTTTGGAGGGTGGCAGGCACACATGGTCACTGTTGTGCAGTTTGAATGATAATTACTTCCAAAAGTTTTTGTGTGTGTGTATGACAGTGACCTTTTTTCTTTCTTTTTTAAAAATATGTAGTAATGATGCAAAACAAGTGATCAAGGCAATGAACAGATAACTTCAGCCATGAGGAAAATCGTGTCCTCATGGCAGTCTTTAGGACATATGGGAAATGCCTATTTGGTAAAGAGGGACCCAAACAAGCCGAGAGGAGTAAAGCCTGGAATGAAGTTGTCTTCAACATTAATTAAGTGGGTGGCAGAAACTGCACATTAGCACAGTGTAAGAAGAGGGCAAATGTTATGGTAGGATGTGCTAAAAGCAAAGTGAGGCAGAATGCCATTGCCCTTCCCAGTACTGAGGGGGGACCTCCATCAGTTACCCAGTTAACACCAGATGAGACATACCTTCTCTCTTCATCCACGGGGATGAGTGTGACACAGAAGATGATGGCTCTAGAATAATCAGAGGTGATGTGGACACTGGCTGTTACCACTGACTGTTGCAGCAGCACTCATCTGCTCATGAAGGTCAGTTTAAAAACACTATCAAATATACATATAGAGAACTGAATGTCGACAACAAATAATTACATTAAAGAAGTGTGGAGCTGTTCTTCCTGGCCCTCCGCTGAAAATGGGCTCCCAACCCAGTCGGACTTTCCCGGTAAAGAAATGAAAATGAAATAAATAAATAATAAATAAATAAATAAATAAATGACAATTACTATTACTAAGTAAACCATTTACATCAGTACAGAATAGCAATGATGGCAGTGTGCATTGTAGGTGCCCCCCCACACACACACACACACTCCTTAATAAGCATACAGTAATGAGTGTCTATGAGTAATGTTTTCAAGTAATTGTTTTCACGGTCACCATCAGAAACAAACATTTTCACCATACCAATGAATTTGAAGGATATCAACTGCAGAATGGCAGTTGGTGATGATGAAGATCAAAACATAGTTATATTTCTGAGACATTCTAGGAAAGTGGCACACACTCCCCAAGTTTAATGTCAGGATCTCATTCCCTACAACAGGTTCGTAATTTTGCAGGAAGTGACAATGAAATATAATGTCAAACACATGGTGACATTGCGCTCAGACTTGTACATAAGGAACAACCATGCACCACTACACCAGTATCACCAAACCTAGAAGAACAATTTGAGAATGATGGCAGATGTTCAGAGTTAACAGTGTCCACAATGACACCTTTACAGAGAGGAGGCAAATGCAGACATCTGTTACAGCTACTCCTGTAAGCACAACAGGCATTGGCTGCCAAACTGCAAATGTGCCGTGACATTGTTATTGCTCAGAGCACTGTACAGAGAGTCAGCTGGAAATGGGCAGAGCCCTCCACGGTATAAGTAAAGATTTCCAGCACCACCTCAAAATGGCAGGGAGTAGGAATAATGACATGATCATACTAATGCTGGTATGATGGCACACCAGGCATCCATGGCTGCTTCCATTCATACACAATTAGGACTTGCCAGACTCGAGTAGAAGTCACTCTTGGAAGGAGAAGCGCTGGGGGTACTGTCTGGGTCCGTGGGGACATATCACACGAGACTCCAGTGCTTCTCAGAAAATAATGTAAGTAGTCGGGGAAGACATTCTCAGCATATTTTATGCCAGTCACATCAGCGTTCATCCACACCTGCCAGAACCTCTAATCTGAAGTCCTGATCGCATTCACAAAGCACTGCCAGATCATTGTGTCTGCAGGGTCACCTACATCAGTTAGTTCATGACATCGAATAAACTCATCATATATCTCTCTTATGACAGTGCCATTTCAAAATCACTTCCACTGTCAAGTAGATTATCCTTAGGAAATGTGCATAACTCCTTTGATCTTAAAATACTATGAATTAACTTTGACAATTCTCTTACTTACAATTTTACCTTCATAAATACTGTTGAATGATTTAATTAAAAGGGAAGAGTATATGACAAAAAAGTGAGGGGGAGTGGGACTTTTTATTACTGTATGCTTTACATCCTTGTAGTATCGTTGCTTAGACCAGTGGTGCACAACGTCTGGCCCCAGGGCAAAATCCGGCCCTCGATGCAACACCATCCGGCCCCCAGAGAGTCACCAAAATTTTTTTTAAAACAGTAAAAAAATGCTATGCCTTACTCCACTCATGCAAACCTTGCAGCACATGCTTACTTATCTAACTGACCGCAGTTGTGCACACCTCTAATTTTAGCTATTCTTTGTTGTTTGTAACTTATAGTCTGTAAACAGTAGTAACTTTCTGCAAGAGTTTGTAGTAAGTCATGGCTGCAAGCCAGAATAAATTTAAACACAAACTTGATGTAGAAAACAGGCAATTTCATGACTGCTGTCTTAAGTAAAATTGCCAGTCACCTGTACTTATTGTTAACTCGTAACAACTTACTATGTTTTTAGGTGGCCCGCAGATGCATTAAGAATTCGTGTAGTGGCCCCCCCCATGAAAAGGTTGTGTACCACTGGCTTAGACCTTCTGAGAAATGTGGAAGAAAATGTGTACGACATAACAGGACACTACAGTCATTAACATCAGTGCTGTGTGTATTAACATTCCTGCAGCTGCCAGTTACTTGTACCTGAAAAGTATTAGTGCACAACTTTTCATGGAACCACAGTCATGAGAACATTACAGATTAAAATGAGTATCCTGCCATTTAAACAAACACTAGTGCCACTTTACCCTCACCACTGCAGAAATTATATTTTTGTCCCTGAAGTCAATAACTTTTGTGTATGACAAAATAAAAATAATCTGATGTGCAGTACCTTAGCAAGCAGCATACTTTAATCTGATAATGAAATGCAAAGTGTAAAAAACAAAATTATACATTTTCATTCAAATACAATGCATGAAGTCATCAGATATCAAAATAACTGCTTTTAGTAATTATACCAAATGAGGGCATTCAGTACATGCATACTTATGTACACCACTTCAGCATAATTTATTTTGCAGAATGGTTAAATTGGTGATAATTACTTTAAGATGCCTTACAGCATCACTGAATAGGAATCGCTGAGCAGTCAGGCATGACTTCTACAAACCGTAATATGAGTAACTGTTAAGAAATTAAAAAAATATATATATTTTAAGATGAGAGAAAATGTCAGATGAACAGTAACCATACAGCACAGCCCACAGATGTCACTGTATGCATCAGTTATACTCTGCGATTTTTACATTAAAGGAAACACTAACCCAAATGTCATGGTCCATAGTTCTGGACTAGATGCCCGTTCTTTACCTGCACAGCTGTAAGCCATGTAAAAGCCTGCCACACGAGATCCCTTACTACTGCTGCTGGCTGGTCATCATTAGTTGTCATGGGGCTGGAAGAGAGCTGCATTGAAGGCATGGATCACTTCACCACCATACCAGTGCATTATCATGTTACACAGAATGCAACATGCATTAAATATCCTGCACGCTATAGCTGTGTCATATTGAAGGGTATACCCATTGGGCTACACAGAGATGTCTGATCTACTGTTTTCACCTTGGCCGCCATGTCTCTATGGTGTTTAGAAAATTCTTCTGCTTTGCACAGCTTGTCCTTTTTAGTATTCCCTTAAAATCCAAAGAAGTTATAGTCACACTTTATTCCTCCTTTATTAGGTCAATCATTGAGTACAGTGCTCCCTGTGGTATATACCTCACTAAACACCTAAAATTAAACTGAAAGACTTCAATGTTTCTTCACCAAAAAGATCATAGGTGACAGAAAACGTATCTACTACTATTGAATAGAAGTCCTGTGTTTGTACTAACTGTCATTAAAAAGCTAAGGGGTGATCTCTCCTTAACTTTCAGTAGTGTAAGTGACCCAGGACTCTGGACTTCTTTATCTAAATTAAGCGGTGGTAAAGCAAGTACCCATTCTAGTGACTTAAATCTGTAGTACCACATCAACACCACCAAATGGTGTGAAACTTGACAGATATGTAGCCCAACATATTCCCTGTTTGATATGAAACGTAACAGCAGCCTATTTCACAATTACTCCTTAGCAGCCTTTAAAATAAGTCTGGATGGCTGGATAGGTGATGACAAATTTTCTTCTGGGATATGTGAGAAAAAACTACTTAATGGACATTGTCAGTCCCCTATCGGTGACTGATTGTGACTGAATTTCTCAGTGGTCTCCTTGGTCATACGTTTAGTAGGAAATGATAACCAGGACTCACAGGGTAGAACATGGATGAATGTTTAAGGCCATTTCACCAGTCTTGTCAAATCTGTTTTTTTAATCCTTTCTATACCTACCTTCTTGCATATTGGTCTTTTTTATGTATTTATGTTAATATCAAATGTGTACTTTCATCTTGCTGTTACGTGACCCATGTATAAAAACACTAAAAAGATTTGGCTCAGTATTAACTTTTATTGTGCATCTTGGGTAAGCAAACTTTTTTTTCTGAGTGGATTCACCACAGAGGGTGATAATACAAGTTTTTTTTACCAGTCAGATATTTACCCTTCCTACCATTGCCAGACTGACACCAAGACTGACTAATGTATTCACTAAACTGAAGTGAGGTAATATATAATATCTTTGCTAAAATCTAAATAGGCCATATCCACAACCATTTGCTGATCTATTACGCTGCCTACCTCTGAAGTCTGTTTTTCTGGCACATTTTTCCTCTAATAAAACTAATTTTTTGTAAGGAGTACAGCATAAGTAATGAGGACTAATGTCCACACAGGTTACTGTTCCACACTTGTGCTGGTGCCCTTCTTGACCAGCCTTCTAAGAATTAAGGTGTTCATCTCTGAATTACCATTCTCAACAGTTCTGGCATAAATTTATCTGCCGTTACCTGCTATTATTTAGCCTAAGTATCAGTTACAGTAACGTACAAGTTACTACAACCTTGTGATCGTTTATGCAGTGTCGGTGCAACAGGTTTCACACAGCTGAAGAAATCTTGTATTAAATGAGACAAAAGCGGTCAATGTATCACCCTGGTGTTGCGTGCTCTGTGCTGTGCAGTTTTTGTTTTTTGTTTATTGTATTTTTTTTTCTTTTTTAGGCTTCTAGGAATTTAACAGAAGAGTTTGTCAGGGTGTAATATCTATTGATTGTACCTTCCAGCTTTTTGATGAGCTCTTTAAATTTCATGAGCTTGACGAAAGTAAATTACTAAATAATGAGGTCAAAACGTCAGGGGCTTGCTGGATGCAGGTTTTTGGTATATTGAAACATTTAATGTTAGATTATTTCTTTTAGAAATATGTATCAGTTTAGTTAAAAGTTTGCGGTTCTTCTGTTTGCCCTTGGTGCATTTTGTCAGCATACCTCTCATCCTCTTAGAGCAAGAAATGTGGAAAAAGCCATAAATATAAAGCGAGACAAAGGCCCAAAAATTGAGACAATTTTTAAATATTGCCCTTACAAACTTAGAAGGTTGATAGAATAACCGGTTTTACATTAGCATGAAGTTTCTGAATGGTTTGAAGTTTGTAACTCAAATGTCTGTTGTTATTTTTTAACTTCAGTCTTAAATGATTTGCCACTAATTTGCCAGAAAATGTACAAAAAATATGAGGCAAAAATCAGGACATTCTGTGAAAATCTGTGCAGTTGAGAGGTATGTTTGGCAGTTATTTTTGTTGTGCCTTAATTAAATTTACAGCATGGACCCAGAGAGGAAAGCCTCATCAATAAATAATACATTAGACAACAGTAATACTAAAAATACATTATGTAGATAAGCACTAACTGTTTGTCAAATAACCAATCTTCTTAACATAATAGGTGATTGCACAGCATTTAGTCCCTTATTATTCATATACAGTAGTGCTGATATTCATATGGCCAGAGAATATACTTGTAGAGAAATGCTGGGGGATTGGGGATGGGTCAGTATAAAAAGCAGATTACAGTATTTGGAAATATCAAGGGTGAGAGTCAGTCTGTTTGCACATTTGTACCATCTGTAACATTACTGTGGGCAAATAGAACACATGATAGTATCTGACAGCATTTATAGTTTGCACTGCTGATTTCTCCTAAATAGACACAGCTACAGTAAATTTTAGTTGATGTGCATTGGACTTCTGCACCTATTTATGCTCTGTGTAATGCAGATGTATGAACACACTGTGAAAACACTTTTAGTTTCATTCTGCATCAGTAGGATATATTAAGAGACAACAGGAATTCCCCCAGATTAAGAACATTCAGCCAATGTGGGTGCACTATAATTATGGAGAAACCGGTTTCTGTTTCATATTAACATTGTATCTTGCTTACTCCAGGGAACTTTATTGACATGGGTATCAAACGTGTATTTTGCTCTCCCACATGCAGACCACAAATCCAACTGATTTAACCTTCTGTATACTGCGGAATGGCTGAGTTCTGAAGAATTTCTTTGAATCCTTAAGAATTAAGCACTTAACCGTCATTAAATGTATTGTTTTTTGTCAAGTGTTGGCATATTTCAGTGATGCTTTTTAATTTTTAGTCTGTTTTAGAATTTTGGGATCACGATTCGTAGATGAATGCCTACAGCTTTCTTTGTAATGTATTCCAGAGTCCATATACAGTTTGATGGCTTGTTGCAACCTTTGTGGTGTTAGTATACCACTGCAGTAGCTGGTATGGCTTTCCTGTTTACATTTTAATTTAGATAAATCTTGTCATCTTTTTACTACAAACAAATCAAGGAATCTGTCAGAGATGATGTAAGTGTTTTATTTGAGCTCATTCATGTCTCCATTTCCCATGGATCCAGCTGGAAACCAGATGTTTTTGCAGCATTATATATGCTTTTCCAGTGACAAACCAGGCATACGCAGCTGTATGTGGTGGTTATTTTTCTACCCCTCCCATGAGAACCTTCTGGACTTCCAATGATACTGTAATCAACTTTCTTCCATTTACTGTGTCACCAAAATATTTAGTGTAGTTTATTTTTGTTACCAGCTGTACCACTATCCAGTCTAGAGATAAAAACTGGCAAAATTGCTTAGATCTCCACCATCTTGATCAAAAGAGGGCCGCCTGCTGCACTCTGTCTCTTTGTTGCGTTGTAGCTCTACCCTGACCTTGGGATCATGTGTATCAGCATGTCCCAGTATCCAGCTGACTATTGCTCATTTCTGGAAACACCTCTGAAGTTTTGCTTGCTAACATTTTCTTAAAGGAACATTCTGTTTGCCATGAACTAAATCTGGTGTTGTCAGACTGTATACGTGAAGTTATAGGTCAATACACGACTTCTATGTTACATCCGTTTGGAAGAAGTCATACAATATTAAACTCCACAATAGTGGTAACTTAACTGAATTATCAAACTTTAAACCTACAGCTGCATTGTCCCCACTGTCTAAAAATTGTTGGAAAAATGTATTCACAAAAAACTACTCCCCTATCTCCTCCATGAAAAACTCACTCCCACAGAGCATGGTTTTCATCCTGGCCACAGCACAACGTCTGCTCCACTAACCTTCACAAACACATAAAACAAAGTCAGGGACAGTGAGAAACTTATTACTACTTTATTCCTTCTCTTGTCAAATGCCTTTGATGTTGTCTATTGTGTTAAATTCACACAACTAATGTCTTCTCTACACCTATCCTCGACTACTCTGCAGTGGTTCAGTAGCTACTTATCTTCTCTGGGCCTATCCCCGACTACTCTGCAGTGGTTCAGTAGCTACTTATCTTCTCTGGGCGTATGCCACACTACTCTGCAGTGTATCAGTAGCTACTTATCTTCTCTGGGCCTATGCCAGACTACTCTGCAGTGGTTCAGTAGCTACTTATCTTCTCTGGGCCTATGCCAGACTACTCTGCAGTGGTTCAGTAGCTACTTATCTTCTCTGGGCCTATGCCAGACTGCTCTCCAGTGGTTCAGTAGCTACTTATCTTCTCTGGGCCTATCCCCGACTACTCTGCAGTGGTTCAGTAGCTACTTATCTTCTCTGGGCCTATGCCAGACTACTCTGCAGCGGTTCAGTAGCTACTTATCTTCTCTGGGCCTATGCCAGACTGCTCTCCAGTGGTTCAGTAGCTACTTATCTTCTCTGGGCCTATCCCCGACTACTCTGCAGTGGTTCAGTAGCTACTTATCTTCTCTGGGCCTATGCCAGACTGCTCTCCAGTGGTTCAGTAGCTACTTATCTTCTCTGGGCCTATGCCAGACTGCTCTCCAGTGGTTCAGTAGCTACTTATCTTCTCTGGGCCTATGCCAGACTACTCTGCAATGGTTCAGTAGCTACTTATCTTCTCTGGGCCTATGCCAGACTGCTCTGCAGTGGTTCAGTAGCTACTTATCTTCTCTGGGCCTATGCCAGACTACTCTCCAGTGGTTGAGTAGCTACTTATCCAACAGAAAACAAGCTGTAGAATGGCATAATGATGTCTGTCTCTGCCCCTTCTTGCTAGTTACTGTTGAGTACTCTTAAGAATTTTTGGTTGGCCCTCTCCTCTTTTAATATTTCCATTAGCAATTTGCATACCCCCTCATATTAAGCATTCTTAAGCTAGAAAGTGGCTGATTCAACCCTCATTTTCTCTGCAAATAGCCTAAACCATCTTCAGCAAGTCACACAAGAAACTTTTATCTGCACTGAAAGGTGGCACAACAATGCACAACATCTGTTAAACCTACAAAAATTAAGTTGCTCCTTTTCTTCCCTAAATCCCACACACTAGGCAAAACCAACTTTAAAATGACCTTCTTTGATAATACAGTGATAGAAGTGGTTCCATACACTAAACTGTTAGGGATGTTAATAGAATGCAACCTTAAACATGATCTGCACATTAAACTCAACATTAAAACAAAACTCACTAGAAATTAGGAGTGTTACACTGAACTAAAAACGCCCTTATTAACACCATAAAACAACACTGTCTACTACCTACCCCTTACCATCACTCCTCTATAGCTCCACAATCCTCATTAATCTTCATGCTTCACTAAGCAATGTTACAACCAAACTACAAAATTCATTGCTAACATACCCTATAGAACCCACCAATGCTTTGCCCTAAAACAATTACTTTGACTTGAATTACACTATCATCATATCTCATATACTCTGCTTCTTGTGACTAATGACATAATGGATAAACTTTTAAAATGCCCAACACTAAGCAGCCTTTTCCACAACTACTGTCCCAACAGTCCACTATACTGCTCTGATAAAAAAAAAAAATCTCTCCACCTACAAACCTGGGAGATCTGCCAGAAATGCCACGTACCTGTGTACTCCAGTTATGTTGCTACATTCAGCATCTTGATTCCTTTTGCCCTGAAGTCCATATCTAACCTCCAGACATCTACACTAAAATAATTTCTAGCTGAATCATGGCTCTGTTCCTGCTCTACACCTGGCTAAACACTTCTATACTCTCTTCCAACTTCACCACCTAACTCCATAAGCAAAGACTTCTAAGCCCCCACTTAACCTGAAGTAGAGATATTCTTGTATTACTTTTTGTTGTTGTATCTTTCGGCTTTTCCCGGTTAGGGATCGCCACAGCGGAACTCCGGTCCGCTAATGATTGGCAGCATATTTTTATGTACCGAGTTGCCAGCCCTGACGTACAACCTTCAATGAAGGTACGCCCATTCACACATGTCTCCACACAGAAGACGCTTTAGCTGAGAATCGAACTGGACGTCTTACTGTGAGACGACAATGCTACCCACAGCACCACCACTGCAGTTTGTACATACTGTAAATATTTAATCCATTTTATATTACTCAGCTCCACTGGAGCATCTTCTGCTCATAATGTACACACACATGCATATTATGTAAACACATTACTGGTGTCCACGCATACCAACTACTACGGAGTTTATTTAATTTAACATATTTACTATTTTCATATTACTTCCTTGTCTACACTGTTCTATCAGTTTTCTCTGTTACATTTTTGTAACTTCCTGTGCACATACCGTAATCTTCTTTCTTTTCAAAGCCTAATTAACCTGTATTTTTTAAACAAGAAGCATCTTTATTAAACTATCACTTATGACATAGACAGCCATGCATTCATATAAATGTAAACAAACCATGCTGACACAATCCCAGTTGCAAGCATTTTACATCACAAACAATATTGACATAATTCAAGTTGCAAACATTATACATCACTTATCATTTACCCAATCATTTTCAGTCAAACATTACATAGCTCATTCAAGTTCTGCCTTATTTTAAACTTCATTCCTCCCCTGTATGTATTGTTCCCACAATTCCCATTTTTGTCTTTGTAATTTGCTCCTACCCTTTTCTAAAGATCCCAATTCCAGTTGTTTTCTGGGTTACTAGATGTACTACTTCTAGTACACTTGGTTTCGACTTTGATTTCCATTTTCTAGTAACTGCTTTTTTTGGCGGCCAGCATTAGTAGACTTAGCAAGGCCTTACTATGTCTAGGCAATTCTGATTCTGTTTCATAGTCCAGAAAAATCATTTCCGTAGTTGCATCAATTTGCTCACCCAGCATCTCTGACACAGTAGTCTGCAGGGAATCTTTAAAGTCTGCCAACTCATTACACTCCTAGAAAATATGTTACTTATTACCTCTTTCTTCACCACCACACCTCCAGCATTCGCTGTCTACCTGAGGAAAAATTCTCTGGAGTCTGCTTGGGGTATAAAAGTATCTGTGTAAACATTTCCAAGCAAAAATCCTAAATATTCTAGATTTTGTTGCATATTTGGGAGATGTACGGATATCCTACCATTATTTCTTTGTGCATTGCTTATCCAGTCTCTCTTCCCTGTCCTTTCTAACCTCCTCTGATTGATTCTTATAGTTATCGTGCAATGTTTTATACTGTCTACTAACGGTTCTTTTTTTAGTGGCAGCTTCTGTTCTATATTTTAGTAAAAACTCTACCAGTGCTGGCCTTTCATTTAGGACCTCCCTGTTTCTTTCTCTTTGCCTATACTCTGATATCAATCCTTGAAAGGAATATTTCTTATCTGTAGTCCAAATAAGTTATTGGTGTTTTCCCATTCTATTACTTTTCCCTCTCTAGTTATTTGCTCCCAGTACCTTGGTTCCTTTGCCAGTTTTCTCCAATATATTTCAACCCCCTCTTGCCTCCTTAATTGCAGTCATCCCTATTGGCAGAATCTCCTTTCTCCATTCCCATGTTGGCTTAGTTCTTAGAATACTTTCTGCTACTATATGAGTATAATATTTGTATGATTATTGTTATTCTCCTTAAAGGTCTGCATCCAAAATCTCAGTCTCTTCTTGTTTGTTGAGCTTCCCCCTGTTTCATTATCATCACTTTCCACTTTGAATTATAGTTTTCTGCTTGTGCAGCATATAGGAACCTTAACTGTGTTGCTCTGAAATACCCCTTCAAATCATGTAATCCCAATACTCTTTGTTCTATTGGAAGAATCATCTTATCCCACTGCCTAATTAACCTGGTTGCCATTTCTCCCTTCTTTCCCACAGCTTCAACCATCTTATTCACTATACCCAATACATGTCTGCTACTCTAATGTTTTAACGGCAGTGCTAGTAATCATTCTCCTTTTTTTGTCTAGCAACTATGTTATTCTGTTTACATGTCTTTGCCAGTAAAACATTGCCTTTAATTTCCTCTAGTAACTATATTAAATTGATTGTATTGCTTTTTTATCTTTCATGTTACTTATGTCTGATTTTCTTAATATCGACACAAACCAAAATGCCAGCCATGTGCACAAAGACTGTACAAAATAAAACAAGAAACATTTGTGCCCACAGTCAGAGCCTAAAGGAAATTAGCAGCAATAAAGTTTGATGCTCCATATAAACCAAGTAACCTGATCTGAAACAAAAATTAAGAACTTTATGTGCCAACTTGTTTAAAAGTGACAAAGGGTTTGAGTCGAGAAATTTTCAGAAAACCCACTTTTAGCAAAACTTAATTTGCACTTAAATAGTTACCACATGTTTTCCTGCCAAAAAAAAAGGGTCAGTTAATTAGGGTTGCAAGAATGACCTCCAGCAGCGACATGGTTTCCCAAGAAATAGCTAAGGTGTGTGAAATGTTTTATGCTAGGGGTACCTAAAGAATATGGTTGATAGGACCAAGACTGAAGTTTTTAAGGAATGGTGAATTTGGTACAAGCCACTTTTAGGTATTGGTCCTGATGGCAGCAAACAAAAACATTTAAGAACATTGGCTTCAAAAGAAACGTAGTTGTAAAATACTCAGATAAATCATAGGATATCTAAGATGTAGTGAAGTGAAATTGGAATGTACTTGCAACCAATGCAGATTTGATCTCCTAACTGGAGATGAACCCCAGTTTGTGTATAAGACTGACAAAAGTATGAAAAATCACCTAGAGATGAAGAAGGCAGGATTTAACAACTTTCCTGACAACATTAAGGGCACAAGTAAGTATGGTAGATGTAGTTATTGTAGAGATACCTTGGTTGGCAGCAGAACCTCTGTTGGTATTGATAATTAAACTTGTCATATTAAAAAATTGGAATTGTTTGATTCACTGAGTAGTTTACATAGCAAAGTGCTCTGCATGTGTGGCATTTTATATTGGTAAAACGGAAAGAAAATTGAACAAGTGAATTTATGAGCATAAATATATCAAACAGTGTAGCACCAGTAATGCCCTATATAAGCACACTTTAGAATGTACAAACTGCAATAGTTTTAAATTTGGTATTTTAGATATAGTTGAGCTGGAGCCTGGGGGTGGTAATTGGGAGACAGAATACAAAGAGTTCCATTGGGAACTAAAGTTGAACACAATTACATACCCAGGTTTAAATGAGCACACTTAGTAACACCCATCGTGAAAATAAGGGCAGCAACATTGTAATTTCAACCTTATGTATTTTTTACAATATTAGTTATATTTTTAAAATTTTTTGAGCCTTCCTATGGTATATTTGTAGTATATTGTTTTTTTAAATTATAAACAGATTAGTTGGTTTATTTATGATTTTAATTTATCTATTTAAATTACTACCAGTCAATTTATTTATTTATATTTGTTGACCGGGAGTGTCTGACTGGACGTAGGTCCATTTTCAGCAGAGGCCCGGGGAGAAAAGCTCCACAGTTAAAATAAACAGACAGTAGTTACATTGGATTACATAGCGATTAACAATTTACATAGCAATTGCTTACAACATATTTACAGATGAAGAACATAGTACATCAGTAGACAACTGGAATCTTTATCTGTGAAGTACATAACAGACATTAACAAATGTTACAATAAGAAGTTCCTGCTGTATAATAAGTACTAGGTGTATGAGCATCTGAACTTGCTATAATCAAAGTAGTTAATGGAGTGGAAAGAAAGGTAGTGGTTGGATGGGGTGGTTGATATTAGAGTGGGAGTTGCAAGGGCATAGCCAGCATGTTTTTAGGTGTGCTTTTAGTAAAGTTTTGAAGTGGGTGTATGATGGTATGGAGGTAATTGTGGGTGGGAGGGAGTTCCATAATTTGGCTATGGTGCAAGAGAATAGTGCTTGACCAGCAGAGTTATTGGCTTTAGTGATCTGCAAGTGATTTTTGTTGCTGGATCTTAGTGGTCTGATGGTGCGATAGGGTTGGAGTAGATTCTGGAGGGATGGGACATTTAGTTTACTAGTTTGTGGGCGAGTGAGAGTTGATGTCATTGAAGGAGGTGAGGGAGTTCAAGCCAGCCCAGTTCAGTAAGTGAGAGAGAGTGGTGACTACAGTAGGATGCCCCTGTGGCGAATTTGGCAATTTTGTTGTAGCAGGTCTCTAGCTTGTTTAGATCGCATTGCCTTAGGTTGGTATATATTGGAGAGGCATAGAGTAGAGTGGAGATAAGGTGGGAATTTGCTATTGAAATCTTTGTTGCTTTGGTGAGAAGTTGCTTATTTCTGTGTAACGCTCCTAGTTTTTTGTGGACTTTTTTTATAGTCATGGATATGTTAATGTCACATTTTAGTTTATTGTCTATTTCCACTCCTAGCAATTTGGTGTGTTCAGTTGGGTATATAGTGGTGGTGTCTTTTGCTGTGATGTTAAAGTAAGAGTTGTTTTGAGTATGTTTGGTGGGTTGGAAGATGAGTAGTTTAGTTTTGTTTGGGTTGAGTATTAATTGGGCATCGGATAACCAAGTTTCAACAGAGGAAAAGGCTTCCTGTGTGACTTTTTGCAGTTTGGGTAGGGACTGGGCTGAGCAGATGATGGTTGAGTCATCTGTGTATTGTATGAGTGTGCCATGTTTGGTGGCAGAGGCTAGATTATTGGTGAAAACAGAGAAGAGTAGGGGTCCAAGGATGGATCCTTGGGGAACCCCTATGGAGACAGGTAGATGGTTCATTAAACTGATTGTGACTGATTAATTAGTGTTTAAGCTTGGATTTTTTTGTAATTTTGTGTAAAACCTTCATTGTTCTGAATAAGTCTGGAGGGTCAGATGAAAACGCCTCACAGCCACTTTGGGTGTTAAAAAGTTTGCAAATAAAGTTCTTTATTCTTCATTTCAAATTGGATTTCTTGGTTTATTTAGAACATTGAAACCTATTGATGCTAATTTCCTTTAGGCTCTGACTGTGTGCACAACTGTTTCTCTTTTTGTTTTCTTAATATTGTCTATAATGTAGCTTTTCTTTCCTGGCCTTTGCTAAAAGTGGATACCTTTACCTGGTTGGACTTTTCTGGTAAAGAGATGTCAATAAATAAAAACTTAAATACATACTTACTACAGCATACCCAATACTCCATTACATTGTTTGTTACTGTAAAATGCTCATTTTAGTTGTTTCCAGCAGGCACTTTAGCTAATTTAGTCTACCAGTGTGGCTCTGCCATGATCCTTTCACCTCATCGGTTCACCTAAGTATGACCTCCACAGTGACTAAACATTAGTCTTCCTCATTGTGTGGCACACTGTTCCATTACCTTTGTCAGTAGGGCAGTTGGCCTGGTCCTTAGACCACTCCACTATCCACGGATAAACACAGGCTGACACGTTTCTTTCTGTTGACATTGTTACTCCTGATGCTGTCGTGTTCACACAGATCCATGCCGTCATTTTCTCTTATGCCCCTTTTTGTCTAATTAGGCCTTATTTAATATTCCTTCAAAGCATTCTGTAGCTTTTTAAGAGTTGGTATATGTGGTGCATTGAGATTAAAGGTAGTACTAAAATGACTTTGGCTGCTTCGCTCTGCTGTTTTCTTTCTTTTTTTCCCTGTTTTTGTAAAGCTGCTCCTGGCCTGTCTCTGCTGCAGCCTATTGTCTTTGCTCTCTCTTTTTCCAGATATTCTTCTCCATTCTCAGGCTTCCCTAGCTTGCTTATTTTCCAAATTTTAGACTGACAATATACAAAGGATTTGCATTTCTGTAGTAGCCACTCCTGTCCATACCTCTCAGCTGACCCTGATGTTGCCTCATATTTTTACCCTGCCCCTTGAAGGATTCTTGATTTTTCTGATAAATTACTAACAATTGTGGTCTCTAATGCTCATTGTTCAGAAAATACATGTTGATACAAAACCCTTTGCTGTCATAAATTTTTAAGTGAATTAGACTAGAATTTGCAAATTGCCCAGGTTTTAGGCCTTTGTCACTCATTTTTGGGCTTTATCCAGAATTCGTGAGCAAAGAAGTTGAGAAGTATGCTGTCTACTGAATGTGTGATGACAGAGATCATAACCTTGGCCATATGTATGTCGTACTCTTGGAAATATTTACCATCTTCAATCTACCCTGCTGTTACCTGTTTTTGGTACACTGCAGTACTAAATCTGATGTGCTCTACAGTGGGTTTTACTGTTTTTATTTTGTTTAGATAGACCTCAGGACAGCGAACTTATTAACTACATTAAGCTTTAGCATGGGTCATAGTAGAAATAAAAGGGAGCTGTTCAACTATAGATCCCCAGGTTATTATCCTTATTACAAAACATAACTGAATCCATTCCTTTCAGACATTAGATCATTTCATGAATTGCAAGATATTTTGTCGTACCCTGCATATGAGAAGCAGTTTGCTAGTCTCAATATTTAGAGATATGGGATTGGCACTTTAAGGAGTAGTGTGGTGTGGTTTGCATGGGGACTGCAAGGCAGATTGTCCTGTGGCTAGTTTTTTAAATGGGGGGGGGGGGTCTCCTCTTCATCTGGAAGACTAGCACTATTTACACGTTCTTTCAGCAGGTGGTGATTTTCAGCTATGTAGCCATGTGTGAAAGAAGTCAAATCATGAAAATGGATTTTAGAAAAATATTTTTACAGCAGTCTGTTATTTCTCCTTATTTGCCTTAGGTTCTTCACTTGCTGCAGTCTTTCTTTGAGTCCAAACACAGAGCCAATTCAAGCCTTCTGCAGGAGCTGTACAACAGTGACATCATTGCTTGTATCAGGACCAAAAACTGGCTGGCAAAGAGGTATGCTTAAATCCCATGTGTCCTTTGTTGAGCCTGCTTGTGAGCAGTATTTCATTTTGACAGTTTTACTTGTTTATTAGAGTGAATTTTCTCATTCATTGGTTGCTGTGTGTGTTTTGGAAGGTGTGAGTCATTCTTTGGGTACTGGCAGCTTACAACTTTACTGTATTTTCTTAAAATTGGTGAAGTTAAACCACCCTATAAAATTGTTTTTGGAGGATGTGTTTAATAAAAAAGAACTTCCTTTTTTGCCCTTCCTCCCTGCTTCTGTTTTTTGTGTTTTGTTCTGGATTTGCCACTGTGTCAGGACAGCCACCCAGGATAACTGCCAGGTAGATCTCCCATTCATATTAACATCATGCCCCTACATGCAGAGTGTATGCCAACATTATATCTGTTTTCATAAATTCTTAGTCTTTTCACTGCAAGGTGTTTCAGTAATGCACAGTTTTATTTATTAGTTTATTTTAACTCTGTAAATGATCTGTTTCGTAAACTGTTTTCATCCATAACTCGAACGTGGAAACAACCCAAACAGAAAAGGGATGTGATTGTCCAAAAAAAGTATGTACGGAAAAGCACAAATATTCGATAGAATTAGAAGTAAACATAAGTACAAGCAAACCTTATGGTTGCAAGCAGGAACATCAGGTACATTGCGGTAATTAAGATAAATACGGTTGTAGTTCAAACAGTATGTTTCAGCATTGTCAGCATGTTGAGAAGGTCTGACTTTACAGTGAGTATTATGATCTTTCTTCAGTAATACATTTAGTAGCTTTAAAGAACAGCTGACTTATTTACTTACACTATACAAGTAGACATAAGTTAAATATGCTGGGAAAATGCCTTTTCTTCCTTAACTTGTAAAGTGATTCAATATATTCTGTAAATTCCTGACTGGAAGTCCTGATTGACAGAACTTATTTTATTGTATTCTTTGTGACCCCTAGTTTATGGGGAATGTCTGTGCCTTTTTCCATTTCTGTTTGGTGCTGTTCCACATCGACCACCTGTGCAATGAATACCTTTGGACCATTAAATCCAGCACCTTCTGTCTGCACTTTCTTACTGCTGTAAGTCATCCTCCTGTCTCTCATCTGCATGTTGATAACACCCCGTCAACTGATTGTATCCAGGGTACAGCTGCCATGATCAGGCTAGCTAATGTTGTTGTTTGTTAATATTATTTGTACGTGTATTATTTTTGTAACTTAAATGGTTTAATTTTATGCATGCCTATTTATTTTCATGGCTCTCCTGTTGTCTGTCTGTTCAGTTGCGTATAATATTTGCATCTTATTTCATTTCAATTGAGATATTCATCTTTCTGTAACATTTAATCCTCTTTTTTTCTTGGCCCCACTTACTGCATCTTTGACATTTAGTAATATTAATGAAAATAACTGCATCAGTAAGCTAATAACTTGCTTGCTCAAAGAATACTTTTCTTATGATCTGGTCCGGGTCTGATGTAATGTAATGAGACCAGACACTTTGCAATTCTTTTAATTTGAGTGACTTAGGGCTATCACGTGATCCTGTTGTTTTGCACTGTCAGACATGTGTCACCCTGACAACTGCTACATATATTTATTCGGGTCTATATGACTTGGTCGACAGTTCATATGATCGACTGTTTATTTGGTCGACAGTTCATTTGATCGACAAGCATTTTAGGTGGGGGGCTTTGCCCCCACCTAATGGGGCTGTGCCCCCCACACCCCCCCTAACTATATATATATCAACTCCATGGTTACACAACATTGGGGAAGGGGGCAAATGCTTGTCGATCAAATGAACTGTCGACCAAATAAACAGTCGATCATAGGAACTGTCGACCAAGTCATATAGACCCATTTATTCACAGAATACTTGTCAGAATGCCAAAGAATGTGGAGGCACTCGAGTGACTGATATCAATGCCATAACCTCTCTGGTTCATTTTAAAAGCAACATAGGAGCTGCATCAGTAATGAGGCTAGTGGCTTGTATAGAATGGTATCAATGTCTGCTGCGTTGCATAAATGGAGCCGTTTGAAACAACTTGTTTTTGATTCCCACTCCTCCTTACTGTCACTGAAGCCCTCCCCAATATGTGTACACCAGTTGATCCACAGTACACCCTCTGATACAAGTCCAAAAGATGACTGTCTTAGTTCAGGAATTCCATTCTGCATTAGAGGTTGGAATGGCTGTAATAATTCCAGTCTCATCTTTCTTCCCCTTGGCATCCTGACATGAGTGCCACAAAAGCAGAGCCTGGAATGTAGATTAGGTAACATTTGTATGTTTCTACTTTTCCACTCCTTGTCTGAATCAGATTTGTACAATACCTGGGTAGACCAAAAGTTCACCTTCATCCTGTGCCTCTCCATTTATACCCAGCCCCTACTGGGAATCAGTAGAATGATGGACCATTTCATCTTCCCTCCACCAGATATGTTCAGATGTTCAAGCCATTACTAGTCACATACTGTTGCCTCCCCTGCTCACCTTGTCCACAGCCCAGGTTGCTAGTCAGCTCCAGGTCATGTATGTCATACTCCGAGTTTTATTGCTCTTATGTCTCAGAGTTGACCAGTTTGGAACATACCTAGTTTACCTAACATTGCACATTCTGAAATGCTGAATTTGTATGAAAAACATGTAGGAAAGTTAAACCTACTGCTACTTCTTTCACAAAGCTGAGTAGCCTCTTATTTTTTTTTTAAATACTTTGACTCAAAAATCGACTGTTTGCCTGTCGTAGACCTTAATTATGTAGGCAGTCATTTCTTCAGTCCCAAATTCATAACAATCAAACTGGACTGAGTAGCCTAATTGGATTTAGTAACTGCTTACATCGACATGCCACAAAGCAGTTACAAACAAAATAAATCTAGCACTTACAGTATGTGTCCATGACTGACTTGCTTCAGTACATTCATCTTTTCAGCCTTGTTTGTGACTTTCAGAGGGCTTAGGAGTAATGGAAGCTTATCTTAACCAACAAAAGTTGTTTTTCTTTACACATTTATGTAATGTAATCGCATTTAATTTCCACATTATGTCTACATGATACTCAACTAGCATAAAAGATTATTGCGCTTTAGGAACTCTGCAGTTAGTCTAGCTATATTGCTTTTCAGAATGATTAAGCAGTTTTCAGCAAAAAACGGGTATTTCTGCACAGAGTTAAATATGAGAGTGCCATGTGACTGGGCATTGGACCCCTGCTGTTTTCATTGAAAAATCTTAATCTTCTGGTGATGAAAAGTTGCACTGACCCAGTGCCAGAAGAAGCTGTACCAAGGTATTACATTTTATTTAAAAAGGTGCTTTTCATAACTTTATGAAGTGCTTTAAAATAATTTATAACATACAATTGCAGCTTCTAATATTAATCCATACTTATCAGACTATTAATCCATATTCCACAAGAACCAGGTACAGTAAAGACTTTACGTGTCCATGAATCAGTAGAGAGATACAAAAATGATGATAGTCCATGCAATTCTGGTGATATAAACCATGTAGAAAATAATTTTTTGCAATATGCTTTGAGAAATTATAGCTTGTGTATGGTTTTCATATGTTGAGGTACGCTCACCATTTGCCTTTTCTGTAGTAATGGAAGCCATATTAACAGCTGTGAGTGCCCACAGTCTATGTATAATATAGTTCTGTAGTTGTTGACCTGTTTTTAATACTCTACCACTGCTAATCATCTACCCTCCCTTGTCCAAATATTCCACTCACTCCATTGTCATTGAAGGTGAGAGTCAGCTGAGAGAGGCCATCATGTAGACAGCTATCAAGGATAGTTCAGAGCTTTTTCTTTTAAGCTGTACATCCCCTGTTCATGCTCAGTTTGCATGAGGGAAGTGGCATGCAATGGACTGACAACGCTCATTATCTATGACTTCTGCAGAGGGCATTGTCAATAAGCAGCCATAGCAATTATGCCTCTTTAAACATGGCTGGTGGTTTCCCTGTCTCTACCAGAGAAATCAGTATCACTTAGTATGTCACACTTTTTCACTTCTATTCTTCCCTGCCTGGCTTCTCCCTTGCTAGGACTGCCAGTCAAACCTTGGTCACTTGGGTAGTAGCAGTAGCGGCTAGTGACTTCATATCAAAGGGGGGCGGCAGGAGACAGCTGGATGGGTGGGGCCATTGGAAACGGGCGTGACCAACTAAAAAGGGGCGCAGCTAGACTCAAAACCACAAAAACTGGGACTTTAATTAAATACGCTGCCCTGGGTGCCAAGCCGTTATTATGAGAGTCCAATTAAGAGAAAATGAAGTGGAGAAAAAAAATATTTCAATGCATTGGCTACATGGCAGCTTTCTTAAGATCTAGATGGAAACAAAAAAGTTGTGAGGCATGAAAATGGCAGTCTAAATCAAGTATAAAAAAAGAAGCAGCACTCAACTCAAACCACTTCTCCTTGCACTACAGTTCTAATTATAATTTATATCCAGCTTTATAAAAGTGCCAAGTAACATGCTGAAAGTAGCAGTCTCTGTGATACCGATTACCTCCACTTGTAAAAATGTTTCTTATCCAAAAAAGACCTGCTGCTTGACAACAACTATCGTTTCATGGGGAAGACATGATCAAAGTAAAAAATGAACAGCAAACAGGAAACAAGCTCAAGATAAATTGCTTAAATGATTACTGCACAAGTTATGGACCACACATGATAGATTGGCATTCTGTTTAGTTTACGGGTAAAGCCTGCAAAGAGGACTGCAAGTCTCCAACAAATGTTATGAGCTTCTGCAAATACTGTAATCCTGGCCTTCATTATAAATACAATCATGTGCATTTCAGTAGCTTAGGCTTATACGTTATCTAGTTGTGTAAACATTCCCTGCATGGCAACAACAAAAAGGCTTTCAATATTGATAATTCTTTAACAATATGCTTATTAAAGCTTACTTACATCTTACAATCTCAGACAAGCTTACCCAATTGTCATTAAAGCATTGCTACTTAAACAGAGAGCAACAGGCACTGCAACAACATGCATTTTCTGAATAAGAAGAAGCATAAATCAACAGTATAAAAATATGACAGAAAACCAGAACATTCTGCAAAATCAAGGACAGATGAAAAGCCACTGTAGTACTTGTTTATACCTTGGATGGGGGGATACTTTGCACACTTACACTGCATAACTCCTCCTTGTCTTGTTTGGACACATCCAGAGTCCCTACATGGGGGAGTGGGTTACAAGTATGTCACAATTTGAAATGTATCTGGTTGACAGTGATTACCCTGAAACATTTGCCATACCTCTCAACCTCAGAGCAAGAAATCTGGAAAAAGCCATAAATAGAAGTGAGACAAAGACCCAAAAATAAGGGCAATTTTTAAATATTGCTCTTATAAACTTAGAAAGATAATAGAATAGTAGATTTTGCATTAGTATGAATTTTCTGAAGGGTGTGAAGTCTGAAACTCAAATGTTGCCATTATTTTCTAACTTCAATCTTTAATGATTTGCCACTAATTGCCAGAAAACCACAACTTTTATGAGGAACAAAGCAAAAATCTATTCATTTTGTGAAAATCTGGACAGTTGAGAGGTATAGTTCAGCCTGGGGAATTGTGCTGCAGAAATCCTATACGACGGACTTATTTCTCTAGGTGTGGACAATAAGTACCCCCCCCCCAAAAAAAAAAACAAAGATAAGAGAAGTGATTGCTTCAATCTGGCTTCAACACTTTCAGTAGCATTCAGACTCAATCAGTGAAAATACTCAGTAACAAAAAACGTTTGTGCTTGTAGACAGTTGGTTTAACTAGTTCCTAATCAAACACATCCAACCAAGAACTGGGAGGGGGCATACCTGAGCTGATCAGATAATCAATAAACACCTTCCTGATTGTATTAAATTATATTTCTTGTATAATACAGTACAGGCCATTTTCAATTTGTTTTGAACATTTTTCCAGTAAACAATTAAACAAAATGCATGCGCCAATAATGACAAAACTGCTCAGTTCAGAATATTTCCATCATAAAAGTCTACTCAAACTTCTACAATCCACCAGCATCAGTAAATATGCACAATCTCTGCAGAAGTAAAATTCATCTAAATAATTCCACATTAAAGAGATCTGTAACTAATGAAGAAGTTACTGCTAGCAAACAAATGTATGTTTCATTGTTTCACCTACAAATAAAGTGCCTGTTGCTTTTGAGGAATAAATTGCCTATGTTACATTAAAAAAATGATAAGCTAGTAATATTACAATAGGGAACGGTTGGCAAACTGATAACAGGTTCATAGTTACTAGGTATCTCCGCCATACAGGACATTCTCAGGACTGCAGCATCCACCCCATTAGTGTATCAGCAATGTATCTAAGTACTGTGGGAGTAGAACCTACAGCCTTTTACATCAAAAGCAAGTATTTAACCCGTTATGCTATGAACAATGCAAGCACTAAACTTCTCTTCCCCCTGAAGCTCTCAGCTCCTTATAAAATCCACTTGACACTCAACTGTATCTCTCAACTTTGCAGCACAAGAAATCTGGAAAAAGACAACATTTATTGAGGGGAGGACAAAAGTCCAAAAATCAGGAACACGTTTTAAACATTGCTTGTATAATCTTGGAAAGTTGTTAGAATAAAACATTGTGTTACCACCATGCATTTCACTGCCAAGCCTTTAACCCAGGACCCTGTGCACTGCAGTCAGAGCAACATACCACTATACCAAATCAGCTGTTTTGTGAATGGTAGGAAGACTGAAATTGAAATTGCTGTCATTTAGTGAATTCAGTTCTCACCATAGCTCTCAACCTCTTAGCATAAAACACCTGGACAAAGCCAATAATGGGGGGATACAGCCCCAAACATATTCAATTAATTCAGTTCTCACCATAGCTCTTAACCTCTTAGCACAAAACACCTGGACAAAGCCAATAATGGGGGGATACAGCCCCAAACATATTCAATGAATTCAGTTCTCACCATAGCTCTTAACCTCTTAGCACAAAACACCTGGACAAAGCAAATAATCGGGGGGATACAGCCCCAAACATATTCAATGAATTCAGTTCTCACCATAACTCTCAACCTCTTAGCATAAAACACCTGGACAAAGCCAATAATGGGGGGATACAGCCCCAAACATATTCAATGAATTCAGTTCTCACCATAGCTCTCAACCTCTTAGCACAAAACACCTGGACAAAGCCAATAATGGGGGGATACAGCCCCAGACATATTCAATGAATTCAGTTCTCACCATAGCTCTCAACCTCTTAGCATAAAACACCTGGACAAAGCCAATAATGGGGGGATACAGCCCCAAACATATTCAATGAATTCAGTTCTCACCATAGCTCTTAACCTCTTAGCACAAAACACCTGGACAAAGCCAATAATGGGGGGATACAGCCCCAAACATATTGAATGAATTCAGTTCTCACCATAGCTCTTAACCTCTTAGCACAAAACACCTGGACAAAGCCAATAATGGGGGGATACAGCCCCAAACATATTCAATGAATTCAGTTCTCACCATAGCTCTTAACCTCTTAGCACAAAACACCTGGACAAAGCCAATAATGGGGGGATACAGCCCCAAACATATTCAATGAATTCAGTTCTCACCATAGCTCTCAACCTCTTAGCATAAAACACCTGGACAAAGCCAATAATGGGGGGATACAGTCCCAAACATATTCAATGAATTCAGTTCTCACCATAGCTCTCAACCTCTTAGCATAAAACACCTGGACAAAGCCAATAATGTGGGGATACAGCCCCAAACATATTCAATGAATTCAGTTCTCACTATAGCTCTCAACCTCTTAGCACAAAACACCTGGACAAAGCCAATAATGTGGGGATACAGCCCCAAACATATTCAGTGAATTCAGTTCTCACCATAGCTCTCAATCTCTTAGCATAAAACACCTGGACAAAGCCAATAATGGGTGAATACAGCCCCAAAAATAGGGACATATTTCAAATATTGATCGTATAAACTTAGAAAATTGCTAGAATAAAAGGTTTTGTGTTACCATGTATTTTCTGAAGAATATGAAATCTGAAATTCAAATGCCTGTAATTATTTAGTGAATTCAGTCCTTCACTGATTACAAAAATCCAGAAAAACACAGATTTTATAAGGAACAGGGCAAAAATATGACCAGTTTTCACAAGTGGTGGTGGGTAGGGACTTCAGGTTTGTACTACCTGTACCCAAGGTACAGGGTCTGAGCCTGTGTAACTGTAGCCACCAGGTATATTTAACTGGGGCATTACACACACACACACACAAACACACACACACACTTCTCTGTATTTTCCCTTGCAGCTTCATCAGTGAGAGCACCAAATACAAATTCCCTTCCTGGGAGCCAGTCAGTAGCTGTCCATCCACATATGTGACTGAAGATGGTGCAGTCCGATCCCCTTCCAGTCTATGCCTTCTCTTCGTAATCTGGACTGGTTAAACAGCAGTCTGGATAGGAACTCTCACCGAGCATGCATGAGCAGTTCCAATTTTGCAGTTCTGTTTTCTTTCATTATACAGCTGATGGGGGTCTGCAGTCCTGCAGTCCAATAGCACACGCCACCCCTGGGTAGTAGTCAGGGTTCTGTCCCCGTGTTCCACAAGAGCCAGGCTTGCTATTAGTTTCACGTCCACTCCTGCTAGCCTTTCCTCCCTCCTACACAACAACATTGTCACTGACCAGAAGTAATGTAGACGTGCATAACAACTAGGAAGATGTACAGAAGTGCACTATGACATAGCACTGGTCAGTGTATTGCATCAGCATAAAAAAGTGGTTCATTTATTGATTTTCATTTTAGTTATTTTTAATAACTCAATTATGCAACCCATTTCTCAGTTCAAATGCATTATGATTGATTGAAGCGGGTGAGTAAATCGATGGATTTAGGTAAGATAGTTTCCCATTTTTGAGATGAAATGTAAACAACAGATCAGGAATACTGCACTTTCAGTTTAATTGCAACTGAAATGTTGCACAAAAGCAGTTCAGCACAAGCTTAAAATAATGGTTTATCCACTGTTTTGTATTGTTTTATTTAAAAATTAGTTTTAGCCCTTTTCCTAACTGCCTTACCTGATGATTTTTTTGGAAAAGACAAATAAATGAAGGCATGATTTTTTCTACAGCAAATGGACGAGGAGTGGCCCTATGGGTTTTCATGCATTGCTGTTCACTGTCTGAGAGCTGACTATAGAAATGTAATTCAAGCTGTAGGCTTCAGTGACTTACAAAGTTGTGCCACACTTTGCAGTATGAAATCTGCTGCCTGGTTGATTTTGTGCATGACCCTGACTTGCTTCATGCTATTACCCTTGTCTTCACAGTATTAGCAGCAACAAGGCTTTTTACCATTATAGTTCCATTATAATTGCAGTATAAATTCCCATGCTCAAATCAAATACAGCACCATGGCTTACAAAAGATACCAAAGCAAAAATCAAAACTAGAAACAAAGCCTGGGCCAGCTGGTGAACAACCAAAGCCCCACTTGACCATCTAAAATATCGTCAACTCAGGAATGATACAAAAAATCTATTTTACTGGATAAAAACAGCTTCTATCAAAATCTCCTACAAAAACACCACAACAACCCTCAAAAGTTCTGGGCAGGCTTAAATCAACTACTTTGTCCAGGTCACTCCACCACCCTAACCCTGGCTAACTACACCCATAGCTCCCCAGAGACAATAGCTAGCGCCTTTAATAACTTTTTCACTGAAACAATCCAATCCCTAGCAAGTCAACTAACCCCCCTCTAACTTAAACCACATGCTTAATCTACCTAATAATCACCCGAAATTTGGCTTCCAACCAATATCCACTAATTTTATCAAAACACTTCTAAAAAATCTAAAACCTACCACCCTCGCTGCTGACCTCCTCCCTGCAGAGTACCTGCAAATAGCTGCAGATGCCATTGCATATCTCATATCTATCCTCATAAACAGAACCTTATCTGAAAATGCTATCCCCTCCCTCTGGAAAATATCTCACGTCATCCCACTCCATAAAGGTGGTAGCTCCTCAGACATATCCAACTATAGACCCATTGCCATTCTTTCCCCACTAGCCAAAGTAATGGAGAAATATGTACACAAGCAACTAATGCAATACCTTACACAGAATAACTTACTATCCAACTCCCAGCATGGTTTCAGGCCATACCACAGCACCACCTCAGCCCTCCTTTACTACTGCCATAAACCAAAACAGGAGTGACAATAGGCTAACCTCTGCCCTCTTTCTTGACCTATCAGAAGCCTTTGACATGGTCAGCCATGAACTTCTCATTCTTTCACTAAAATCTCTTTCCCTCAACAAGCCTGCTATGCAGTGGTTCTAGTCCTACCTGACTGATAGACAGCAGGCGGTACTATGGCAGAGCAAACTCTCCAGCCAGTTACCTATCACACTTGGTGTCTCTCAAGGGTCCATACTAGGTCCACTACTCTTGTCTATTTTTATCAACAACCTCCACACTGCTATCCCTAAAGCCACCTGCATCCAGTACGCAGATGATTCCACTCTCATCTGCTCAGCCACCTCCCCATCCGACTTGCATATCTTATCCCAAAATATATTTAACACTATCGAGAACTGGCTCACCAATCAACGCCTGTTTCTGAACCCCAATAAAACTAAACTTCTACTCTTCTCTCCCACTAGTAGATCCACCACACTTTCATTCTCTGTCATATTTAACATTGGTACCACTATTTCCCCAGATAATCACACCAAACTGCTAGGGGTTATCATAGACAATAATCTCAAATTTGACCTACAGGTCAACAAAACCATACAGACCATCAATAAGAAGCTTGGATCACTGTATAGAAACAAGACATTTTTAACCCCACTGGCTAGGACTGCAATCGCCCAATCACACCTATTCTCTACTCTCTTATATGCCTCGCCTGTACTCTCAAACCTCAACAAATCCGAACTAGGTAAGCTGTCCCATAGCTACAATCATATTGCCAGATTCGCCACTGGCTCCACCTATAGAACCCACCACTACCAGAACCTTAAACGAGTAGAGTGGCTAGAACTGCCCAGCTTAATTCAATTCAATCAACTCTTAATAGTGCACAACATTTTGCACCACCCTGAGGATACCCCCTCACTTAAAAATATTATTAAGCCATATAGCAATCTAAGATCCCTACGGTCAGCCGGTAAACTACTGGTCCAAACTCACAAAGCTAATAACTCTGCTGGTGAATCCCTGTTTGCCAACTTCATTGGCAAAACCTGGAATTCGTTGCCAAACTATATAACCCTACAATCCTCCAAAAGTCTCTCCAAAAAAAACCTCAAACAGTATCTCAAAGTGAATTGGCTATGCCCATGTACCAACCCTGACTAAGTTATAAACTAAAAGCATATTCTGCAATTATCATAACTTGTAACTACATCATCAAGCTCTGCTTCCAATCTGATGTCTCTTAATTTTAATTGTCTGTCCATGACAATTGTGAGTCCCTACTAGGGAACATTACTAACCCATTGTGTATAATCACTTTGTTTTTATAATTGTTTGCTAACTTCTGTGTAATCTATGTAAGTTTGGCTTTGTGGAGCTTTGCTCCCCGGGCCTCCGCTGAAAATGGACATGTATCCAGTCGGACTATCCCAGTAAACAAATGTAAAATAAATAAATAAATAAATAAAACTATGTGTTTTCCCTTTTTAGAGTCAAAACTGTTTTTATAGGTGAGCAGATACTCTGCTTCTTATTAAATTCAAAACAACACTTCTCTCAATCACTGTAGCATATAAACAGAACCTGTGGTAAAAGTGCAACTTCAGAGACTCAGTCCAGGTTGTGCATTTACTGAGGAGGTAGTAATCGTCTCGCTTTTTTTTTTTTTTGGGGGGGGGATGCAGTTGATTTTACTTCAAACTTCACAGCCCTCCCCCAATATAATCCCAAGATAAGTCACACTTTCTTAAGGGTTTGCCTTGTATAAATCACATAAGCAAAATTATTTAGTCCAACACAGTAATCTTAAAAAGAAAGTGGTTGCACCTAGAATGAGCAGATCTGTAACTTTTTATTTTAATTTTGCACAGCTTGTTATATGTTACAAAATATGTTAGATACACATATACAAACATTTTAAATGGCTCATAGAAGTAAAAACCCACATAAAAAAGAAGAATAACATGAAGCACACCAAAAAAGAAAAAGCATAACACAAGTTTCATTATCTCCATCTTATCCCTTTAGGTAAGGAGTCACGTTAGGGTTAAGGGAAAAAAACTGTAAACCGTAATAACTCGACCCTTAAGCAAAAAAAAAAAAAAGCTTGTGTCACTGCTGAGGTACATAACATTAGGAGAGAAATTAGAATACATAGCATTTCTTAGGTAAAGGTTTTGCCTGTTATTAAAACGAAATAAACGGGATAGTGGAGCTGAGGGTCATTAACTAAATGTTAAATTCTAGAATATGTATTCTGAAATTTCTGCATTGGACTTTGAAGGCCCTCTGCAGTTGGCAGGTATTGGGATTACCTCTTCTGATATCCCCAGCTGAGGACATACTGTGAAACTTGTCCAACTCTCTTACACATAGGTGCATATGCGTCTTCTGCTTCATACTCAGGCTGTCTCACAACATAACTCACTTCATGCACTTGTCATTGGAAGGTTCTTGTGTGTGATGTTTAAGTTGCACAGAACTTCTGAGTGCATTTGGGAGTTGCCAAATCACAAACAAGTATCATAGCAGCATTTTTGGCATAGTCTGCAGGGGTGCACAGTGTGAACTGCTGTTAACAGTTTCCAGCACTTCTGGCTGAACACCTTCAGGAGGAAGCATGAGAACCACAAGGCTTGCCTCACGACAGGAAGAAGACCCACAAGGCCTGCCTCATGACAGGAAGAAAGAACCACAAGGCCTGCCTCATGACAGGAAGCAGCACCACAAGGCCTGCCTCATGACAGGAAGCAGCACCACAAGGCCTGCCTCATGACAGGAAGCAGCACCACAAGGCCTGCCTCATGACAGGAAGAAGAATCACAAGGCCTGCCTCATGACAGGAAGAAGAACCATAAGGACTGCCTCATGACAGGAAGAAGAACCACAAGGCCTGCCTCATGACAGGAAGAAAAACCACAAGGCCTGCCTCATGACAGGAAGACAGTTTGGAAGAGCAGCCGTGGTTGAGACCTGCAAGAGAGTCTTTTGCATGATCCTAGGTCAGGGCTGGACTCACAAGAGAAGTGAAGCAATTAGGAAACAAAGCACAGTCCAACATGTCCTTCTCAGTGTCCATCCTTTAGATGGCCTACTGCTTCTTTCATACCTATAGCTCTTTCTCTACCAGCAAGCGGCTGAGCTCATGACAAGAGGATCAGGAGAAGTGCATCACTAACAGCCACATTGGAGTAGTCATCTTGGTGCGTCAGCAGTGACCTTCTTGCATTGGAACTTCCAAAGCTTGAAAGTGACACTAACTGAAGCAATGTGAGGCCCTGAGTCTCCCACTTAATTTATTTATTTATTGACATTTGTTAACCGGGTTAGTTCATCTGGGATTTTGTCCCATTTTCAGTGGAGACCCGAGGAGAAAAGCTCCAGATAGTACAAATAAAACATTACAGTAGTAGACAAGCACAGCAAGCAATAGAAATAAAACTAGCATTACAGTAGTAAACAATAGAAAAACAACACTAAACAGTTAAATGACAGAAATTTTTTTTTCTCAAGATACTATGTAACTGTACTAGTGAGGGAGAGTGTGACAAAGATCAACTGAGAGTGATTCCAATGTGGGGGGAGGAGAGAACTATGTAGGGTCATAGCAGGGGCAGATTCTGGAATTGAGTAAATGTGTCTTAAGTTTCTTTTTAAATACTGGGGTGTGAGAGATTGAGCATATGTCAAGGGGAAGTTTGTTCCAGGATTGGGCCACAGAGTGTTTGTAGTCTAGCTTACCTACTGACTTATTTGGGTGGTAAATATCAAGCAATTGTTGATTGGAGGTGCGGAGGGGTCGAGATGGCTTGTAAACAGAGACAAGGAGAGATAAAGATGGACAGTTGGATGGTTTAAAGAGCATAGAGTGCAGCATGTGAAATTGGTAGAGATTTAGTAGTTGTGGGAGTTCCAACCATTGTAGAGACTTTAAAGCAATACAGTGGTGTATGTTGTTTGGGGAGTTAGTGATGAATCTGGCTATTTTGTGGTAGGATTCACTTAAGGCTCAGTCATTGAATTTGGGCTTGGACAGTCTGCTCCTTTTGTCCTCTAACCCTGAAGCAGAGTAACGTATGCCTGCTGTAGTACAGGAGGCTCATCCAGGTCCTAATTTTCTTGGTAAGACCACAGGAATGGTCCATTTGCTAAATGAGCACATTCATTTCAGCGTGGGATAGGATGTTTTCCTCATGGGTACACAGGATCACATCTGCAGTGATCACATTTGACACCCATAGAAGGCCAAGCGGGCCTTCCAGAACTCAGTGTAACCCCTGGTGTATGCTACTCAGAATGCCAAGAACCCCTGTCCCTCTTCAGTCTCTTCATGCCATGCAATCAACATTTCAGTGTTGTGTGAGCTTATTCCATCCTTGTTGGGACTAGAGGTAGGAGATTCTCTTCTTCTCCCTCAGAATCTCATATGAAAGAGATTCTATGGATCCTGAAGTACACATTTCTGAAGCAGACAAAGCTGTTGAGACCTTTTCTCCTTGTTGTTCCCCTCTTGATAACTCTCCTTTGGATGAACTCTCCTTTATAGATTGACTCCTTTTGGGCTCCCTAATGAAACTTGACAATTTTCTGATTAGTCATAAATGATTAGAATCACTGCTGTGAACCACAGACGGGCTAATAGAATCATCAAAAGCAGTAATTTTGCAGGTCCAGCTACTCCCTAACACCCCCTGCTGCTTTTAAATACCACCTCCAAGATTACACCAGCAAGAGAAGAGAAGTCCCCAAGAAACTGCAGACTCGATCTTTCATTTAAAAAAAAAACAGAGTGGCACATGACTCGATCACACTCCTCATGCCTCATGAAGTTCAATCTAGACCGGACTGTTGCTTTCCCATCCCCCACCCTCTCCTTCACCTTCAACACCTTTGAAATGTCTGAACCAGTATCTAAAGAGGAGGAATGGTGAACCTCATGGAACCTCTCCTGAAGGGTAACATTTATTCTGCTTTAAGCCTTCCATCCAAAAGTTAAAGACAAAACTGAATGTAGCATGTAAAGCCAGTATAAAATTAACATGTACTGAGAATATAACGACCATTCAGAGTATGCACCACAATAACAGGGTTTTCTCCAGAATGAACTTAATGATACATATTTTCTTATAACAGTTGAACAACTTCACTTTGTGGCTAAACATTTTGAGAGCTCTTCTCTTAGCTTTAGCTACATACTTCCAGATGTATGCTTTATATTAACTATAAGATTTCATTTCCTTGCATCAGCTATCATTTTGGAAAGACTTTTGAATCATTTTCAAATAATTTATGTACCAGCTCATTTTCTGTTACATATAACCACTTTCAAGACTAAGGAAGTTCTGAGACCAGTTCAAAATGCAGATGTATCACACATGACACACACAGTTGCTGGTTATAATCTGGTGAGATAATAACAGCTTTCAAGCGGTAGAGCAAAAAAGTGGAAATGGAAAAGGGGGAGGAGACATAATTACACATTCGTTCAGCAGATTTTGATAGAAATAGTTGCTCTTCTGTTTCACTGGCTGCAGTGTAAGATTGAAAATGATTTGTCATTTTGGATTGTCAGCTGTGACTAGGGGCAATGCAATGTCTGTTTAGCAGATACATCTCCTTTGGTGGAATGACTTTCATCAGCTATCTGTGTTAGTGCTAAAGCAAAAGAACGAATGTCGCATAAAAAAATGCAGTTGCAGTAGCTTTGCAAAACACATGGTAGGGTAGCTCATTTTTATTTTACTTTTGTTCGTGTGTGTTTGAGCAAGTAGCTGTCCTATGACCCTTTTATATTCCCAAGAACAGCCAGGGGAGGTACTTACGATAACTGGAAACTTGAGGAGAATAATTTTAACCAGTCACATGTTTTTTTTTTTGTTTGCCTGTGTATATTAGATGTATATATGTGAGCGCACTTGTATATATATTTGTGTGTGTGTGTGTGTATACACACACATTTGTATTTAAAGAGGGTAGAGCACTGCTCTACATGGACCTTTGCACCCCAAGAGCATGGTCTAATTAGATAACGTGCTTAGAATCACACATAAGATAAGTGGAGATGGGAAGAATCAAACCCTAGAGTATTGGATGAAGGTAATGAAGAGCTCATACCCTTAATTTTCTACACTGATTGTGGCAGTTTAACTAGATATGTAGATAGCTGTGAGTATAAAACATAAACCCACTGCCCCACTAAGAGCTGGGATTACTTTGGAGCTGCTGTATTGTTACAGGCATCTGCTCATACTTTGCTTCTACCAGGCAGGCACATAGAGGTGGTGATGGTAACACAACAGTGTAGCACCTTCTCTTTAAAGGTTATACACCTCACCCATAGGTCAGTGTGACTTTCAGAACTAGTTGGTTAATGTCAAGAAGACCTTGTGAAAAAGCTGTTGCTAAAAACTAGCAATGACAAGGGGGTCCCTTCCCATTATCTTCAGTCTGGGCTTCATCCATCTGTCAGGTCTGTCACCCCTCTCTTGACTTGTGTTTCTGTTTGGTATGGACATTAATCACGTGGATTGACTGTGTTGCAGTGCCTTTCTTGGCCTGTCAAGGACCTGTGGCAAGACTGCTTGAGGGTAGTAGTCTATAGAGATTTGCGAGAGCAGGCTGAAGATGTCGTGGTTTCATCTGCCACAATGCGGTCTGTTTAATTGCAGTAACAATGTCAAGGGAGCAGCAGTGTACAAAAATTTTAAAGAAAAAAAAAAACTTGGCATATTTTTAGATACACAAGAAAAAAACTTGATATAAATGTCATTGTTAATACAGTTCAACCAACTTGTTTTCTTTCATTTTTATAAACTGAAATATTTCCTTTGCTGGAGTTTAAATATAACTGGGTTCTTGGTTCACTGTTATCACAAATTACTAAGGGTCCTTTGTCTTAAACTTTGTCCAGACAGGAGGTGGAAGTTAACGTTGTTTCCTTTTTCAAAAGTATCAAGATAGCTGTGTTTTACAGCCATTAAATGGATGTTTTTTTTTTGGGGTTTTTTTTGCTGTAAATGCTCAACAGTTATAATCAAAGTTTTAAGGAAGATGGTTATGAAAAATGTCCAGTTGTGGGAGTTGAGATAGACTCATATTACTGAGGTTATGGAAACTGGTTTGGTGCTTAGTCAAAAATTATCAGTGTGTCAGTCTGAGCCTTTGAAATGACCTCAGAAAAGTAATTTTGTTGGCATAGTGGAAAAGCAAGTAATAGTGTTTAGATTAAATATGTTCCACGAAGTTTAAAGCTCATATATAGCAGGCTCCTATAAATATTAAAGCTGCAACTTCATACTTGTGATGGTAATTTGTTATATGAAGGCTGCGGAAACATCTGCTGTTTGTCATCCATAAACATTGGCAGAAATGAAATATTTTTGTTGGAAGTTGGTCTCTGCATTACCCCCTGCCTAGCCCAGCATGCCACAGGAAACTGTTCTCACAGAAGAAAGAGTTAGTTAAAGTTTATTTTTGTGCTTTGTGACCTTAAAACACTGCTGATTTTTTAGTATCTGTTTTTATCTTTCTTTCAGAGCCCTTCTCCATGAGTTACAACACTTGAATACATCCTTCTTAAATCTTGGCATGTGGCTTTCCTTCAAATATTGAGCTCCCACATGTGGGTTATGCACAACCCCTTTGTCCCACCACTGAAGTTTAGGTACACTTTCTTACTCCCAGGGTCTCCCAATCTTTCCGACTGCACATACACAGTTCAAACTTCTTTCTAATATATGTTGCTTGTAAGATTCTCACATTCCATGCTGGATAAGTACAAACCTTCCAAAGTGTACCTATAGTAAATGTATGATGAGTCACAGACACCAAAGCAGTTTACTTTTCTGACTGCACTGGGCTACAGTGCTACAGCTTCCCAGAGGGCCGCCACTTCAACCCACTGACTTCCCAGCATCAGAGAGAGAGAAAGAGAAGCTTTTGTTTTTCTTCAATGTTCAGAGAAAGGACTAGTTGGAGAGTCTGCTGTATGATCCCTGATAGGATCAAAAGTAAAATGTGCAAGGCCTAGAACCTTGGCAGAGCCTAGGCCTGGTTGTGTTTCAGAATGAACTGCACTCACTGTGACTTTAGTTCCTGACCAATGTTTTGGTTGCCATGTAGTAAAAAGACGTGTGGATGGGTATAAAGTCTGCCAAAGAAGTACTCTCTGGCCTTTTGTCTTAGGAATGTAACCTAGGCTTTTGCTGCTACCTCTGTTCAGTGTTTGACAAAAAAATGTTCCACATGTGATGAAAGAGGAGTTCCTTGATTAATGAAACATACTTCTGCGCCTGATCTGCGAGCATAGGGAGAGTGACCACCTTTGTCCATCTCCCGCCAGGGAAGTGAGCTAGCTGCTGTGAGGGTTGAGATAGTGTGTCCTTTTGTGGCAGCTGAGGGACCCCTTGACTTTATAGTCTCCAGCTGAGCTGGTGGAGGCTTCACCTTCTAGTGTGTACAGAGGACTTTTTGGACTGAGGGCTTATATCTGGAATTATATGCTCCTGAGTTTTCTTTATCTACTGATTATTTTTAATAGTCAGAAGTTGATAGAATACAGTAAACTTTCATTTTGTAGTGGTTTAGGTTCCAAATAGCTGTAGTCTGTGTTTTTTAAATACCATTAAGTTGCAAACAAGCAATTAACACAGAGACAGCACTCATAAAGAAACAGAAATGCAAAGAACAAAAAGCCACGTGACATGGAAAGGAAGGTCAGTAACAATGCATGCAACAAGCACATTCCTGTTAAAAAGACAACCAACGGTCATCAGACCTTAAACACAGTAAAAATAAAAAATACACATACCGAAACCGGTAAAATCAACCGTTTATTTGCTAAACAAACAACTAAGCACTTTCGCCAATCAAAACTAAGGCTTCTTCAGAGTTGTTCTATAATTCTACCCATACAGCTTATATACTGGTAATTTAATCAAAATGACATCCACCTACCAATGAATTGCAATATAAACATTTTTTAAAAAGACAGTGATGTCCCAAACTGTTGCATAAAGCCGTACAAAGAATATGTTATTATGTATGTTATTTAACTTAAATAATGATATTGAGTTTTATAAACATTGAATTATCTATATTTAGGCAATTTGATTTACCTAATTTTTAAATATGGCTTGATAGAAATAAAATCATTCAGACCATTCCTGTTAACCTCTTCCAAATAATTTATAATGTACCAACTATTACCGTCCTCTGACTTAACCCCTTAAACAGAATAATGATCACAAAATTTCTGGAGTCAAGCGAGCATACATCTCAACCTCCTAGCAGAAAAAATCTGGACAAAGCCAAAAATAATGGGGGGACAAATTTTAAATATAGGTTCATAGGATGGTACTAGGCTATCGGCCCTAAGGCCTATGCAAGCCTAGCCATAACAATTCCCTGGATATTTCTTCCCACAGCATTTACTTCTCTGGGACCCTGTCTATTAGGGCGACTGACATGATCCCCGGGGTGAATTTCCTATCTCCCATCCAATCAAACTTAGAAAGTTGCTCGAATAAAAGAGGTCTTGTGTTACCATGCATTTTCTAAAGGATAAGAAGTCTGAAACTCAAACGCCTTTCATTATTTATTGAATTCAGTCCTCACTGATCTGCCACAAAAATCCAGAAAACCACACATTTTATGAGGAACCAAAAATATGAGTCAAAAATCTGGACATTGTGCTAAATTCTGGACAGTTGAGAGGTATGCTGAGAGCCATTTACTTGCATATATCATTTTTCTTTTCACATCTAAGCTCCTTGACTTCAGTACTGCAGTCTTCAGGGGATCCAGTTATTTCCTGCATCTGGTGGTAACATATCAGGCTGCCAGAAATGATCTGTTGCCCATTTCCCCACTGGGGGACTTCAGGGATGTAGACTTGTTGAGAAGGTGCTATCATGCTAGACAGACTTCTAACAACACAGAGTTGTTTTTTGAAAAAAGTCATATATGGCACATCCCCAGAATTCTTGAATCCTTCCTATGGCCCCTCTCTTGTTCAATTGCTTTCCCATGCCCTGGAAAACAACACCGTGTTTTACAGCTGTATAAACGTTCTTGTGCTAGTACTTCCATGTGAGTACTCACCATTTTATCAAGTCAGCAGACCAATGAGCAATACCATAAAACCTTCTTCAGTATCTGGGAGCCACTGGAGTTTCTAACAACACAGACCATCTCTGCCTTACTCTATTGTCAATACTGTGCTTTACACTTTGCAGATGAGTATATAATTTGCTAAGTGGGCATAATCCCAACCCCCCCTCCCCTCATTTGCTGTTAGTTAGTCCATTGTGATTCTACGTGATTCTGCTGAAGAGAATTTACTTTCCTTTTGAGTATGGCCACCAACCACGCCAACAGCACTCCCCCATAAACAAAATGATCCTCTCACCAAAAGTCAAATATCACCTGGCACTGAAGGCATGAAGTAACTCTTTCCCCCTGTCTTTGCTGTTCCAAATATTTCAAGATGTCAATAAAATGAGGCTTCTCTTTCGGTGATATCTCAGGTGGCATTGGTAATTCTTACCACTTTCCAGCTTCTAGTTTGTTCACTGACCTTTGTATCTTTTTGTAACACTGCCCCAAGGAATTTTGAAGATTGAGTTACCTTCCCTTCTCTGTCCCCTCAGTCCTGCTGATTTGCTCTGAAGGCTTATCCCAGGAAGAAACTCTCTCCTTGACCTGTGAGAAAATATTCCTTTTTTGTGCTACCCTCTCGTATAAGATGATGTGCAGGACTCCGAACATCCTCCCCTACTTCCTTGGAATGTTTAACGTATCCTGAGCAACTCGTTGAATTTTATTCTTCCATATAAACTTAGTGAGCATACCTCTAATGTTTGAAAAGAATTCTCATTCCGGGGACACTCAGAGTGTTTGAAAGACTGTAATACTTAAGGTAAAATAAAGAGCCAAAGAGCTGAGCTATGCTTTCCAAATCCATCACCAGACAGCTTCACCTGAGAAAAAGTGCCTGACATTTAGCTAGCACAACAGCAGGAATCTTGGAATGTCTGCCACTTTTTGCTGAGCAGACAGACACAATAATACCTAATAATTGACCCAGTCAGTGTTTCGTACTAAAGGAAAATGATCCCCATAGCTTCCCAGAGAGACTGGATTTAAAATAAGTGCCTCTGTTTTCACAGTATTAATCTTATGCAATGATATTTCCCCAAAATGCATCTATTTGCATAGGGATATTTTTCTTTGGATTACTAGGATAAATCAGCAGGTAATCCATTTATTATGACAACCTGAATTCAGCAAATTGTAATATCATTTACTGGAGAAACCCACAAGGCCACTAGCAGTAGTTCTAAATACAATGCAAAAAGAAAGGGGGAGAGTGGATATCCCTAACTAGTCCCCCCTCTGCAAACTAAAACTTTTAGATAGCCACCACTTCACATATATAAGCCAGAATCTGGAGAAACTACAAGAAAACCCAAGCAATTCAAAAACCCTTTGCAGATGATTTCAGTGATTGTTGAAGGCTTCGTCTTTGTCAAGAATGACTGTCTTGAGAGATGATTCTGTCTAGAAACCTCCTCTAAAATTAACAGCAATTTCAGTATCCTGTCAAATATCAAGCGACTTGATATAAATCCAGTCTGTCAGGATGCACTACTTTTGCTGTATTTCTCAAAAACCTTTTTGTTAAAATCACCAAAAAAAAGTTGTAGTCCTAATTTAGACTGAGATTGGCCTGTATGAACCTGGAAGTGTAGTGTCCTTACTTTCCATAGCAATCATTATTATTGTGTCTTCACTCTATACAAAAAGAAGAATCTGTCCTTTCTTTAGTACCATATTTATTACCCTGAGAAGTCCCTCTCCCTCCAAAATCTGACACCCTCCAATCTAAGGCATTTACAGTGGTATACCATCTGGTCCTGGTAACTTCGATTGTGATAGTCCCATCACTAGTATTGACATTTTTCTTTCATTATCAGGGCCATCGCCTTCTCCACATCCCAATCATTTAGGCTTGATAACACTAGCCCACTTAAGAGCACCTATCTTTTCCTCTTGCCTTTGGATTTTTACTGTATGCATGTACGTTTTCATAAAAAATAAATACATTAAATAAATAGATAGATACTCTATAAGTGTTTCTTCTGGAGTTTGTTGGGAGTGTCACTGTAGGGTCCAGATGAATGCACTCCACCATGCATTGTATGTTTTCTAGTCTTGATACAAAGTGTAACAAATAGAGATACTGCCAGCCCAGCTGTCTGGAATTTTGTAAATAATTATGATTTATATAGAAGTGCGACAGTAGGAGATTCTGGAATTTTGTAAGTGGTTGTGTGTCATTTGTGAATATCAGCATGATCGAATTGCTTGTGTTACAACTGTATTAGAACTGTATGTCATATTGTACATACATGTGCGGAAGAGATATTTTGTAAAATGCTGAGCAGAAATGTGTATACACTATTGTAACTGTTTTAGATGTATATGTATTTTAACAATGGGGACTGAAACACAAGAAGTTAACTTCAGAAGAATAGTTGAAAACTTAAATTACTTTATAACCACGTAATAGAAAAGATGTTATTTTTCAGTTTCAAGTGCAGCAGGAGACATAATGTCTAGAACTAGACGTTTTTTGTATTGTCTTTAAATGTGGAGGAATGTAAATTTTTTTATGACTTCCACCATTTGCCAGAAGTTCTAAGGTCTAGGTGTTTTCGCAGGTAGATGCTAAAATCAATGGTTGTGAGCCTGGGATCTGATAGTCAGATGATAAGAATTGATGTCATGCTGCCAGTTACCTCAGCAGTAATATCTGAAGTATTAATTTAAAAACTCTCTGTGGGAGAGACTGGGCATTTTGTATTTTGTCTTTGACCTGACAGCATCAGCTGGAAGACCCACTCACGACATCTGTCTTGCCTGGCTCTGTAAGTAAGTTAACTAGGGTTTAGTAATTCTCTTAGATTCAGACAGGAATATAGTGAAGTATAGCGCAGAGGTTTTCTTTACTTATTTGAGATTGTCCTGCACTGTTGTTTTAAATATTTCCTGTGATTTTGAACTGTGATGTAACTGTGATTGTTTACTGAGTATTTTCTTCTTCTTTTATTATTTATTATTAAATATGTTTAAACATTTCATTGTGGCTGATCTGTGTAGAGACATATTTATGTTCTGAGAGCACTTGCATATTTATTTGGTGACATTGTGTGGGCCACTCCTAATAGCCTTGCTCTTGGTTAAACTACCATTTGTATTAATAGTAACATTACACAATAAGATTGGACACCCTTTTTTAAGGGCCTTAAAGTAGCTGATAAAGAGTTGGCTGGTGGCATTAATAACTACCTTATAGTCTGGGCAAAAGGGGGCATAGCTAATAAACCTGTACCAGCCTTTTCCAGGTGTGTGTGTGTGTGTGTTTGTAAATCAAATCTCAGAGAGTGTGTGTCAGTTACTACAGCAGGGACATGAAGCACTGGTTGGACAGAGAGGGTGCTGGAGATCTTGGCTTGGCCACTCAGCTGAGATCTCAACTCTATAGCTGTGCCAGTGGGGAGTCTTATTGGGGACCTGGAGAACGAGGGAGAAATCACCCCCAGACTAACTGTGATCTCTGTGTGCTGTTAAGGGAAATTGCACTTTACTGTGTGTGTGTGCGTACTTGTCATCCTCCCAGTGTGTACATCCCCTGCTGTTGCCAGGTGAGGATTGAAGCTCCTTGATTACTGGTCCGTGGTGGGGCATCACACACAGCTCCAAATGCTTCTAAGCCCTTGTTAAGACATCAAAGTTCTTGTACTTATGAATTGTACATCTGTAGTCCAGTACTGTTTCAGTTGTTTTGTTTAGTTCCTGCTTCACTTACTCAGTTTCCTTACTTACTGTTTTATTACCTCAGATTAATTTCTCCAAGTCTTTTGGGTTTCTAGTGCCATGATGGGAATGGACCCCATTCGTAAGTCAGAGTATGATTAAAGTTCATGAAATTAGTATTGTTTCAGTCTTCCATGTTAGCCAAAAGTGCTCTTCACAGGCACCCATAGTTTGCCCAGAACAAACTCCTTTTGCAGTTCATACATAGTTACATGTATCGGTAGCATATCTATGACTGCAAATTCTTTTTATGAGACCCATTGCACCTATGTCTGTTGGAACTGTCTGGGTATCCTTCTTCCACATTGCCCTTGTTTGTGCCTGCAGATCCTGATATTTTATGACTTTGTTTCTGTGTACGTAAAACACTGTAATCACTGGGTTGTAGCAATTTCAGTGATCAATGCTACATTTGTCTTCTTTTCATGGACTACTATATCTGGTTTTCTGCATTTATTTTCTGAACTGTTGGTAACATGTAATCCCGTGTGATATAAACTTAATTATTAAAGACCAGAAACTGAATAAGATAAATCCAAATACTCCACTAGACTCCACAGGAAGGTTTAAAAGCCAGTGAATTTATTCAAATTATACACAGTATTGAGCGCTTTTGTCCTTTTAATAAGGACTTCATCAGAATACAGAAAGTTTATTAGAACCATTATATTAATAGGTCTGCCCTAAAATTCTACTGGTTAATACAAATTAATTAATAAACCAAGTAATTTAAAACGTAATCATATGTATAAAACACTTGTAAAAACATAGTAAAAGTGCTTGTAAAATCTTTTATATAACAAAATCTTGTCACTAAGCGGTTTGTGAATAACATTTGTTAAATATCATACTACAAAGAGGGGGTGGACTATAAAGTGTCTGCCCTTTCACTTAGAATAGGTTTAATTGACACGTTTTTATTTAAACCAGGCAAAAAGGTAACATTGAGCCTAAGCTGACAAAGCAATTCTTGTTTGTTTAACTTTCTTTTCCAATCACTACCCCTAGAGTTAATCTTAATAACTTCCAAAATTCCAAAATGTTCATAAATGTCTACTTTTAGTACTCTTTCCTTTTTGGAAATATAAAAAGCTGGGCACTTGTCACACTTGGCTAGGTAAACTATTCTACTAGTTCTGCAATTACCATATTGGAACACAAGCTTACTGTTTAGTGTATTATCAAGTGTAATATTCTGTGCCTTAACTATATAAGAGCACTGCCTATAGCTCCCATAGGTAACTGTACCTTTATTGTCTGATAGTTTCATCCAGTTTTTGTCTTCAAATAATTGTTTAAAATTTTTCCCTGTTTTGAAAGTAAAAATAGGTTCCACTCCCACCAATTTATATATTTCTTTGTTCAACTTGAAAATACTCCAGTTCCTTCTCAGAATGTCTTTAATTCCCCTGGAAAGATAGTTATGTTCTAATACAACTGCTCTATGAAAATTAACTTCACTGTTCGTGTCAGTTGGTTTGTTGAGACCTAAGCCTAATAGTGGCTTGTATCAAGTTCCCCATCTGCCGTACACTTGTTTAATTTCTTGGTTGACCAACATCTCGGGATATCCCGTAATCAGGAACATATTATTAAGTCTCGATAATTCATCCCATAGATCGGATTGGTATGCTCGTTAGTCCATAAACCTCACGTTTCAATGCTAATAATGGTTTTATTATTTTTAATCCCTTTTTCTAAAGATGAATAATGGGAATTTAGAGGAAAAAAATAGGTAATGAAGGATTATTTTGTTAAGCTCAACAAAGGCAAAGAATCAAGGTAGTATGTAAATGAGTTAAAAAATTAGAACGATTTATCTTGGGAGGGTTTCTCAAATAGCACTCCGTGTAGGAGCACATTTGTAGATACCCACAAAGGTTCAAGAGCAAAAGAAGAAAAGTAAAAAAACAGCCGATACATTTGATGATGAGGGTGGTTTTTAATGAGGCAGATGTATTCTTCTTCTTCCTCCAACCTTCATATTTCCACCAAAATTAATTTCTTAAGAAATTCTTAACCTATATTCGTGAATTGTTCACTTGGCCAGTACAAAATCACTCTCCATCTGAAAAGAAATGCAAAGAGGTTGTGAGGCTTCCAACTGAATTTGGACAATGCTTCGGTTTTATTATGCATCTGAGGATACTTTTAAAATGGACTTTGACTGTTTACCTTTCATGACGTTGTACAAATATGGCAGTCTCCAGAATTAGACCTGTTTACTGCAAACACCCAACCAAGTCAAGGCTCTTCTTTCCTTCCTCAGGACACACTGTGGCAGATAGATTTTTTTTCTGCTTCAGATGGACTCTGATCTGAATGTTTGATTTTATTCCTTTTCTTCTGGTTCAAAAACTTTTGTATAAAGCAAAACAAGGTCAATATAATTCTGATTGCTCCCTCTTGACCAAGAAAGCTATGGTATTCTTTACAAATGATCCTAATCATTCACCCAGTATGACCGTGATGACCATGACCTCTACGTCTGTTGACTCAGTAGTGCGCTAATCTGTTATATCCGATATATGGTCTAGGCAATTCAGATCCTGTATCCCAGCTCAAAAAACATTTCCCTAGTTGCGCTCATTTACTCACCCAGTATTCCTGGCAGAGTACTGTGTAAGGAATTTTAAATAAAGTTTGACAATTCATTACAGTCTGAAAACATACTTCCTGTACCTCTTTCTTCCCCATTACATCTCCAACACTTGCCATCTGCCTGAGGAAAAATTATTTGAAGTCTGCTTGGGGTGTAAAACAATTTCCAATCTTTTCTAAAGTCCTCTGATTTGTCAATAGTTATTGTGCAGTGTTTTATATGCCCTACTAACTATCCCTTTTTTAACAGCAGTTTCTGTTCTATATTCAACTAAAAATTCAACCAGTGCTTGTCTTTCATTTAGTATTATCCTATCCCTTTCTGTTTGCCTATACTCTGATATCAATCCTTGATAGGGAAGGCAATCTCTAGCTTTCAGTCTAAATGTCTTCTTGGCCTCTTCCCATTTTGTTCCTTTCCCTCTCTGTTTATTTGTTGCCAATACCTCGGTTCCATTGCCATCTTCTTCCAGTATATTCCAGCCCCCTCTTGCCTAATGTCTGTACCCTAATTACAGTCATCCCTATAGGCAGAGTATTCTATCTCCATTTTTGCATTGGCTTAGTTCCTATAATACTTTCTGCTAGTTTATGAATATAATAAGCTATATGGCTGTTTATCATGTCCTCGTATTGTTTCACAGTGTTAAAGTATTATTAAGGTTGAAAAATGTCATCTATATTTGATTATGCTTTTAAATTCTGTTTAGTGTATCTTCATATTTTCACATATGGTCTTTGTTTTCTAATATTCTCACAGTCTCTTTACTATTTGCAGGTACTGCACATGGTAATTTAACTCAAATAAAAAGATCTATGTTAACATTTATGTTAAACATTATGAATAGGTACCAAATGTCATGATTCTTTCTACCCAACCACAGTTCAACATTTAAGCACCCTACCACCAATCAGGTCTAACTTTTTAGGTTCATAGGATCATACTGATTACTAGGCTAATGACCCTAAAGAGCCTTTTTAAGCCTAGCTATCCAAATGTTGTGGATCAGTTAGGATCCCATAAGTTTTGTGCAAGGTAATATATAATTTGGGCATGGATAGTCGAGCATTTACAAGCTCTATTTTACTAATAGGGACATAGGAGCCACAAAAGGGATAAAATTACAGTTTCTCCATCCACTAATTCATGTGGTGCTTGGATCAGTATGTCTCTCCAGCATATCTTATTTATGTTGGAGGTGAGGTTGAGGTCCCAAGATTGAGTGCTTCTGACTGTTTTGCAGATGTGCAGCAGATCCTTTAAGGCTGGATCAGAAGATGCTTTTAGGCCAGGCAAAGCTTTCCTCTTGACTACACCATGTATTCTTTTTGTGGGGAATTTCTGCAGATGCTCCAGCTGTTGTATACTCCTGGTCAGGTACTTACCGAAGGGAGCATTGCAAACCTTTATTTGGACCTGGATGCCATATCCTTGCTAATCAGTCCTGCAGCACAGAATAATTTCATTACTGTTTTTGACAAAAGGTGGTCAAAGGCCAAGTTATTGTCTTTATGTTGCCAAATCGCTGATGACTGGGTCTACCCTTAGAGGTATATTACCAATGTAATAATTTGTAGAGCTGGCTATCTTTCCAAAAGAGACTATTATGCATTTCTTGGCATTGAGTTTGATTGTGACTCTGTCACCAGTTATTATTCTGTGTCAAGCCTTCTTGGAGGGTACTTGTGTTGTTAGGGGATTCTATGACTGCACCTAGTTTACAATTGTCTCAGTTAAGAGTAGTCTTCTCTGTTGCTGTCTTTGGTGTTTTGTATTATGTCGTACCTTGCATACCAGATTTCCGTGAAATGTTTGTGCAGTTATGTACTCATAATTCATAGCTATTCTTTCCTGGATATTGTAGTGTTGTATTAATTCACCTTATTGTTTTATACAAGAAGAATGATGTTCTGTAGTCTTTTTTTCAGATTTCTTACATGTTGAGTGGTATATTTAGATAGTTGCAAGTTAACAAAAAAATAGCTCAGTTCTTTCTTACTATAGAGTGACCTGCTGCTGGTTGGCGGCAGTGTTATTAATTTTCTTTTTTAGAGCAAACTGTTAAGGATTCTCTTAAGATATCTTTGCTTCTGTACAAAGATTTTAATATTTTATTTTTATTTATTTTACATTTGTTAACCGGGATGGTCTGACGACACAGGTCCATTTTCAGCGGAGGCCCGGGGAGAAAAGCTCCATAGTAAGTAAAATTTTACACAGTATGTTAAAATACAGTATACAGAGAATTTTCAAACAATATGTTAAAGTACAGTATATAGCAGAAGACATAAGACCTATATATGCAGGAAAAAATAGTTACACGTGGTTAATAACAGAATAAGTATACAAATTAAATCAGCATTAGGAGAAGACCTAGACTGTAATATATATTACAGTAGGTATATTAGGAAGTGAGGTATACAAGTGGAATAATTTGAGGACTTATGTAATACATGGGCATAGCCACATATTCTTTAAGTGTGTTCTAAGTGAATTTTTAAAGTGAGAAGAGGTAGGGGCAGAAATCAGAGCAGGAGGGAGATTATTCCAGGTTCTAGCTATGGAGTGGGAGAACAGTGTTTTTCCTGCAGTATTGTTAGCCCTAGAGATACAGAGGAGGGGTTTGTCGGAAGATCGGAGAGGACGATTTGTATTATAGTGGGTGAGAAGTTGGCCTAGTGTAGGGTTTTTTTCTGGATGTGTTACCACATTGTAGGCAATGACTAATTGGTGATAGGTTAGTAGCTGGAGAAGTTCCAGCCATTGCAGTTCTCTTAGAGCTTGGAAATGGTGGATTCTAAAGGTGGAATATAATCTTTGTTTTGTCAATTAAGAAACATATTCAATGAGATTCAATTAATATGTTATAGTACATGTTGCTGAGAATAAACTTGTTAAAAGATGGCAACATTTTATGCAATTTCTTGATACACTTCTGATCTGATGTTGTCCACTTCATTCCATTAACCTTTGAGAATACGGTTCTAACACTCGGAACCAACCGGCTGCCTTCTTACAGCTCAAGACTCCAAACTCCTACTTACCCATAATGCCTCGCTTCCACCATGTTACCTCAGATCTCATTTGCTGTCTTGGTGTTAGCAGCGAGTTCTGGCTTGAGCTTCTCCTTCAGTGTTTTGGGGTGCATTTTTCCCCTTTTTGTGCTTCCTACCTGTTTTTTCTCATCCTTTGTTTTTCGTTACTATCTAGATTTTGGGTTCTGTCCATCAGGCTTCTTTTCTTTTCTTGGAACCTCCATAGAAAAAAATGTAAGTCTTCGATACTGACATGTTCGGCTCCAAGCTCCCTTACCTCTACCTCTCCTCCTCTCCATTCTTCCTCTGTGGCTATGGGGCCAAGTGGCATTCTGTCTGCATTGCCTCAAGCTGTGTCGGTGCCAGGGTCTTTTTTGATGGTGGCTTTCAGGAGGTCTCCATCCTGTTCTCCACGGAGATCCCCGACCCCCTTCATTAGCTTCATCTAGGTTATCCAGAAGCTTGTCCTCTAGGGATGTTGGTAAGCTCATGAGGCAGTTCCTCGAGATGCAGATCCAGATAGGGCTTGTGTCTGCCCCATCCACTTCCGGATCAGTGAGGCTCTTCCTGTTTCAACCAGTAGCTCCTTCTCCAATTTGACCCCTGGTTTTGGAGTGGTCAGTTCCATGAGTCTCGATGTCGGGGTGTCAGAGCTGATAGAGATTTCTTCTTCGCCTCCGACTTTCTCCCCAACTTGCTTGGCTCTGGCTGCTTTGGTTCCAAGTGTGTCTCAGAACCGTAGCATCGAAGCCACTTACAAAGGGGGTTGACTTTGACTCTGAAGGTTTCGGAGCCGTTTCTTCCTCTTGGGGCCTCAGACTTTGACAACTCATCTCCGACTCCTGCCTTGGAGCAGGAGACCCATTTTCTCTGGGAGGTGTCTATCCTGGTGGCTTCGGCTGCTGCAAGACAGCTCCAGGTATTTCAGAGTCGTCCTGTTTTCGAAGTTGTGGAGAGGGTTCTGTCCATTCCTAGGAGACCCTCGGCACTTGCAGCAATGAAACTCCCCCTGCCTCACTCTGGAACTGTGCCTGAAACCTCTGAGCTACGACATGGACAGCTGGTCCCGGAAAGCCTCCACACCATTCCCCTTTAGATCCCCAAGCTTTTTCCAACACCTTCCTGGAGCATCCCCCTAAGGAGGTATCTTGAAAGAGACCATGTAAAAGGAGGCACGTGGATTCCCATACGGAATCCCTCACTACAGATACTGATTTTGTGGAAGGTGAAGGGTCTCCCAAATCACCACCTGAAGAAGTCTCCTTTGCGAACGTCCTTGAAATCTTTTGCTAGAAGGGTGGATGGTCCTACCAAAACCTGTCCCTGGAGGAATCAATATTGTGGGAGGCTTTTGGGACCAGCCTATCAACTACATGGGTGTCAACCCCCCCCCCCCCGGCTGACCCACTGATTCAACTGGTGTCATCGAGGGCTTGGAAGGTACCGGATACAGTAGAACCTATTCCTAGATGCGTCAATAAATTTTAAGTGCCAACTGCAAGGCTATCAGATATTTCCATATCTGGACAACTGGCTGCTGACCGCCCCAACCAGGCATCCACTCCTTCAGGCCAGGGATTAATTTCCTCAACCTAGCTTCTACAATGCGCATAACCATAAACTGGCAGGTCTCATCTGGAGCCAGTTCAAACCATACATTTTATAGCGGCACGTCTGGACACAACAATGGCTCATGTTTACATTACATCGGACATGGTGGTAAATCTGAGATCCCATGTCAACCAGATCTTGACTGTTCCGAAACACCCAGCCTCTCTAATTCTATGAGCTTTAGGCTCCATGGTGGTAGTAACCATAACTCTTCTTCCAATGGCAGTCTTCCACATGCGTATTCTACAGTAGACCCTAGCGGTACTGTAGTCTCTTCTGAGAAATCCCTTGACCCTTCCCATCAACCTGTCTCATGTGTGCAAGGAGCCTTTGGTGGCTCTATTCTCCAGAGATTCCCCAGGGATGACAGTTTGTACTCCCCTCCCCAACTGCCATGAATATGTCAGTGGTTTGGTATATCAAAAAACGGGGAGGAACCAGGTCTTACCCCCTTTGTTGAGAAGCGATGAAGGTTTGGCAGTGGGCGATTGTTCCAACTGCTTTCTGGTATCAATGCACATTCCAGGGGAATCCATCATCCTAGCCAACAGACTCAACAGAGTGGTACTGATGCCTCACAAGTGGTCCCTGAATCAGACCATGGTAGATGCAGTCTTCCAGAAATGGGGTTATCTTTGCTGCAACCTCTTTGCGTACCCTCTCAACAACAAATGCAGCAAGTACTTTGCCTTGATCCCTCTTCACGGACAGTCCTCCATGGATGCTCTGGTGCATGCTTGGCCCTCCGGTCTTCTATATGCCTTTCTCCCTCTTCCACTGATTCCAAAGTTCCTGCAGAAAGCTCTCAGGTTGTGAAGCAAAGTGATCCTCATTGTTCCTTTTTGTGTTCAACAGACCTGGTCAACCTTTCTTTGGTCTCATCTGGTTTGCCCCCCATGAAGTTGGATCTGAGTCCAAATCTACTTTCTCATCTGTCAGGGCATCCACATCCCAACATTCAGGCCCTTAAGTTAACCGCATGGTTTCTCCACTTTTGATGATGGCTAGATCTCCCAGGTTGTCTTCTCCATTCCGAGAAATTTTGATTTCATCACATAGCTTCCACTCGCAAGATTTACAAAAGTAAGTGGAAAAGATTCCCCTTTTGGGTGGAACAGAACCAGCTAGATACTTTTACATCCTCAGTTTCAGTAGTACTGGACTTTCTGGCTTCCCTTTTCAAGGATAGTTGGTTTTGACTCTGTCTTTAGCCTCTTTAGAGTTATGTAAGACCTTTCTTAGTGGCACCTTTCTGCTATGGCCTCTAGTCAAGGACCCTACACCTCCCTGGGATCTTACTGTGATTTTATAAGCTTTAGTCCATTCCTAGTTTGAACCCTCGGCCACAGTAGATCTAAAATTCCTCTCCTGGAAAACTGTTTTCCTAGTGGCGATTACCTCAACCAGGAGAGTGTTTGAGCTGCAGGCTGTTGACGTAAAATTTCCATACTTAGTTTTTCATAAAGACAGAGTTACCCTACATACGAATCCCTCTTTTTTGACCCAAGGTGGCTAAAGAGACCAACATTAACCAGTCAGTTAATCTCCCAGTATTCTTTCCTCAGTATCAGAACAAAGGGGAGTACATCATACATATGCTTGATGTGCATAGACAACTTTGTTTTTATATCCATAGAACTAAATCCTTCAGGACATGCGATCAGCTATTTGTTTCCTTTTCAAATGCTAAAAAAGGTAAAGCAGTGACCAAAGTTACTATGGCCAGTTGGTTGAAAGACTGTACTATGTTTATTTACTCTTCTGAAGGTATTCCCTTACCAGGTCCGGTAAGAGCACACTCTACAACATCCATGGCCACATGTCAAGCCTTTTGGTCCAGAGTTTCTACTGAGGACATTTATGCTGCTGCTACGTGGTCAAACCCCCATACTTTTGTCACTCATTACAAATTGGACTTAGTATCCAAGAGTAGGAGTGCTTTTGGTTCTGCTGTACTTCGGAATATCCTTCCTTAATGACCACCCTGGATTATGGTAGCTGGGAACATTGTCCCACAGGTTAATGGAGTGAAGTGGCCAACATCAGATAAAGACATTATGTTTTTACCATAACATTCCATCGGTCTTGTCCAACTTCATTCCATTAACCTCCCCCCCCCCCCCTTCCCCCATCCAAAAGTTTATTTGGGAAGCCTAGCAGAAGTCTCCAGGAATTCCTTTGGTTGAGTTCCTGATGTTCTGTTACCGTGAGATCTGTTTGTATTTTTGATCTTATTACCTTTGTATTATAGTTAATGTTTTAGGAACACTGTGTTCTTGTTGGCAAACTTGATCTGAGGTACCTTGGGGGGAGCAGGGCATCATGGGTAGGTAGGAAGAGCTCAAGTTAGGAGTCTCCAGTTGTAGAAAGGCAGCCGGTCGGTTCCATGTGTCAGAACCGTTTTCCCACAGGTTAATGGAATGAAGTTGGACAGCACAGATGGAACGTTATGGTAAGAACATAACTTATTTTTTATAAACACTGTGCCTAATTACAGTAACTAACTGAAATAAGTGTATAGTCTTGCTTTAGTAGTGATTATAATTATTACTGTCTTAACTTTTAATATAATTAACACATTTGGCTTGCATTTAATTCACAACTTAAAATGATTTAGCAACATAAGTATATTTTAATGAACTTGCAGTTATCTAGTTAAGGGGAAATCCTTAGTGGTTTCTGCTGTTTAGCACATTTGTTTTTTGTTCGGCACATGATGCTGTTGTGCACTAGATAATTATTACCAGTCTGTTGTTTTTTCAGAACTGGATGTTAAAAATAAAAGTATCCAGAGGTAAATCTGGAATTTTAAACAGAAATATTGAAGAATAGATTGCATGTAGTATTCTTTTGGAATTTATAGCAGCTGAATATAGAGAAAACTAATGGAGAACATTAACTCGCAGAGTTGGCAGTTCTTTAAAAGCATGACTCAGTCATTGCCACAAACATCTTGCAATGGTGTTAATACACTATACAGCTACTTTCACTTTAAAAATAATTATGTACCCTTTGTGCTAATACCTGATGCTTATAATTTGATAAGGTCTTGTAAAGGCTATCTTGGCATTGGGAGAAAATGCAAACAAATATTGGATATATATACTGTAAAGTGAAGTGAAGCCATTTTTAAAGAAGAGTTTGAATGGGCATCTGTGTATTTTAATTACTTTGAAAAAATATTTAGAAGGCATTTATTTATCTCTGTGTGTGTTTGTTAGGTTAGCTTATTCAGTGACTTCCACACAAGAAAAAAAAAATCAGTGTCGATTCAGTGTTATATTCCAATAACTGCATTGTAATCATTACATGTTGAATTAGTGAAGAGTGAATGTTAAGAAAGCATCTCTAGAATCCTGTTTTGTTTTGATGCTTTTTATTTTAACTAACTCTTTATGTAAAATTAGACTTGTGTAAAGTTCATAGCTATATTACTAGAGGTATTCAAATTTTCATGAATAAAAACATTGGAAATCACTTCAGCTCCTTTTTTTTTAACTCTTAAAATATAGATTTAATGGTCAAGTTGATTTTGAATACTCAGTACCAAGGTACAAAATTAATTCTTCTTAAAAAGCCAAATGTACTTGACAGGACATACTTGCTCCTAACCTCATTCCATCCAAAATGATATGCTCTTTTTGAAATCATAAGCAAGTTATACATAATGGTTGAGATTCAGAAAATTGTTTACACAGGTGCATTAATGACAAAATAACATCGATGAAGTAATGCAGTGCAGCCCGATATTAACTACCCATGCAATAGCAGTGACGTGCTACAAGGTCTGAAGAAGTAGTTAAGTCACTGGAGCAAACAGATCAGGTCATCTCCTGACTGGAACAGCACCACCGCTGGTTATATGCTCACATAGACTTAAGTACCATGCATGTAAAGTGCTCACAATGATACACGTTCAGACATGCAGCAAAGCAGTTTAAGCACAGCTGGTCAGGGCTATGTAACGAAATCCATATTATTTTCAGTATAAATGAGAAGGAAGTGGGAGCATATGTCAGGCTGAAAGGTTGGAGAGCAAGTAGAGGAATATACAGAACGGTAAGGGGATGGGGAAGCAAGGATGTATTTTGCTTTGTGGGACAATTTTTTATGTATATCCAAAAAGGGTGGAGGGGAATAATAGCATGGAGAAGCTGTGGGTAAGGAAAAATGGAGTGGGAGTGACATCAGGGGCAGACAAACAAAAAGAAAACACAGGCAAAGGCTGACAGGCAAGGTGATGACACAAATCGGGAGAACCGTGAAGGAGACAAGGGCAGGCAGGAGGAGGGAGGACAGTTGGTGAAAGGATGTTTGGACTACAGACTGGGGAAAAAATGAACCACAGGGGCAGGAAACACCATAATGGGGGGATAGAGTGAGGTGATTGCTGAATACTTTGCTGCACAGTACTGCATCCAACCTGAACTCAGTCATCTCTGTGACCACCCTAATGGTGGGACCTAGCCACTACTGGCTCTCTGGTCATGGTCGGGTATCTGTATGACTTTGTCAGTGACAAGGGGATGCACTGTACGTTGTCAGCATGGGTACCCAACCACTTTTCCCCCACAGCTGTCACCAGCCCTACCACTTCTTGCCTAGTGACATGCCAGGACCCCCAAGTGACACCCACTGTTAGTGAGCTGCCCATGTCAGCTTTACAGGAAGACCTATGCCATCCTGCAGAGATGCAGGCCTGGAAACCACTGGGAACCCAGATGATTATAGTGAGGTAGGTGCACTGTGTGGTACCGCATCCATTGCCATGGACAACACTGCATAAAATATGAATGTAAATAGAGAGAAACAAGAGGAAAGAAAAAAAAAAAAAAAAAACAGCGATAAAGTGAGAAATGCTATCAGGTATGTATGCTACACAGGTTGGCATTATAGACTCTGAAAGAGTAAAATGCAGTTAAGTATGCAATGACAAACCAAACTAGTATAGAGGCCTTGATACAGATGTACTTACAGAACTATGTGTGTCACAAGAGGCAAGATTGTGTACCACCTAACCATTCCCCCTTGTATAGGACAGTGGAAGAATCCATGAGTTGCAGATAGAGTGACATTTAGGGGCTGGTCTGAAATAACTCATTGAACATGTAGTGCTCTGCTAGAGGAGCTTAGCAGCAGTTAACAGACCTGCCCTATCAAGTGTTACCCTGTATGGCACTGGGGATGCTATGTCATGTATACCATGCTACAGGATTCCAGAAGGAATGCATGTGGTTCACCTAAATCCGGTAGTGATACTATATTCCAACATATGACAGCCATCACAAAGCATCACTTGACAGTCTTTTAGGTACATGCTGATGGTGTGATAAAGGTGGAGGTGGTGGAATGGCCATTGTAAGCGTAATGCATGGTGAGCTTGTCAGGGCACTGAATGCTGCTAGTCAACCAAAGCAGACAATAACATATGGGATGGTGATGGCAGTCTCACTGTCAGCCCAGTCTGCATCATTATGACACTGTTAGGAATCCTTAGGATGAACAGTCGAAAAATTCCTTCTGCAATTCCACGGGATCTGATGCATAAAGCAGTGTTGAAAATAATTACTTGCCTTTCAGACATGCACAGTGAAGCAGGTGACTAAGGGATATGCAGCTGTGCAACATCAATTCCATTTACATATGGCATTGTGTGGTCAGTCATCTTTGCCTCCTCTGGCATGTCATTCTATTTTTCTCTATCTTACCAGGTGCTGAAAAACAGAAAAAGTTCCTTGATCACCAAACCTGCATATAGCTGAACAGGAATGCTTATCTATGCATAAGCAATTACCAGCTACTCATACTTAATGTCGAACTGTGACTCCATCTCCCTAACATGTTCTTCTCATTGACAGAGAAGGTCAGGGAGACATCACTTCAGGTCATTGTTTCGATGCTCGGACTGCTCAGCAGAGTTCCCTTGCAAGCTCACATGATGGTATCAGTGAGAAAAACTTTAGTCTCCCTGCTGCACCATGCAAGAGCACTTCAGTACCTAGCACCATCAAAAGCTGTGGTCACTTCATAGGTTGATACCAGGAGAAAAATAGATTTGTGGCAGTGCACTTTGCGAAAACCACTTAACATACATTAACAGACAGCATAGCCCAATGTCATAGCAGAGTCACATAGCAAAAACAGACATTCCCAGGGGAATCGCTGGCTACATAAGATATTGAACCTGTACATACGATAGTATGCTAGTGTGCCAATAGTTGTGGCATTGGTGTGACATAGGGTCTGTGAAACAGATGTCAAGAAGCTCACTGCACTGATCATGGCCTTATTAACATAAGCTCAGATTGCTACAAAGTCTACAATGCATGTGCATAGGCAGGCATGACCTTCATTGCACAGTGTAAGACTGAATGTGCTGTTCTGAGACGGTTACCCTAAATTGCATCATTAGCATAATTACCATACTGCAAGCCCTAAAACAGTACAATATAAACAGCCAACACCACTGCAGTACTATAGTGAAGTGACTAAATACTGCATAAAATTATGAAACTGGTACACAAAGTGAAGAACTGGTGAACTTCTGCTATGGCAAAGGTACATGTGCCAGTGACAGGTTGGAAGAGTTACTGGATAAATGTATGATTTTCTAGTGTTTGGGGAGCATGTTAAACAGTAACTTGGTGACAGCTGGATAGGAACTCAGGGGGGTTGAAATGATGAATGATTGAAGACAGGACACAGGTACAGGCAGCAGGAGCCCAGTGGATGAATGGCTGGGGGACTATGTGAAGAGCACTGTGCCCCTTGTAGGTCGCAGATGGAGGTCGTGCCCACAGTCTACATCATTGGATCTAGTTTGGTACATAGTGGACAGCATGGGGTGGTGAGCGAGACATAGCTGATAACTGAGACAGGCTGTGTGAGTATATTGGACACACAAATAACTGTGCTTTGTTGGGCATGAGTCAGTGCAGGTTTGTGGCACGGTGCATGTCACAACACAGTCTATCCCCATGCTTCCCTTCTGGGCTGCTATAGGGAAGTGACCTGTGGTATTACTGTCTGCTAGGCTTGGTACCCGGTGTGGCTGCTGCATGGGTGTATGAGCGGTACAGATGGGGCTGCTTATATTCTCATGTCTGCTTACTGGCCATAGGTGTATATTCACATTTACAGGTACATACATGGTGCCAAAATAAGTTTTCTCAGTCAGAGACCAGATTCTGAGCACACACTAGACTAGGCCTTCTGGGAATGTGTGTGTCATGAGCTGGTTGTGGATGTTAATGCAACCAGTGGGCACAAAAAATTATCCCAAGAGGTCTTTTACGTGGTCACTGATATGCTTTTGTGTGCGAGAGGATTGCCATGATTACTGTCCCTTGTTTCAGACCACACTTTCCACCATGGTGAGATCCTGGCGTCCTTCTCTGGGAAGTGTGAAAGGACCCTGATACTTCCCAGAGGCTTGGATAATGGAGCTGAACCAGATAAACAAGGCTATCTCTCTGTTGAGGATGCGCCACATGGGCAGTTCCCTAAGCATGTCTGTAACACTTTTTTTGTGACACTTCAGCTAAATACGACCACGTTTCTCTTACTGGCACGTTTAGGATGCAGGCACAGAGGAGTACCCCATGAAGTATGCTTGTTTACAGTTTTTGACATTGTTTTTATCAGTGCCATTGTTGCATCATGGCTTGGTGGGATGGTCACATACTAGTACTGTTGCATATGGGTGTTTATCTTTTTGCTTTCACAGGTGCTACTATGATAGCAGTCTCTTCCTTGGAATAGAGAATACCATTGTGTGCTTGACATGAATTTCAAGCTTCACTTCGCTCATGCCTTAAGGCAAATTCTTTGGCATTTACATTTTAACCATGCAACAAATTGGATATGATTGGTGATCATAATCCTGCATATTATATTGTAATGTTTTGTTTGATGATCAAACCCAGAGCAACGTAAATGTAGGTATGCAATAAATCATGTGTGAACACTATTAATAATTTAGACATTAGTTAATGACATCTTAAAATATCTTGGCACTATGCATTAACACAGTGGTATATATTTCTTACCTGTAAGCCATATGAAGCTTTAAACGGAATGCATTTACAATTAATTTAAACTGTGTTTTGCACATTTATAGAAATATGTTTACCACTATGGATTTCTGCTTCTTTTTTTTTACCGTAAGGAGACTGCTAGAAAGGTGCTTGGTGTGACATCTGGACAGAGGAAGGAGGACAAGGAGACCTAGTGGTGGAATGAGGAAGTATAGGAGAGTATACAGAGGAAGAGGCTGGCGAAGAAGAAGTGGGATTCTCAAAGAGATGAAGAAAGTAGACATGAATATAAGGAGATGAGACACATGGCAAAGAGAGAGGTGGCAAAGGCTAAGGATAAGGCATATGGAGAGTTGTATGAGAGACTGGACACTAAAGAGGGAGAAAAGGACCTGTACCAATTGGCTAGACAGAGGGACATAACTGGGAAAGATGTGCAGCAGGTAAGGGTGCTAAAGGATAGTGAGGGAAACGTACTCACAAGTGAGGAGAGTGTGTTGAGGAGATGGAAAGAGTACTTTGAAGGGCTGATGAATGATGAGAATGAGAGAGAGAAGGTTGGATGATGTAGGGATAGTTAATCAGGAAGTGAAACAGATTAGGAAGGAGGAAGTAAGGACAGCTATGAAGAGGATGAAGAATGGAAAGGCTGTTGGCCCAGATGACATACCATGGAAGCATGGTGGTGCTTAGGAGAAATGGCAGTGGAATTTTTAACTAGATTGTTTAATGAAATTTTGGAAAGTCAGAGGATGTCTGAGGAGTGGAGAAAAAGTGTTTTGGTACCTATCTTTAAGAATAAGGGTGATGTGCAGAGCTGCAGTAACTACAGAGGGATAAAATTGATCAGTCACAGCTTGAAGTTATGGGAAAGAGTAGTGGAAGCTAGGTTAAGAAGGGAGGTGATGATTAGTGATCAGCAGTATGGTTTCATGTCAGGAAAGAGCACTACAGATGCAATGTTTGCTCTGAGAGTGTTGTTGGAGAAATACAGAGAAGGTCAGAAGGAGTTGCATTGTGTCTTTGTGGACTTAGAGAAAGCATATGACAGGGTGCCTAGAGAGGAGTTGTGGTATTGTATGCGGAAGTCGGGAGTGGCAGAGAAGTATGAAAGAGTGGTACAGGATATGTACGAGGGTAGTGTGACATTGGTGAGGACTGCGGTGGGAGTGACAGATACGTTTAAGGTGGAGGTGAGATTACATCAAGGATCAGCTCTGAGCCCTTTCTTATTTGCAGTGGTGATGGACAGGTTGACAGATGAGATCAGACAGGAGGCCCCGTGGACTATGATGTTTGCAGATGACATTGTGATATGTAGTGAGAGTAGGGACCAGGTTGAGGAGACCCTGGAGAGGTGGAGATGTGCTTTAGAGAGGAAAGGAATGAAGGTCAGCAGGGCTAAAATAGAATATATGTGCGTAAATGAGGGAGGGTAGAAGAATGATGAGGATGCAGGGAGTAGAGTTGGTAAAGGTGGATGAGTTTAAGTGCTTGGGATCAACAGTTCAGAGTAATGGTGAGTGTGGAAGAGAGGTGAAGAAGACAGTACAGGCAGGGTGGAATGGGTGGAGAAGAGTGTCAGGAGTGATTTGCGACAGACGGGTACCAGTAAGAGTGAAGGGGAAGGTCTACAAGAGGGTAGTGAGACCAGCTATGTTATATGGGTTGGAGATGGTGGCATTGACAAAAAGACAGGAGTCAGAGCTGGATGTGGCAGAGTTAAAGATGTTAGGATTTGCACTGGGTGTGACTAGGATGGACAGGATTAGGAATCAGTATATTAGAGGGTCAGCTCAGGTTGGACAATTTGGAGACAAAGCAAGAGAGGCGAGATTGCGTTGGTTTGGACATGTGCTGAGTAGGGGTGCTGGGTATATTGAGAAAAGGATGCTAAGGATGGAGCTGCCAGGTAAGAGGAAAAGAGGAAGGCCTAAGATAAGGTTTATGGATGTGGTGAGAGAGAACACGCAGGCGGTTGGTGGGAAAGAGCATGATGCAGAGGACAGGAAGAAATGGAAACAGATGATCCGCTGTGGCGACCCCTAATGGGAACAGCCAAAAGAAGATGATGATTAATCTTTACCGATTTCATATTACAAGTTTATTTTGTTTTATACTATTAATAGCTAAACTACTGCATTACAATTCCTTGAATTATGTGGTACCATTGACTAATTTATAGTACATACACAACAAGGATGTGAACCTTTTCTTTCTCCATGAAGATCATCAGCCTTTTATATGTGAAAGTTATCAAAAGCAGGTTTGGCTTTTCTTTGGCAGTGAATAGAATAGTTTAAGTTATTTATATTAGTGAGTGTAAGACTTTGTGTTTGTTTTAGTAAACTGGGATTTTATGAGTAGGGCAATGGAAACATTTACATTCCATAATACAGTAATAAGGTTAATTAGAAGGTTATGTGGGGGATCAAAGGCAAAAGTTAAAGTGTGGAGGATTCTTCTCTGCCAAGTTGTCTCTGAACAGAAGCACCAGACAGGGGTGTCCTCTTTTCCCTTTATTTACTTTATATTTTGAGCCATTGGCAAGATCCAAAAAACCTCCAAAAAAATTTTTTGGGTCTTTCCCTGAAACCATAGTGTCCTTCTAGTTTTTTTTCCCTAGTTCCCTCTTTTAAAACTTATCGGGATGTAATTTAATTCATTCTCACTTGAATCCCCCTTTTTCAAAAAAATTGGACCAAAAATTTTTTTCCCCTTTCCTCGGGCACCTCCCCTTTTAAAAATTTTCAAAAACCTTTAGCCCATCCATTTCACCAAACCCACCCGGGGTGGGATTTGGAAAAGGGTTTAAGGTTTTGCCTTTGAAAAGGTAATTCTTTTCTGGGGTTTGGTGGGTAAAATGGAAAGGGGGTTTGGTACTTTAAACCCCCCCTTTCCAAAGGGTTGTTTAAAAACCCCCCTTTTTTTTTTCTCCTTTCTACACCTTTATTCCCTTTGTTTTTTAATTTTTTTTTTATTTTCAGGGGTGCCAACTGGTTTTTTATTTTAGGGAGGCCGGGGGCTCCCATGAAAAAACTACAAAGATAAAAATTTAAGTTTTTAAAAAAAGGGGGTTTTAAAAGTCAATCTGGGGATTTAAAACTTCAGCAGAATCTTTGGGAAGCCTTTCTTCTTTTTATTTAACAAAAGTTGGGAAAAACAAGAAGTTTTGCAAAGGGGGGGTAGAAGATTTTTTCCCAAAGGCTAAAAGTAAAAAGGTGGTTGTTTCTTTTTGGGGGCAAAAGATTTTGGGTGAGTTTTTTTTGCAAAAGGTGTCTAAGGTGGGGTTTGGCAGTGGTGGGTTTCCCTTTTTCCCAGCAGTTTTGGGTAGGCTTCCCTGAAAGTTTTCTTATTTATGTCACTTTTGCTGGGGGTTTTGAATTTGGGGTTGGGTTCAAGCGGGAAATTTTTTGGTTGGAAAATTTTTATGCTGGGGGGGAAAAATTGAGTTGGGATTCGCCTCGCTGTTTGATTCGACGGGTGGTTGTGTTTTCCGGGGCAAACTAAATTTGTTTGGGGGAAGTTTAAAGATTTTTTTCTTTGATTATTTAAAAAAGGGGCTAAAAGGTTGAGAAAAAGGGGGTCTAGGGTTTCTACGGGGGTTAAAAATTTGATTCTTGGGCCCATTTTTCTTTTCAGGGGTGAAAGGTTTCGGGGAGGTTTTTAATTTCTCCAAAGTTTTAGAGGACGGGAAAGAGAGGGACCTTGTTTTTTAATAAGAATTTATGGGAGGGGCCAGGTATTAAGGAAACTTTTTTTTGGCTTAAAAAGGAAAACCCCGGGAAAGTTTTTATTTAAACTTTTGATTGGGGTGAAATCTTTGGGCTTTAAAATGGGTCTCCAAGAATGGACTTCAACTGTTTTGAAGGTCTTGATGAAGGGGAAAAAAAAGGCCAAAATCCCTGGGAACCCAAGGGTATGGCAGGGGGGAAAAGTTTGTTTGGTCCCGTTGCCAGAAGGAAATTTGCCCAGATGGGGGGGTATCACAGCAAGAAGTTAAAGATATTTTGGGATGATTCCATTCAAAACCCTTTTAAAAGGCAAAAAAGGACGAAGGAAAATTTTTTTTAATTCCTAAAAAGGAGTGTAAAGGAAAGCGGTTAATGATAAATCCTAAACCAGGGGCATTACCAGTTTCTTTTAGTTAGGGGCAATAGGGTGGTAACCCTTTTCCTGATTTTAGCTGGGGATCAGGTTTGGTCAAATTGGAACGGGTTTACCACCTTTAGGGGGGATATTGGGAGACTGATGCGGGAATAATTTTAAAGGCGAAGAAGGGGGAAGGGGAAAAATCTTTCCTTTTTTTCAGAATAAGGCCAAAGGGAGTGGCTTAAGTTTTAAAAAATTTTTTAAGAAAAAATTTAAAGGCAAAAGAAAGGGAAACCACAAGGAAGAGGGTCCGGTTTTCAGGGAAAACTCAACGGGGAAAGCAAAAAGTGGGGGGTTTTGGATTTTTTTTGGGGATTTTTACATCAAGGGGCTGGGTCTAATGCCGGGGTTGGGGTTTAATTTATCCAAAATTTTTTTTTCGGGTTTTTTTGAGCTTCAAATGTTCGTCAGGAGTTGCTTTTTAGAGTTTCAGCTGTCAAAAGTTTGGTTCGGGAATTCGATTCCCATTTACCCAAGTTTTTTCAAGAAAATTTTTCAGTTTTTTTTTGGGGGGGCGGGTTTTTTTTATTCTAAAATTTTGGGTGTCACTCTAATTCAAAAATTTGAGAAAATTTTTGACGTCCTCTAGGGGATTTTTTAGAGGTTTACCAGATTGGTTCTTTTAAATTTTCTTGTTAGTCATAGATTTCCCGGGAATTGGATTCTTCTAAATTTTTTTCTCCCCAAAAAGGAAAAAATTCCCCCTGTTCCTCTTTCCTGGTGCCAAACAGTTTGGGGCCCGGGTTCATTCACCAGTCCACCTTTCTTGCCGCTTCACGAGGGTCCTTCAGTAATTCAGGAAGGTTCTAGATTTTCCAGGGTTTTCCCAATTTGAATATCGGTCAAAGAAACCAGGGGTTTTCAATGGGGCTTTTTCGGGAAACTTTTCCCCTCCGCTCGGGGCCCTGTTCCCAGTCGGGTGGGGGCAACCTAAAGAATTCCAAGGACGTGGCCCTCCAGAGCCAAACTAAAATTGCCTAATGGGGCGACTTTTGTTTTGGAAGCCCCCCCGCCCACCCCGGGACGGTCCCTTCCAGCCTGGATCTGGAAAAAAACCAGGGAGGGGCCCCCACCCCGGGGCCCCGGGGTTTGGGAGGGGCCCATTCCAAGCCTTTCCTGCCAAAACCCGGGGGGCCCAAACATTCAGCACAGTCTAGCGGGAAATTTTCCCCCCGAGGGCCAAAACCCGGGGCGGAGTTTTGGTTTGGGGTCCCTTTCCCCCCTTTTTCCCCTTCCAACCCAAGGCACAATTTTCCTGGGGGAGTCCCCAGGATCTCTGCCTCTTGGCCCCCCGGACGTATGCATTTCCTTTTTTTTCCTTCGGACTTGCCCTCAGTGCAAATTTCTCTGTCCCTTCGGGGGGGGGTTTCCCCAGGGTTACCTGTTGGCCTCCGGACTTAGTATCCCGGGACTTTTCCCCCCAGGCTTGCCCCTGCCCAAGTTGGGGGGGGGGCCCCCCAGTTCCCTTATGGCTCCGGGTTTTTCCCCTGTTAAAAAATTTTCGGACTTTTCCTCCCTAGGCTTCTCAATGGGACGTTTTTTTTTGGGCCTTCCGCTCGCCCATTTACCCCCCCCTTCCGGCTTTTTTTCGGGAATTTTTCGTGGGCCTAAGCTTCCCCCAAATTCAGCGGTGACCTTTTTCTTGGGGGGTTAAGGTTGCCCTTTCGCCTTTGGTAAAGTTTCCTGGGGCACTTTTTTTTGCCCCAAGTTAAAAAAAGTCCCCTGGCTGCTTTATTTCAGGTTTATTTTTGGCCCCCTTCATTGTAATTTTTTTCGGGAAGCACCTTTTACCCACATTAGAAAGACGATTGACTTTATCCCCCTTTCCCCCCTTTTTTTTCCACGGTGGGGTTTTGTAATTTTTTCTTAAGGGGTTCCTAGCACCAAATATTAACCGTTTAAATTGGCAGCTTTTCCCTTTCCAAAATGGGTCAAGTTTTTTTGGGTGTCTTAAACCCCTTTTCCTCCAAGGAAAAAACCCCTTAATCGTCAATTTTTGACCCTTTTCCCATTTTTAAAGTTTTTAAAAGTGCTTAAATGGATCCCCTTGAGCCGGTTTATAAGGAAAATTTTTTTTCCCCCCGGGTTATTGGGTCTTCCCTAAAAATGGCCAGCAGTTTCCCAAGGGTTTCTTAGAATTTGGCCCCTTGGGAAAACAATTATCTCTCTTTAAATGGACTTTTTTCTAGAGGGGGGCACCTTTGGCTTTGTCAAAAATTTCCCTAACCCCCGGAATATTGTGCGGGGACTCCCCCCATTTAAATAATGAACCCTATTCAGAAAAGAATTTGTTCTTCCAAATTCCTCAAAAGGTTTCATTTTTACCTCCCTCCCCCCCCTTATTTCAGGAATTTTCCTTTTAGAAGGGTTATGTTCCTTTACAAAATCTCGGGGGTAGTGGGAAATTTAAAAATTTAAAACTTGGATCCTGTTAAAAAATTTTGTCACCAAATCGGTTAATAAAGTGAGAAAAGAAGAACTGATAAACTTAGGGTGAAAGTTTTTTTAGCGGGGTCCACCGATCCTTCCTTTTTTGGAGGATAAGTCTTTTTTGCTTGGGAAGACGATCCTGTTTGTAGGGCCCAAATGCTTTTTTTTGAGGGAAGCTTTTTTGCGGGGGGTTTAAAAACTTCCCCCTGGGTTTTAAGGGGTTAATTTTGCTTTTGAAAAGTTTTTAAAATGGTTTCTTTGCCGGGGGGGCTTGGGGAACCCAAATGTTATTTTATGGAGTTCCTGATTTTGGTGTAAACCGGTGCCCGTTGGGATACCAGGAATATTTGTCACCTCAGTGGGGGTTGACCTTTCCGGGTGAAACTGGAAATGTTGGGCGGGGAATATTTTTTTCCCTTTAATTTTTGGGTTTAAAAAAAATTTCAGGGTTTTTGTTAATTTATTTTTCCCAAGTTTAAAATTGGGGGGGCCCGGGGGAAGGGTGGGTATTTAAAAACAATTTGGTTTTTTTGCCCTTTTGTTCCAAGGGTTCGAAATGGGGTTGTCCTGGAGGTGGGATCTTTAGAAAGGATACATTTTGTTTTGGCCTTTTGTCCCAAAATGATGGTAGAGTTGTAACCTGGGTGTGGGGTCTTTGGGAGTTAAACCGGTTTTTTTATCCTTTTGTTTTTCCAATGAGGATGTGGGGTTGGATTTTGGGTTTTGCTTCGGGCCAAATTTCCCTTTTTTTACTTTTTTTTTTTGGGGTTTGTTTTTTGAGTTCCCAAAAAGGTAAATGGCAAGACCCTTCCAGTTTGAACCTGGGTGGGTGGTTTTCTTAAAGCCTTGCAAGCATTGGCAGAGCCTGGCCCTTTGAAGAAAAGAAGTTCCCAAGTTAAATTGAAATTTTTTTTAACCTTTGCATTCGGTGAGGGAAATTTAGGGCAGGGCTACCATGGGATGAAAAACTTCCTGTTTTTTTTCTGTAGCCAGGTGGGGGTTCTTTTCCCTGGCAATGACAGAGCTTTAGTCCTTTTATGTATTGGGTATTTTTTTCCCTTAAGGGCTTGACATGGCAACGGTTTTGAAAATTTGGGTTTTTCTGGTTTGTGTTGGGGGGGGAAATTGCGGAGCGTTTTGGATTTCTTTGTTTCAGTTTTTTTTTCCCCCTCAATTGGATTTAGGTTTTTTCCGGTGTTTTTTATGTTTTGGGGTAGGGTGTGATGAAAGAATTTTTTTTGTCCTGGTGTTTGGGTTGGAAGTTCCCTAGTTTGCTTTAAATTCTCTTTGCAGATTTTTTGGAGCGGGGGGGGGTTTCTGTTAATGGGTTTCTTCCCTTCCCCCAGTTTCGGTTTGGCCCAGGGTAATGAAATCCCTTTCTGCCGGGTGGTCAGTAATGTTTTAGTTTGGGCTGGTGGCTAAATTGCCTTCTCTCAGTATGGGGGTTGTGAAATTTTATTAGTGTTGTATGAGGAGAAGGGGCTGGAATAAAGGTTTATGCTTAATTGAAAGTTTGCATTTCCCAAAGGGGAAAAAAATTGAAATCCTTTGGGGGGGAAATAGTTCCCCCACTCCCGGGGAAAAAAAACGGTTTTATAGGGGAAATGAAAGGTTAAAAATTAGCCCGGGCCAAAAAATACTTTTTTCGGGCTGAAAATTTTAGGGCTAGGTGAAAGTTTTTCCCCCGGGGAAAAGGAAATTCCTTTACCGGAATATTAAAACAGAAATTTGTCCAAAAGTTGCCCCAACCTGAAAACGGTTATAGCGAAAGGGGGGAAAAAATATTTTTTTTTTTGAAAATAAAAAATCCAAAAAAAAACACTTTAAAGACAGAAAGGCCTCAACTTTTTAAAACAGTTAAACAGGAATTTTCAAAAAGATTTGAAATCGGGATAAAAAAGCAATGGGGAAAAAATTTTAAAAACAGAAATTAAAAATTTTTTGTTTAGAAAAGAAAGAAAATCAAAAAAATTTAATCCCCCAAAGCCTCCCTTAAAATTGGGGGCCCCAAGTTTAGTTATAAACAAAAAACCCACGGGGTTTTAAAGGCAAAAAATAAAAAGTACATAGGGAAAGGGGGACAGTTAACCGGGAACCCTTTATTTCCTTTAAGGATTAGCAAAGAAAGATTTTGCTATTTGAACTTTTATCCTTTTCCTGTGGAAAAAAATTTCAGACAAATCCTTCCCAATATTTTTTTTTTGATTTAATCTTTAATTGGCTGTAAAAGGGGAATTTGAATTTTTTCAGCTTTTCAAAATTATTAAAAATTTTTATTTAAATTTTATTTTTCCTAAAAAAAACCCAAAACCAAACCCCTGTTAAAATAAGATTTTTTGATTAAAAATAACCAAAAAAATCTTTCAAAATTTTCCTCCCTTTAATTTCAAATGACAATTCAATTAAAAAAAAATATAAAAAAAAAAAAAATAATTTATAATTCCCCCCCAAACAAACAACCCCAATGATTTTTGGGGTTTTTTTAACACAAAAATCTTTTTAAATTTTCTTTATTATTATAACTTAAAATTTTTTCCCATTAAAAAATTTTTTTTAAAAATATAAAAAAAAAACAAAAAGGGGGTTTAATGTCACATTTTTTAAATTTATTTAAAACCTAAAAAAAAAAAGCCTTAACCCAAATGCTAAAAACGGTTAAATTACCCCTGAAAACTAAATTTTTTAAAATTAAAAAAAAATTAACAAACCAACAACCAAAAATTTTTGATTTTTGGGGTCTTCTTTTTATTTCCCAAATTATACAATTTTGAAAAAATAAATTTGAGTTTTTTCCTCCTTACCAGGAAGTTAAGCCCAGTGCCCCGGAGGTGCTAAATTTTTTCCCCCAACAGGGTCCAATTGTTTTTTTTTGGTTTACTTCCAGGGTTTCAGAAAAGGGTTTCCAAATTGGGGAATATTTATGGTGTCTGGGTCGAATTACATAAAAAACAATTTTTGGAAATTTGCTATTTTTTTGGGAAATTAAGTTGAAAAGAGGCACTTTTTTCCTTTTTTTCTTAACTAAAAGTCTGGTAAAAAAAAAATTGCATGAATCCATCCTTGCCAGGCTAATATCTGATTACAAAAGGGAAACTTTGGCCTGCATTTGGAATATTTTTTGTAAAGGGAGGGGAATTTTTAATAATTTTTAAATAAATTTTGGGAAATGAGAATGTGGGAAGGAAAAAAAGGGTTTTGTTAAGATAACCCAGGTTAATTTGGGAACAAACCAGGAAAGGTTTTGGGTTTTGGACTTTCTGGGGGGGTTTTGGGTTTTTGTAAAAAGATGAAATAACTGGGTAAAAAAAAAGGGAAGGTAAGAAAAGTTTAGGATTGGAGAAGGGGGGTTTGGGTTGGAAGAGAAAACAGTGGGAAGTGGAAACAAAACCCGGGCAATTGGGAACAGGAAAAAAAAAGATTTTTTAAAAGATGAAAGAAAAAATTGCGGAGAAAAAGAGGCCTAAAAGTTTAAAATTTTTTTTAGAGCATGCGTTTGTGTCAACATTTTAAGGACAGGAATTTAAAAGTATCCTGTGAATTTAATAAAAATTAAGAAAATTTTTTAAACAAAATTTTAATTAAGATAAAACTTTAAAAACACAGGCCTAAAATTTTTTTTTAATATTAAAAAGCTGTCTATTTAAAATAGAAAGCTTTGCTCCATTTTCATAAACGTATTATTTTTAATTAAAATATTTATCACCAAAATATCTTTAAATATAATACCATTAGAACCATAGACTAATTCTTTTTTAAACAAAAGCTTCTCTTTAAAAAAATTTACAAATGAATGAAGTTTTTTCCAAAAATAACCCCCCACTTTAATCTAATTTCTTTAATTTTATTCAATACCAATGCCCAAAAATAAAATAATAAAAAGAAAAAATATACAGTAATTTAAACGAAAAGTCTTAAAAAATTACAGAATGAAAAATTAAACCCCAAAAAACAATTTAAACCCCCCCTTAATATTAATTAATCTTAACTTTTTTTTATACAATAAACAAAAATTTTAAATTTAAAAGGATCGAAACGGGGAAAGTACACAGAATTTAAGCAATTTTTTTAAAACAAAGGTATCAGAATTGTACCATATAGCAATAAAATTTAAACAACAGCATTTTTGTTTTCCCTTTAAATTTTAACATTGTGTAATATTCTTCCATACAGAAATTTTTAAGCCATGGGCAGCAGGATGCCGGGTTTTTGGACATTTTTATGAATTAACATAATTCCCATATTTTCAGAAAATCCTTTTATTTTAACCCCACCCCTTTTGCTTGTTTACATCAAAAAAATTGATGTTAATAAAATTCAATCGTACCTTTACCAAATTGGAATTTATTTTTTTTTTTTGGTGCTTTAAATTTTTTAAACTTAAAATGCCTCCGAAAAAAATGGATTTTTTTATGAAAAAACATTTAATTACAGATAACCTTTTTTTTTTACTCAATTCCACCGGACCTAAACTTTTATTGAAATATTAATATTTTGATACTTTTTAAAATATTTATGAAGATTTTTACTCGATTTTTTTGGGACCCTTTTTTTAAAAAAAATCTACACACTTTTTAATTCTAACTGGGTTCACCAGGGTTTTCTTGATTTTTTTTCTTTTTTTTATTTTTAAAATCCCTTTTTTTCCAAAAAAGAACATTAAATGGGCCTTTGGGTTTTTTGGGGAAATTCAGGGGGGGGGGTAGTCAAAAATTTAAACCTTTTGGGAGGCCTTTTTAAAATTAGGGGAAAGGCCCCTAAGGAACATTTTTTAGTGTTTGAAAAAAATTTAAGAATTTTGAAAAAAATTGGGCTTCGCAATATAGACTTTGGGGAAGTGGCAGGTTTGGGGGTTCATTTTTTTTTTAAAAAAAGTTAAAGGGCCCAAACTAAAGCCTTTTTTTTAGGGCCCTGAATATTTTTTGTATTTTTAATTTTTTACTGGCCATTTCGGTTTTGGGTTTTTGGTGGCATTTTTGGGTGGCTATTTAAATTTTTAAAGGATTGACATGTAAACCCAATTTTTGAATTTTTTTTTGGTTTTGTGATTTTGTTGCCCATTTGTTTTTATATTTTTTTGGTTGGTTTTGGGGTTGAATTTACATAGTTAGTGAATAGGGAAAATTAACAAAAGGGGCCCAAACAGAAATTCTGCCTTTTAAATTAGAATTTTAAACAAAGCTTAAGAAAAAGGATTCAAAAAGGGAAATTTAAGAATTTAAATTTTAATTTAAATTAATTAGCCTTCCCCAAATAAATTTCATTGATTAAAAAAAGAAAATTTTTAGTCAAATCAGGGTTTTGGGAACTAAATTTGGTGAATCGGGGTTTTGTGGGGATTAATAAATTTTGCCCTTTGTTTTGCTGGGGGGCCCTTTGATACAAAACTTGCCCATTTGTGAGAAGTTAGAGGAGCTAATTGCTCTGTCTGTCATCTTTGGAGGGAAATGGCAAGCTGCCTGCTGCTGTTTGCTTATTATTTTGGATTTGCACGACTAATGTGATTATTCGAAGTAATGTGCAATATTTTAATATGTGGTAACTGTTTGGAACAAAGGTGAAATACATGGTTATCCTCTTTTATTTTGATCTTTACATCAGAATTGTACATTATAAGTAGCTGTAACTGATTGGTGGGGGTTGTCTGGATGAAAGTAACTGACCCTGTTGTCACTTGCTCAGTTTAATACTCATCCCTCAAAAGATGAGACCCAGACCTTCAGAACTTCTTGGGGCTGGATGCCCCCCCCCCCACCAGACTGTATAAGTGGATTTTGTCATCAGCTTAGCAATCACCTCTGCCATGAACCCCACCTAATCTAAAACCAGCCCTGCTCACAAGTGTACATAGAAGGTCTCTGTATTTGTTTGGGGGGGGGAGTGAGGAAGATGTCTTTTTTTTCTCTGACATTCCTCCCAAACTTCAGAGGTCACTCTATTATGTGTTGGGGTGGGTACAGTGTGGCCATTATTTCTTTAACTTTCCTCACAAACTTCAGTGAGATGAACAGAGGATTATTATAGCTTATATAGGAAGACCGTACTGTCTCTAGAAGTAACAAGTTGTAAACATTATTGTAATCATTTTTTTTTTCATTTTCCTTATAATCAAACATCTGGTGCATATACAGGTGCGTATCTTTTGATGAAGAGTGAATAAGCATGTTGTTTATATATATATATATATATATATATATATATATATATATATATATATATATATATATATATATATGTCTGACAGCAAATATGTTCTGTTTGTCTTTTCAGTTTTGTCCAAGTCTGACATCAGAAGGGTACACAGATGAGGGCTTCCTTTTTGGGGTAGGGGATGAGGAGGCAGCTTGAAAAAATGACTGTGGGCATTTATGCCTTAATTTAAATCCCATTTTAACACATGAGGGGCATACACAGAAAGTGACTACCTGTTTTGAAGTGGGGGGAGGAGGTTGGGGATAGGTACTACTCCCAGATGTATCTATCCTCACAAACCTTGGATTTCTTAGGTTTATTGTGAAGTGGTATTTAGTCACCTTTGAGCATTAAAAGTTAAACAATTTATTTCTTCCTTAAACCAAAAAAGTAGGATTGAATTTCTTTTCCAGACACATGATTCTTGTTCATGCCAACACTGCATCAGAAGACTGGGAAAAAAATTCTGAAATCTACCTTGAAGCATCTATAGTCCTATGGCTTCTGTGTGCCTAGCAGTCCCCTGCTTAATTCAGTTATTACAAGGTAGTCTTGGTCACTTAGGATGTGCTGAAAGGATGCAGGAAAGAGCAGAGTTGAAGAGGAAGACTGCATTTCTTTCCGTAATCATGCTTTTTGTTCACGCAATCATTGGATGGAAAGGTTGTTTAAAAAAACTTGAACATGCATCTTGAAGCATCTAGAAATATCATGGCTTAATACTGTTATTCCCTCTGTAGTTATTACAGTGTAGTTGATTACGTGGTTACTTAGGATGTGCTGCAAGGATGTAGGAAAACAAAGGCTGAAAAGCAAGACTGAATTTCTTTTTTGATCATTGTTTTTCTTCAGGCAGCCATTGGATGAAAAAGGTTGTTTAAAAATTCTATCATGCAGCTCAAGACCTCTAGAAACCTCATGGCTTTTTGAGCTCTTGCAGCCCCCCAAACCCCCGGATTAATACATTTGTTTTCTCCACTATTATCAGAGTACTGTCTGGGCTAGATAGAACTTGTTAAATGAATGAATGAATGAATGAATGAATGAATGAATTGTGACGATTGGGGAGAGATGGGCGAAGGCTGCCAGCCTAGTCACATAGAATTTGATACATAATTCTGTCAACTGTATAAATAAATGTAAAATACAGGCTTGTGTTTTTAAATGTAAGAAAACACTGTAAAATGTGAACTTCAAGATTGTTGCAACATTGCCATCTGCTGTAAGGAAAACCAAGCCAAGTATTTCAAATGTGTCTTTTTAAGTTGAAAAGATCTTATGAATCTCTTTAATGTTTTACAATTCGGCTCCAGTGCGGCTGGATGAAAGTTTCAGGCCCATTGTTTTAAGGCTCAAGTTTATGACCAGAATTTAGATCTGGAAGGTGCTTTATTGCTCTAGTTTCTGCTAGACTGTATATGTGAAATGTCTTCTATTGTTGTAAGTTTAGGTGCAGGTGTTAGATTGCTAAATAATGCAGTTTGTGGCATGAGAACTCAGGCCAGGTGGTAAGATGATGCAGTATGAATACTGGGAAAACCTAAGTGTCAAAAATGATGTATTTTGGTGAGGGCCTTAGAGACGTGTTTGTTAGTAATGTTTAAATACTATTTCTCACAAGAGACTGAGAGCATTTTGATCTTGGATATCCACTTATCAGCACTCTGCCTTGTGCTCACATGTAAGTCTTAGCGCTGTGATTTCTTGTTGGAATAGTTAAAGCTAGTAACGATTAATTAGGTATTTTTCTTTGAAATCAGACCTGTCCTACTGTATTATTTTAAGTTTCTGTGTGATCTCTGAACTCTTGGATATCTCTGTGGTGTAGTAGTTTTATCTTCTGTTTTAATTATTTATTAGTAAATATTTTTAAAACTTTCTACCTGTGGCTGATTTGTGTAGAGATAAGCTCTAGAGCACATTGCATATTTATAGAGGTTATTCTAATAGGCCACTCTAAAGTAAGCCTTGACTGTTAGTCATACTACCATTGGATATTAATATTGCACAATAATAATTGGACTCCCTTTTAAGGGCCTTTTAGTAGCTGATATTATTAATTGGGTGGTGGCAGTAATTACTATTGTATAGTCTGGGCAAAGGGGCACAGTTGGAGAATCTGTGTCAGCCTTTCCCAGGAGTGTCTGTGAAGTTGTATAAATACTTATCTCGAAGTGTGTGTGTGTTGTGTCAGCTACTTGGCAGGGGCACGAAGCACTGGTTGGACAGAGAGGGTACTAGAGGTTTTAGCTTGCCAGGTTAGGCTGAGACCTGGACCCTATAGCTGTGTTAGTGGGGAGTCTTATTGGGGACCTGGTGAGCAAGGGAGCAACCAGCCCCAGACTGACTGTGTTCTCTGTGTGCACTTAAGGGAAATTGTACTTTACTGTGTGTATTAGTTATCGTTTCCTCTTCTAAAAGACAACCTCCCTGGTGTTAGTGGTGAGGATTGAGGGTCCTTGATTGCTGGGCCAGGGCACGGTCATCACATGAATAACAACCAGAAAAAAAAAACTGAAGAGTAAGACAGACTGTGAAAATAGGGGAAAAAAACAGAAAAGGGCCCTTTTTGCATAAGGCACCAGTTTGCCTAAGGCTGGCCCTGGGTATCCCCAATAATATAACCAGTAAGAGATGTAACATCTAGGAAAAAATACATTTTTTTTCAAATTTTATCTTACTGGAAGACCAAATGCACAAACCACAAATATTTTAATGTTGTATAGCTCCCCTAAAGTCCTTCTTGAAAATGCAAAGCAGTCTGAACAGGTTTTAAATAAACATCCATTTATTAAATGTCCATTACCATCATGTTTTAAACATGCTTAATCATGACATGTACTCATATGTCAAAATGTTACATTAAGGTGTATTTCCCAAAAAAGCAGCCACAAGACCATGTACTTTAGAAAGTTAATAAGCTTGAATGGGGAAAATCCTAGTCAAGCCTGCACTGCACTTACTTAAAATTCTAGTTTAGAAATAGTCCGCCTCTTCACCAGCAGAGATATAAAGTACCCATAGACAAATAGCAAGTCTTTCTTGTATTACTACTGCAAATATTCAGAAACAGCCACAAGATGCCAATTGTAACATCCTTCCTGCCATATCAATCCATTTAAGTCCCCCTGCTGTCCTCTGTTACAAGGAAACATCATTCAAATACATCTCTTAATGTTATCGAGTTAGGGGATACAACCCTGACCCTATGAAGGACAACTTTTAGTGTTGCAGTGACAGATTATCAAATAAGTAAAAAACACTTCACTATTAGAAAATTAAGAACATAAAAATATATTAAAGATTCTTTGTCTGAATTTCTTGTGAGGGCATGGAACACGAAGAAAGCAAAAAAAAAAGTGAAAAGTGATTCTAGCAGTTTGGAGCTTCTGTGAAATCGGGCTGAATCCAGAACTAAGGAATAAAGTAAAGAAACCCAAGGTGCTATGCTGTTTGCCCTACTTGTTCTTCCTGTAACAGAAACAAGCCCAACCTCATAAAGTAATCACATAATTATATTTGGGTGGCCAGATGTCCCTTATCAACTTTCTGACTTTTACTATATTTCAGACAATAGTGTCCTAAGCCCAAATGATAACAACATTATAATCTCCTAGTACGTAATATTATTAAACCTTGTCTTTACACCAACTGTGGCAGCCAGTCGACCCTCATCAGTAAGTAATTACACTGGTATGTCCAATCCACTATTGTCAACTGCCCCACTTTCATATGCTAGCAAATACCTAATATATTAATGTCTTAGATTTGGAATAAAGGAAAATTCCTTTGAATGTGTGTGTGTGTATGTACGTGTTTGTGTGTGTTTGAGGGTCTGTCTGTTTTAATACCAAACTTCCACCAGTTTGCTCTCATTGGTGTCTATACTCTTAAGATTGTTATGCAGAGCAGTTAAATAGTGATCATGTCCATTTCACTGGTGCCTACTACCAGAGTTAATTTCCTTCAAACAACTATTAAAATGAAATCTAATGGATTCATAGATCTACTCCTGTTCTACTTCAGGTTAATCTTAATACAAACACTTACCTGTCAGGTAAATCTTGTCCTTATATTTCCCTCTAGCACTCACTGAAGGCCCTTATTACATTTTCAAACTGCCTAGGAATGTTTGTTACAAATCATTTTAAATGTGGTACCCAAAACCTTAATCACAAGGGAATGGAATAAAGCCATGTGTGTGTACACCCATTGACGTACTCAATTTCAACCTTAAGTTGAAAAAGGAAAAATAGCATGTGAAGAAAGACAAAATGATGTAGCTTTTAAAAATAATTTGTCTGTTTTCCCCTATGGATCCTGAAGTTGATTTTAAACAGTGATTCTGAAGCTGTTGTCTTCATTTGGTCTTCAACTTGTGGGTCTCTGATCTGTCCTCACATCCGACTTAGCCGTATATTTCAGCCTTGGAGCCAAAAGCGGAGCTTCTCCTCTCCTACCCATCATGCCCCACTCTCCATCAACCCCTCAGATCTCGTTTACCGCTAGCTCAAACAGCTACAGGGTCCATTGCTGCGCTCCCTCTAGGAGAATTTTCAGTGTTTTTTTGGGTACGGAAATGCTTCGTTTTTCTCTTTACGTCCTAATCTTTAGTTAGTTAAAAACAGAAAAAAGTTTAGTTAGTGTAGAAGAGCTTAGAAGTGGGGTCTCTCCCTCTCTACTTTCTTCCCTTTTCCTGTTGTGCTTTTGTGGTTTCTCCTGCTATGGCTGATTCTAAGACAGCAGAAGTGCACAGAGTGTGGGCATAACATCCCCCCTTCTGATGTTCACACTCTGATTTGTCTAGATGCAGCCCATCTAGATTCCTCCTGCTGTATATGGGCTGGCTTCAATCTGCGCACGCTTATAGATAGGAAGAATAAGTTAATCCTCAGGGGTCTTCTCCCTTCCTCTGCTCCATCTTCGACGGAGTCCACCTAAGGGGCTCAAACCCCCTATAAGAAAGTGGGTGAAAAGGGCAAGGACAGGGACAAATGGAAAAAGTCTCCTAATAGAGCTTCAGCCCCTGTGGGAGAACCACCAACTAAGACTCACCTTTCCACTTCAGTTTCCCCTCAGCTCCAATCTCCATACTTCTCTCTGGACCTGTTGGGTCTTTTCCCTAATCTCCCTATTCTGGCTTTGACCAGACACCACTCCAGACCGGGGTTAATGGCCTCTTCTGCCATGTCCTCCCGGAGTCTTTGTGAGTTTGCGGTGGGCAAGCTGATGAGGAAATTTCTTAAGGCGCAAATTTAGTTGGGAGTTTTGGCTGCCCCAGCTCCCGCTGGAGCCATGGGCACTCAGCCCACTTTCTTGCCTATCTCTTCTTCTCTGATCCACCCTTTGGTTTCGGAGCCCTCAGGTCCAAGAGTTTTGAGACGGCACTGACAGATACCTGTACCTTGACGCTGACTGTCACTTTGAGTAGTTTGGCTCTGGTGTCTCCGGGCCCTACTGACTCTCAGAGCCATAACTGTGACGCCTGGTCCAAGGGGTTGGTTTCCAGCTGCCAGGCTTTTCCCCTCAGTGCTCAATAGTTCGGCTCTGACTCTGCCTCCAGCACTGGGAATGGTGGGATTTAGCAGGGCTTCCACATCAATGGCTTCGGCCCCGAAGGAGTTGCCCTCAGAGTCCAGTTTGCCCTCAGTTTCAAAGTAGCAGAGTGGGTTCTTTCAGCTGCATGAGAGCCTCGACTCTCCCGCTTTCGGACCTGACTCCTCTCCCTTTTGAGTTGGCCACACCAGATCCCTCTCTCCTGTCTACATTGGGACAGCCTGTTCCAAGGAGCTTGCTACCCTTCAGGAGCACCCCGAGTCTTCCGACACCTCCCCAGAGCATCCTTCTGAGGAGGTACACAGGAAGCATGTGTGCAAGAGGAGGCACTTGGATTCCCCATCGGTACCCCTGACTGAAGACACAGACTTGGATGAAGGGGAAGGTTTTTATTTCTTTTATTTTTTATTTATTTAACATTTGTTAACCAGGAAAGTCCGGCTTGGAATGAGCCAATTTTCAGTGGAGGCCTAGGGAGAAATGCTCCAGACGCATGTCTTTGTAACATAGGAGGAAACTGAAGCACCAGAAGGAAACCCACACAAACACAGGGAGGATACACAGACTCCGCACAGAAAGGCACCCAGCTGAGAATCAAACCAGAGAACCTCTTACTGTGAGGTGACAATGCTACCACTGCACCATCTGGGGTTCTCCCAGATCCCCACCTGAAGATGTCTCCTTTGGGGACATCATAGAGATCCTTTGACAGAAAGGTGGTTGGTCCATCCACAAACCTAAGTCTGACAGGTCTGTGTTCCTGGAAGCCTTTGGAACAGGGCCATCTACATCCTGGGTCCCCCCCCCACTGTCCCCTGATTGACTTAATGTCTAGCAGAGTGTGGAAGGAACCAGACACTGTAGAGCCTTTACCAAAGCTCCGGGATAAAAATTCTAGTGCTCCTGCAGATAGGCTGCACTAGACTAAGGGTGTCCCGGTCAGTGTGATGGTCGTGGCAGCTGCCACAAAGAAAGAACTAGCCCAGGATAGCTCTTTGGTTTATCCCCTAGACAAAGAGTCTAGGGCAATGGAAAGATTTGGTAAGCGGGTCTACTCTTCAGTGATCTTTTCTCTGTGCATGCTGAATTATTTGGCACACATGGTCAAACTTCAGAGAGACCTCATTAGGGAAATCTCTGAGTCCATCCTGGGTTCCATGTCTGAAGAGGACAAGAAGATCTTCTCTTTCAGAATGGCCACCCTCCTTTCTATCTCCAACACGTCCATGAGATTACTCTTGCATGGAGCAGAGGTTACCTCAAGGGCGGCCGGTTTGGGCATTGCCATTAGGCATCACACCTGGATGAGGCTGTGTGAATTCTCTGAACAATTCAAGGGGTCCTTTATTAATGCACCCTTCAATGGATCATTTCTTTTTGGTCCTACCATCAGAGACGCACTCTCCCAGCGTGAAAAAGATGTAAAGACCTTGTCTGACATCGGAATATGCTTTTCTACCCCACATCAGCACTATTCCAGGAATCAGCTTGGTGGTAAAAAGCTATGGTTTTGAAAGTCTCGGGGAGCTTTCCAGGACTTGCAGGGAGACTTTTCCTCCAGAGGCAGAGGGGGAGATGATTCCAATGGCAGGCAATGTCCCAGTGGCTGGGGGGGTCCGAGAAATCAGGGGTCTCAAGATACGTTCCCAGACAGGCCCTTTAAGCAGTCATGAAGGATTGCCCCACTGCTCTACTCCGGAGGCAGTCAGGGGACATCTCTCCCTTTACCCAACAGCCTGGGAATCCATCACTGCCAATCATTGTGTGATAAAGATAATATCCACAGGTTACACCATTCCATTCCTCAAATCCCCAAAACCATCTGAAAACCTCCCTGATGTGACACCCAGTCAAAGGGAGGTGGCAGCTCTAGAAATCCCAAAGCTAGTGGAGAAAAGAGTCATCCAACCCGTCCCCCAAGACCAGTTCAGATATGGCATCTATTCCAGATTCTTTTTTGCGCCAAAGAAACTGGGGGACTTCAAACCAATTCTGGATCTCACTTTCCGAGTCATCCAACCCATCCCCCAAGACCAGTTCAGATATGGCATCTATTCCAGATTCTTTTTGGTGCCAAAGAAAATGGGGACTTCAAACCAATTCTGGATCTCACTTTCCTAAACAAGTCAGTTGCCAAAACGAAGTTACGATTGGCCACCATACAGTCCATTCTGCCCTTTCTGCAAAAGGATGATTGGATATGCTCAGTAGACCTTCAGGTTGTGTGTTACCACATCAAGATTGGCAAATGCTCTAGAAGGTTCCTCCTTTTACAGCTGGGAGACAATCATTTTCAATTCAGGGTACTCCCCTTTGGACTCACCATAGGTTCATAGGTTGGTAGTAGGCTATCGGCCCTAGGGCCTATACAAGCCTAGCCATAACAATTCCCTGGCTGTTTCTTCCCACAGTATTTACTGCCCTGGACCCCTGTCTAGCAAGATGACTGATGTGATCCCCGGGCTGAATTTTCTATCTCCCATCCCGTCATCAAGGTTCCCTTTGAAGAGGGCCAAAGAGGTGCTCTGCTTGACATGTATGAGCAGTCTATTCCAGAGTCTGGGGAGTCTCTGGGTCAGGAACCTATCCCTCCAGCATGTTTTGTTCATTGTGATGACAAGGTTTAGATCCCTGGAGCGTGTGTCTCTGAGGGATTGGAATTTCTTTGTGTGTAGCATGTCCAACAGCTCTGGGTTTGACATGGCCTTGTATGTTAAGCAGAGATCGCCTCTGAGTAGATGATATACGACAGAGTATAGGTGGAGTTTTTTTAGACAGTCAGCATAGGGCATCTTCTTTAGGCCTGTGATTCTTTTAGTGAGGTATTTCTGCAGCCTTTCCAGTTGTTGCAGATGTCTTGAGAGGTGCATACCAAACGGGGTGTTGTATTATATAATGGGTCTAATGAGGGATGAGTACAGTGGGACAATGACCTCCTTTTTTCTGGATGAAGAGCCCTTAGTGATGAGGTGTGCCACATAGAAGGATTTCCTGACTGTTGTGGCAATGTAGTTATCGAAGGTGAGACCACTGCCCACCTGTGTCCCTAAGTCTGTTATCACACTTTCGGTGTTTAGTGTACTGCCACCAAAGTGGTAATTCACGGGTACATGTTTTTTCCCAAAGGGGATAACTATACATTTCTTGGCATTGAGTTTGAGCCCAGGGCTCTGGCAGAAAGCATCTGTTTCTGTAAGGCTCTTTTGTAGAATATCCACATCATATGGGGATTCAGTAATGGCCTCCAGGGAGTTTACCAGAGTGATAGTAGTAGTTGCAGCTCACCTGAGACTGCTCGGATTCTGCATGTTTCCTTATCTGGACATTTGGCTCCTCACTCTCCCCACCAAGCATCAACTTCTGCAAGCCAGGAATTGTCTCCTTCACCAAGCCTTGACTTTGGGCATAACCATCAATCTTTCCAAGTCAAAACTGGATCCAGTCCAGATCATCAACTTTATAGGGGCTTGAATGGACACAGCACAGTGCATGGTCTACCTTCCCCAAGACAGAATTCAGTCTCTTCAGCTGCATGTGAGGCATATTCTTTCCGATCGTCCTTCCCCTGCCTTTCTTATTCTCAGAACACTGGGGTTGATGGCAGCAACCATAACTCCTCTCCTGGTAGCTTGCCTTCACATGAGAGGACTTCAGTGGACCTTAGCGGTCCAATGGTTCTTTCTCAAACTTCCCATGGACTATCCCATCAAACTTTCTTGAGTCTGCAAGGAGTCTCTTCTATGGTAGCTTCATCCTCAGGATCTGTACTCAGGAGGACCTTTCATTCTCTCTCCTACCAAGGCCACGGTGGCCATGGATGCCTCCCAGCTTGGGTTGGGGGGCAGTGGCTGGATAAGACAGTCCAAGGCACCTGGTCCCCTCTAGAAACCAACCTGCATATAAATGTTTTGGAGATGGGGGCAGTCCTTTTAGCATTACAAGCTCTTCATGCCTGTTTTCCCAAAGGGACAGCTGCTATCCAGACAGACAACATGCCGGTCATCTGGTACATCAACAAGCAGGGAGGAACCAGGTCTTACCCCCTGTGTCAAGAAGCCATGAGATTGTGGGAGTGAATGATCTCTTCCAACCATTTTCTAGTAGCAGTGGACATTCCAGGGAAGTCAAACATTTTAGTGGACAAGCTCAGCAGAACCATTCTGATGCTTCATGAGTGGTCTCTCAACTCTTCAATGGCAAACACGATCTTTCAGAAATGTGGTCAACCTTGCCTATTCACCTGTCCGTCCATTGCCAAGTGCAGCAAGTATTTTGCCATGATTCCCCCTCAGGGGTGTCCCCCAGAGATGCGCTGGTCCATGCTTGGCCCCCGGTCTTCTTTATGCCTACCCTCCTCTTCCCCTGATTCCCAAATTCCTCCAGAACGCACAGAGGTTGAAGTGCAAAGTCATCCTCCATGCCCGGTTCTGGCTTCGACAAGTTTGGTTCCTCTTCCTCTGGTCTCACCACATGTATCCACCTTTGACTCTTAATCCCCTTCTGGAGCTTCTGTCCCACCCTTTGGGCATCCAACATCCAGAAGTCCTCAGCCTGAAGCTAACCACTTGGCTACTCTATTTCCAGTTATGGCTAGAACTCCTGGGCTATCCTCCCCATTCAGAAGATTCTGATTGCATCTGATAAGGCGTCTAACAGAACAATGTACTCTAGTAAATTGAAGAGATTTTTCTATTTGGACAGTACAGCATCAGTTAGAGCCTTTTATGGCTCCTCTCCCAGCTATTTTAGATTTCTTGTCTCACATTTTCAATAGTGGAGCTAGCTTCTCCACAGTCAAGGTACAGTTGGCAGCCATCTCGAATTTACATATTGATGAAGATTCCACATCTTTGGCAAACACGAAAATATGTAAGGCTTACTTGAGGGGTGCCTTTCTACTTCGACCTCCAGTCAAGGACCCTACACCCCCTTGGGACCACATTTTAGTGTTACAAGCTCTGATTTCCACTCCCTTTGAACTAGCTGCCACAGTTGCTTTGCAATTCTTGTCTTGGAAGATGGCCTTCTTAGTGGCTATCATCTCTGCTAAGAGTGTTTTGGAACTTCATGCTTTATCCATTAAACCCCCTTATCTTGTGTTCCACAAAGACAAAGTAACTCTTCACCCTAATCCTTCCTTTATGTCCAGGGTCTCTTTAGAGGTCAACATCAACCAAGTGATTAATCTCTCAGTCTTCCCCAGTTTCAAAAACAAGGGAGAATACAAGCTTTGTCTCCTTTATGTTCACAGACAATTAAATTTTTACCTGAATAGGTCAAAAACCTTTAGAAAATTGGTACAACTTTTTGTCTCTTTTGCTAATTCCAGATTAGGAAGACCAGTTACTAAGGTGATCTTAACTAATTAGATCTCAAAGTGCATTGCATTGGCATATTCTAATAAAAGAATTCCTCTTTCAAATCATGTAAAAGCCCATTCCACTAGGTCTCTATCCACTTCCGTGGGTTTCTGGTCCAGAGTGCCTATCGATGATATATGCTCAGCAGCTACGTGGTTTCCTCTCATACCTTCATATCCCATTACAAACTACATGTATGTTCCAGGATTGAGGCCTCTTTTGGCTCTGCCATGCTCCAGAATATCCTTCCTTGACGGCAACCCAGGATTTATGTAGCGGGGGACTCTGTCCCACAGGGTGAAGACCAAATGAAGACAACTACTTCAGATAAAAAAGTTATGTTCTTACCATAAGGTTCCATCTGAGTTGTTGATTCATTTGTCTTCAGCCTCTCCCCCCATCCTTCCCCCTTCCATAGATCCTGGGAGGATCTGGCAGAAGTAGCTCAGGTCTCTCCCGCTACTGTGTCATTCAAGCCCTGAGGTGTCCTGTGGACGGGGAGTGCCTAATGCTTGCTTGTGTTTAGGTGATGGTGGTTTTATTTTCAGCAGCAAACTCGATCTGAGAGGTGGAGGGAGAGGGGGCATGATGGGTAGGAGAGGAAGAGCTCAGCTTTCGGCTCCAAGGCTGGAGTATACAGCCAAGTCGGAACCGAGATCCACAGGTTGAAGACAAATGAAGCAAAAACTCAGATGGAACATTACATTATAATAAGAACATAACTTTTTTTTCTTAAATCTTAAAGGATGAATGCAGGAAGACAAGTTTCAGAATTGCTGTATTAAATAATTTTCTAAAATGAGACAACATTCACAAAAGCAAAAATTATGCATATTAAATAATAACATTATTAAAAGGAGACAATATATGTTAAGAAAAGGCTTAACAAACTCTAAAAGTGACTTAAGATAGCTAAAATGTTTAGCCAGGAATTCTCTCAATCTATAAACTGATTTTTAAATCTGTTGTTAAATCTTAAAGGCTGTAAGATAATTTTGTAACTGATGTTAAGTCTGTTAAGTGTTACCGACATTTCTTGCAGCTGTGTCCCACATAGCTAATATATACTTAAGAAAAGTAGAAATAATTATAAGTGAAGAGCACAGTTCTGAACCTCTAATACCAGAGAGTTCCCCCAGTAAAAATTCTGGCCAATCTAAGATCTGTTAAATCAAAATCTTATACTTCAATCTGGTTACAAAAAAAATGTCAGAAAGGTTGCATATTTGATAATCTTTCTACCTTTTTATGAGTTAACCATACTTCATCATGGGTTCATGGGTCATCATGGGTTAGTACTAGGCTAACTGCCCTTGCGAACCATTTTAAGCCTAGCCAATTATTCCTTGTGAGACTCAAACCCTGCACCTTGTGTTTGTAAGGCAAACACCTCAACCATTAGGCCACCCTCCCAACCCTACACTCTTCAGTGTAGGCAGAATATTTGAAAATATAGGCAAGAATGAAAAAGCCATGACTACGCTGTAGATGACTCAGGTTCAAAAAGCGGTCTGGGCACCTGTAGGAGCTCACTTGGGAGAATGGGATGGAGTGGCTGCAGTCTGCTCACTCATCCTGGAGCAAGGGAAACAGTTCTCGCTTTCCACAAGGGTTACATCCAGCAGGAGCACAAGATATTAACCGTTGTAGTTTGAGCTTACTAAGTCCACATTGTCGCAATGCATCTCACACTGGAAGCCGCAGGGAACCTAGTATGTAGAAGTATGCTTCTTCATGGAAGACAACAGTGGCAGAGTTCAGAGAAGCCACTGAGGGGGAGGAGTACTCCCTTGGGGAAAGGTAAGCTACCCCCCAAAGAAGCAATAAGCTGGTTTGTTACATATTATGTGAATCTTGCTGAGGAGCATACAGCCTGTCAGAATTCTTGAGCAAGAATGAATGTGTCATGGGACTGTCACTTAACCTAAGAATACCAAGCCCCATGCCCACTGAATGAATTGGTCAGTTAGACCCCAGCAATACAGCCTTCAGGCAAGCTCCTAAGGGAGAGTAGCAATAAATAAAAGAAAGATTTAAAATATGTCTGTAAATGTATTTTGATTAATTATGTGGTAATGTTGTTTTAAGGCCTCTTCACACAAAGATTCATAATATATCAACTGTGGCCATTATTTTTCATGCTGCAGCTATCTTAGCAGTGAAGAAGGCTGACTCAAGCTTTCTCAGTAAGTGACTCCCAAGACAGCAGTCAGAAACGTTTGAAAAGACATCACTGGAATTTTGATAGAGTTAACCTTCTAGGTAGGAATAGTTACCTGGACTGGCCAAATAGTCCTTTTCTGTTATCAAAATATGTGTCTCTATGTAAGGGGAAAGTGCACCTATGACTTATAGGAGAGCTGTAAAATAGCTGCAGATAAATAATAAAATCAGTGAGTCATAAATCTGTTTCTGTGAGTTTGTAGTTAAGAGATAGCAAAGTGTGTAATTTAGGTAAATACAGTATCCGCAGCTCTGTCGCCTCACAGTAAGATGCTGTCCGGTTCGACTCTCAGCTAGAGCGTCTTCTGCATGGAGACATGCGTGAATGGGCGTACCTTCTTTGAAGGTTGTGCGTTAGGGCTGGCAACTCAGCACGTAAAAATCAACTGCCAATCATTAGCGGAGCGGAGTTCTGCTCTGGCGACCCCTAACCAGGAAAAGCCGAAAGACACAACAACACTAACAGTGACCTCAAGAGCTACTTGGACAAGGAATTAGTTCAAGTTTTGACTACCAGTCTCCAGTATAGAATGCATACTGTAACAAATAGTGTATCCACATTAAATTATTTATTATTTTATTATTTTTGTTTGTATTTGTTTACTGGGATAGTCTGACTGGGCAGTGCCCTTTTTCAGAAGAGGCCCGGGGAGAAAAGCTTCAACAAAGTTAATCAGTGTTATCCTTATAACAGATAAGACGGTGAAGTTATTATATCATTGTAAGGAGGAGAATGTTGCATCCATATCTCTCAGCATGCAATTACATTGTTTACCTAGTCATAGCAGTGTGATTTCCAAATATGTAACAGTAAAATAGCTGTGAGCAACACAAGGTGTGAGAACATCAAAAGTAAGGCTAGAGGAGTTTAACTTGGCATGAAAGCTCCAAAATTAGGAAATGGGTGCTTCATCTTGGAATGCTAGATTGACTGTCATTAGAGCCTACAATTTACAATTTGGATTTGAAGGAAGCATATGAAATAGTAGCACTGATCACTCAAGGTTAGCAGCACAGAAGAAACCAGGTTAGTGGTAACACTGTTTTAGGTTGGAGAGTGGAACAACTAGGAGACCTGAGAAAAGCACTTCTGAGACAGGAGAGAGACAAGAGAGAGAGAGAGAGGTATGGGTGTGCTAGTGCTAGGTAAGTATTGAGGTAGGAGGGGGATAAAGGGTAATTAAAGGAAGGAGAAAAGGAATAGTAGGCACCTAGAGGGGAATTTAAGGACAAGGCTTAATTCAGAGACTTGTAGAGCCATAATTTTCCATGCATCATATTACTGGAGGTGTACAAAATAACCAGTGAGGAGTTGGAGAAGGTATTAATCAAGGTGTCATCCTGCATTATCAGTCTTCTGTTTATACTTTTCATTTTGCTTATCCTGATGATGTTACAGTTTGTATATTATACATGGATTATAGTGGTTATGAGACATTATTATTTTATTATTAGAATTTGAAAAAGACAGAGCAATTTTCTGATGAATTTGTATATCACTGTGTAAGTGGACATCATTGAATAAGTTGCTTAGCATGATCTCTGCTTTTTATGTATTGTTACTTTTTTGCATATATAACTGATTGCATTCTCATAGACATTATTTATTAGGACAGTGGTAGTCATTTTACTTTGCACTTATGTATATTGCTAAACTCTTAGTCTTATTTTAAGAACAGTTCATGTGGTTTATCCACCTACAGGAGGATGCAGCTGGAACAAAATTGAATGCAGTGACATTTCTTTCTTTCTTTTTTTTTGATTGTTCTACTATGCTTTGTTTTTAAATATATTTATTAAGTCATGTTTTAGACAGTGTCGTAGGTACACATACATTAATAGAAAAATCATTGTAACATTTTTTATGCGGTATAAATATATTTTCTTTTTAACAATTATCGTTCACTGGGGAAGGCATGCCCGAAGGCAGGAAGAGAGGAGGAAGGTTAGGAGTGTAGTACTGTGGGTACGAACTTTGAATGTTGGCAGTATGACTGGTATAGGGAGAGAGCTAGTTGATATGATGGAGAGAAGGAAGGTTGATATATTGTGCATGCAAGAGACCAGATGGAAGGGAACTAAGGCCAAGTGTATAGGAGGCGGGTTCAAATTGTTCTATCATGGTATGGATGGCAGAAGAAATGGGGTAGGGGTTATCCTAACGGAACAGTATGCCAAGAGTGTTTTGGAGGTGAAGAGAGTGTCTGATAGAGTGATGTTTATGAAGCTTGAAATTGATGGTGTAATGATGAATGTTGTTAGTGCATATGCTCCACAAGTTGGGTGTGCGATGGATGAGAAAGAAACATTTTGGAAGTGAGTTGGATGAAGTGGTGGTGAGTTTACCAAAGGGTGAGAGACTAGTGATTGGAGCGGACTTCAATGGGCATGTTGGTGAAGTGAACAGAGGGGATGAGGAAGTGATGGGTAGGTATGGTGTTAAGGAGAGGAATGCAGAAGGTCAGATGATTGTGGATTTTGCGAAAAGGATGGACATGGCTGTGGTGAATACGTATTTTAAGAAGAGGGAGGAGCACAGGGTGACATACAAGAGTGGAGGAAGATGTACACGTGGATTATATCCTATGTAGGAGGGCCAGTCTGAAGGAGTTTGGAGATTGTAAAGTGGTGACTGGGGAAAGTGTAGTTAAGCAGCATAGAATGGTGGTCTGCAGGATGATGTTGGTGATCAAGAAGCGGAGGAGGAGTGTGAAAGCAGTGCAAAGGATTAAATGGTGGAAGTTAAAAAAGGGTGATTGTGAGGTGGAGTTCAGGGAAGAGTTAAGACAGGCACTGGGAGGCAATGAAGAGTTACCGAATAGCTGGGTAACTACAGCAGAGCTAGTAGGGGAGACTGCTAGGAGGGTGCTTGGGAAGAAAACGCTGAGAGAAGAAAAGGAGGCACTTTTGTGGTTTTAAGTATTTTCTTCTGATTTTTTGTTAAATTTTACTGCTTTGCCGCCTATTTTTTGGCATTTTCCGGCTTGCTAAAGTTTATATCTGTAACAGTAACAGTACTTGGAACACATCTAGAGCCTGTTTGCTGCATTTCCTGTATTGCACTTAATTTAAAATCGTTTTTTTCTCTAAAAACTGCATTTTACCTGATTTTGGCCTAGCACTCAAGTGTGGGGTCATTTATTGCACTGTTGTGATTATTTTACTGCTTGTGTATCTCTGCTACCTTTAAACTACAACAAAAAGAAAAAAAAATCTTGCTTTATTCCCACTTTCTGAAAGTTAAGAAAGTTCAGTTACAGATTTGCTGTTCTGAACTGTTTGGAAGTTTCTAGAAGGCCAGTGCTTGCTTGGGCTAAAGGGAAGTCTCTGTGTTCACCAGTGGGAGTGGTTAACACTGAACAGCCTGCCTGTCCCTGGAGGAGTGGTTACTACCTAGAAGCTGTAGTTTTATTGGCCATTTTGGGTCAATTCTAAACTCCTTGATCTCTCTCTCTTAAAACCCTACAACTCTCTTTTTGCACACTGAGCAGCATCGGGCAGTGCCGCCTAAACAGGTTTAAACTATTCCAGGCTCCACAAAGTCTGCTCTTCACTTTTTCCCTTAGAACTTTTCAAACTCTCAAAGTAATCACTCTATTCTCTTTCTGAAGCCCTGCACTTGCTCAGCTCTTATAAGGAAACACTAACTAACTAAAGCACTACACCCTCCTTGACTTCTCATAAGTATTAGGCTCCCGAGTGGTCTTTCCTGATCAAGTGAAAAATCAGTTCCCTTCCCTAATCTGATCAGTAAAAAAACAGTTCCCTGTACTAATCTGGTATGTCCAAGGGTCAGTTTCAAGGTTACTCTCCAGTCCAGCTGGTGAATCTGGGAATTTTGAGGCAATGTTACAATTGCCTTATGTACACAGACAACCCTCTCCTCCTTCCAACAAACTCTAATATATGTGAGAGATGCAGTTACACAGCCAAACTGGAGGCAGAGCTCTCTCAACCCAAGACTGGCACAGTCAGTCAGGAGGAAAAGGTAACCACCCACACCACAAATCCAGTCTCACACAGACCTATTGCATCTGCATACCCAACACATAAACACACAAAAACATACTCAGAGGCTCTAAATAAAAATCTGCCTAAACAGCAAAGACCTCCTAAGCAGATATCCAAGCAACAGCCACCCCTCAACAATACCCACGAATTACATATCTCACAAAATCAGTGTGCCTCACAGTCACAGCCCTTAAGGCCAAACAACACACCAAATACACTTGTTATAGGGGACTCTCTTGTCCGGCACACTGACGTCCCGCTCACCAGACTGAACAAGGAGAAGGTCACTGTAAGCTGCCTTTCGGGTGCCAGGATCCGCCACATAATGCAAGCACTCAGGTCACTCCAAAGCAAATACAAGTATGACTCCGTCATTGTCCATGCTGGTGTGAATGACCTGAGACGTACCTCCCTGGACTACATGAAAAGAGACATAGAGGAGCTCTCTGACCATGTAGCCCAGGCTGGTATGACCCTGACCTTGAGTAGCATCTTGCCCTCACCAAGAATGATGCCACAGTATAAAGACAAAATGATCAGTTTCAACAATTGGCTAAAGTATTGGTGTCATTCAAAGGGGATCCAGTGTCTGTCAGCCTGGGATGACATGCTCGACAAGCCACGTTGCTTCGCTAGGGACGGCTTGCACCTGTCACCCTTAGGCTTTTGTATACTGGCCAAGGCTCTTGCCACCCCCATAGTGCCTTTTTTAGGCAAGGCTCGAAGGACAAGCCCACCTCCATAGGCAACCCAAGGATAAAAAAACTAAAGGTAATGCTACTCAATGCCAGAAGTCTAAACCTCAGGAGGCACGTACTCGAGGCTCTCCTCAGTATGGAGAACATCGATGTCTGTGCAGTAACAGAAACCTGGTTCAAGGCTCCTGAGAGCACCCCAGCAGTACCAGGTTATAACTCATGCCATGCGTTTCGGCCCCAAAACTCGGACCGAAGCACAAAAGGTATATTCATCAAAGATACCTACACCTCCAGGTTAGTGGCACTGCATGAAGCATCGGAAACCATCCATGTGCAACTAACAGTGGGCAAAACTGCCTTTCAGTTTGTAACCTGCTACAGAACACCCTCCCTATTACAGGAACCCCACTTGGCATTCCTGAGAACACTGGAGAATATGAAGGTCTCTCCAAACACTATGTTATTGGGTGACTTCAACTACCCAAGCATTGACTGGGAAAACTACTCAAGCCCAAACACCCTCGCCCAACGGTTCCTTGAATTTATAAACTCTAACGCAATGGAACAACTGGTCACCACTCCCACAAGAGGGAACAACATATTGGACCTGCTCATCACCAACATGGGGACTCTATGTTCCACACCAGAGGTAAACCCCTGATTGGTAAGATCAGACCATAAACAAATTTCCCTGGACATCCATATCCCGTCCCCATCCCCAGCCAAGGAAATCACTGTAAAGAATTTCTCAAAAGCCAACTTTGCACTTCTCAAGACTGAGGTGGAATCCTTCAAAGCCCCTGAGCCAGAGGATAATACAGCCCAGTCCGCAGAATCCTTTACAAATGCATTCTATGAGCACCTGCAGGAATGCATGGATTGTGCTATCCCAAATAAAACCAAGACTCACTCCTCCAAAAACAGGAGACCGGTCTGGTGGACCCCAGCCATAAATAAGCTATACAACAGAAGGAGGAAGCTACTACATGACAGAGCAAAATCCCAAAAAGGGAAGGCATCTCTGATCAGTATTAGCAAGAAACTTCGATCCCTCATAAAATCATCAAAGGCCAGCTTCGAAAGAAAAATTGCCCTAGACACTAAAGATAATTACAAGGCCTTCTTTAGTTATGTCAGGAACATGGGCGGAAACTCACAGATATGCACTGAATTGTTGCATAACGGTACAAAATATACTAAACCTACAGACATAGCCAACATCCTGGCAGACAGATTCAGCGCAAACTTCCCCCCCAAAGGAGCAAATGCCTATCCCAACTGAATGTAACCTCCCTGACATCACAGATGCACAGGTGAAAGCTGCCCTCTCCAAAGCAAAAAAACACAGCATCTATGGGACCGGACGGTGTCCAAGGCTGTGACTTAACACGAGCTCCAAGAAGAAATGAACCCTCACATTAAGTCACTGTTCAAACTTAGCCTTACTACAGGATATGTACCCAAAGAATGGCGTACAGCTACAGTGGTCCCACAATAGACCCTGGAAACTATCGCCCCATAAGCCTGACTAGTCTGGTCTGTAAAGCTATGGAGCGTATTATCATGGAACTCATAAACAAAGACATTGGGAGCCTCCAGACACTGGACCCTACCCAATTTGGCTTTGTTAAGGGCAGATCTTGCCTCTTAAACCTAGTTGATTTCTCTGAAACAGTTACCAAAGCCGTAGATGAGGGCAAGGTAGTCCACACAGCCTACCTGGACCTCGCGAAAGCCTTCGACACAATACCCTACTCGGGCATCATAAATAAGCTTACCAGCTTAAATATCAACCCCTATATCACAAGATGGGTTGCAAACTGGCTCAGAGATAGAACCCACATGGTCAGAATCGCAGGTGCCATGTCCGAATCCAAACCAGTTACAAGTGGCATCCCACAGGGCTCAGTTCTGGGACCTCTCTTGTTCGGTATATACTTCTCTGAGGTTCAGGCTAACACGGGGGGATTATGGCTGACAAAGTTCGCAGATGACTGCAAACTGGGGGCCATAATCGAATCTCCAGCTGACACAAGCATCCTCCAAAAGGGTCTCACAGAGACGGATGCTTGGTGCCAGAGTCACAGCCTCAAGCTAAATGCTAAAAAGTGCATAGTCATCCCCTTTGGGAAAAACAAGGTGCCCACAAATTACCACATAGGTGATAATCCATTAAGTACGGAAGAAGTAATTAGAGATTTGGGGTCCAACGTAGATAGTAATCTCTCCTTTGATAATCACGTTGCCAAAGTGGTTAGAAGACCTTCTATATAGCCCACCTTATCACGAAAGGGTTCGCATCTAGATCAAGAGAGGTCATTGTGCCCCTCTACTTGTCACTCATCAGGTCCATAATTGAATACAATGCCCCTTTTGGGATGTACCTTACCCGAAGCCTGCAGCAACTGGAGAGACCCCAAAAGTACCTCACCAAGAGGATCATGGGCTACAAACAGATGTCCTATGCAGCTCAACTAAAGAAACTCCAACTCTACTCAGTTGCTTACCGCCTACTCAGAGGCGATCTATGCCTGATGTACAAAGCCATGTCAAACCCAGAATTAATGGACATGCTCCACCTCAAAAAATCCAAGTCCCTTAGAGCTACACGCTCCAGGGACCTAAACCTCAGCACAAAAATAAATAGGACATGCTGGAGGGACAGATTCATTTCCCAGAGGCTCCCCTCACTCTGGAATAGAATCCCAATTCATGTTAGACATAGCCCCTCGCTGACCCTCTTCAAGCGAAATGTGGACGCGTGGATGGGAAATCGCAAATTCACCCCTGGGATCTCTTCTGTGTCCCTGCTAGACAGAGGCACAGTAAACTAATCTTAAAAGGGTACCTTCTGTGACCTACTCTACAGAGGCACAGTAGGCTAATCTAATAGGGAGGCGGAAGCCAAATACACTCTGGCTAGGTTTATAAATGCCCTAGGGCAGATAGCCTAGTATCTACCTATGAACAGGAGGACAAGGAGACATGGTGGTGGAATGAGGAAGTACAGGAGAGTATACAGAGGAAGAGGCTGGCGAAGAAGAAGTGGGATTGTCAAAGAGATGAATAAAGTAGACATGACTATAAGGAGATGAGGCACATGGCAAAGAGAGAGGTGGCGAAGGCTAAGGATAAGGCATATAGAGAGTTGTATGAGAGATTGGACACTAAAGAGGGAGAAAAGGACCTGTACCGATTGGCTAGGCAGAGGGACAGAGCTGGGAAAGATGTGCAGCAGGTAAGGGTGATAAAGGACAGTGAGGGAAACGTACTCACAAGTGAGGAGAGTGTGTTGAGTAGATGGAAAGAGTACTTTGAAGGGCTGATGAATGAAGAGAATGAAAGGGAGAGAAGGTTGGATGATGTGGGGATAGTGAATCAGGAAGTGAAGCAGATTAGCAAGGAGGAAGTAAGGACAGCTATGAAGAGGATGAAGAATGGAAAGGCTGTTGGCCCAGATGACATACCAGTGGAAGCATGGAGGTGCTTAGGAGAAATGTCAGTGTAATTTTTAACCAGATTGTTTAGTGAAATTTTGGAAAGTCAGAGGATGCCTGAGGAGTGGAGAAAAAGTGTTTTGGTACCTATCTTTAAGAATAAGGGTGACGTGCAGAGCTGCAGAGCTGCAGTAACTACAGAGGGATAAAATTGATCAGTCACAGCTTGAAGTTATGGGAAAGAGTAATGGAAGCTAGGTTAAGAAGGGAGGTGATGATTAGTGATCAGCAGTATGGTTTCATGCCAGGAAAGAGCACTACAGATGCAATATTTGCTCTGAGAGTGTTGTTGGAGAAATACAGAGAAGGTCAGAAGGAGTTGCATTGTGTCTTTGTGGACTTAGAGAAAGCATATGACAGGGTGCCTAGAGAGGAGTTGTGGTATTGTATGAGGAAGTCGGGAGTGGCAGAGAAGTATGTAAGAGTGGTACAGGATATGTACAAGGGTAGTGTGACATTGGTGAGGACTGGCGTGGGAGTGACAGATACGTTTAAGGTGGAGGTGGGATTACATCAAGGATCAGCTCTGAGCCCTTTCTTATTTGCAGTGGTGATGGACAGGTTGACAGATGAGATTAGACAGGAGGCCCCATGGACTATGATGTTTGCAGATGACATTGTGATATGTAGTGAGAGTAGGGACCAGGTTGAGGAGACCCTGGAGAGGTGGAGATATGCTTTAGAGAGGAGAGGAATGAAGGTCAGCAGGGCTAAAACAGAATATATGTGTGTAAATGAGAGGGAGGATAGAGGAATGGTGAGGATGCAGGGAGTAGAGTTGGTAAAGGTGGATGAGTTTAAGTACTTGGGATCAACAGTTGAGAGTAATGGTGAGTGTGGAAGAGAGGTGAAGAAGAGAGTACAGGCAGGGTGGAATGGGTGGAGAAGAGTGTCAGGAGTGATTTGTGACAGACTGGTACCAGTAAGAGTGAAAGGGAAGGTCTACAAGAGGGTAGTGAGACCAGCTATGTTATATGGGTTGGAGACAGTGACATTGACAAAAAGGCAGGAGTCAGAGCTGGATGTGGCAGAGTTAAAGATGTTAAGATTTACACTGGGTGTGACTAGGATGGACAGGATTAGGAATCAGTATATTAGAGGGTCAGCTCATGTTGGACAGTTTGGAGACAAAGCAAGAGAGGCGAGATTGCGTTGGTTTGACGTGCTGAGGAGGGATGCTGGGTATATTGGGAAAAGGATGCTAAGGATGGAGCTGCCAGGTAAGAGGAAAAGAGGAAGGCCTAAGATGAGGTTTATGGATGTGGTGAGAGAGGACATGCAGGCGGTTGGTGTGAAAGAGCATGATGCAGAGGACAGGAAGAAATGGAAACAGATGATCCGCTGTGGCGACCCCTAACGGGAACAGTCGAAAGAAGAATGATGATGATCATTCACTCCCAACATAATATAAATTGTTAAATTCCTGCCTTCCCTTGAATTTCACTCCTCTTGCTGAACATTATCCTGCATGTATTATTCCCTCAAATTCCATTTATTTCTATGTAGTCTGCTCCTTCCATTTTCTAAAGATCCTACCGCAGGCTCTTTTTTCTGCTTTACAATATGCAGTTCTTCAGTTACAGTTGATTCGTACTTTCAGTTCCATTTTCAGGTAATTGTTTTTTTTTCAACAGCCAGTAACATTAAATTTAGTTATTCCTCACTATGTCTAGGCAATTCAGATCCTGTGTTCCATCTCAAAATAATAATTTCATTGTTTAAGGTTCGCTTCCCCAACACTTCTGACAAAGTACTGTATAGGGAATTTTTAAACTCTGCCAACTTGTTATATCCCCCCCAAAAAAGTTCCCAGTTACCTCTCTCTTTCCCATAACACATCCAACATTTGCTATCTACCTGAGGAGGAATTCTCTATGCCTACGTGGAGTATAAAAATACCTACGTAAACACTTCCAAGCAAAAATTCAAAACTGTTTGAACTTTGTTGCATACTTGGGAGCTATACACATTGTTGTTTCTTTCGGCTTTTTCCCGGTTAGGGTCACCACAGCGGAACTCCGGTCCGCTAATGATTGGTAGTTGAATTTTAGTGCCGAGTTACCAGCCATGATGCACAACCTTCAACGAAGGTACGCCCATTCACGCATGTCTCCATGCAGAAGACGCTCTAGCTGAGAATCGAACTGGACAGCGTCTTACTGTGAGGTGACAACGCTACCGCGAGCTATACACATGTCCTTCATAAATAGCCTTTCCATTCTGTCTTCCCAATCCTTTCTAACCTCCTCTGATTCTCATAGTTATCATGCAGTATTTTATATGCCCTGTTCATTTTTCCTTTTTTTAACAACAGCTTCTGTTCTACAAGTCTCAACTAAAAACTCTACCAGAGCAGGTCTTTCTTCATGTCTTTCTCTTCACATGTCCTTAATACTCATTTTGAAATGTTTATGTTCTGTCAGTTTTATTGAAGGACAATATAAATATTTGTTAAAAATCACAAAGGTATGGCACAAGCATTTAGTCTGATGAGTTTAATATTGTGCTTTAGTTTATAATGTATCAGTTTTCAACTTTCATTATTTTAATACATACTTGCATTCCTTGAGGTGCTCCTGTGAATATAGCAGATATTTCCCAGTTCATTCTATATATGTATAAATGTATGTATTTGCATTCTGATAAGAAATTTCATGTTAGTATGTGTGCATTACTGCTGTTATAGCATAAACATGGTGTTTGCAAATGCTGGTTAACCATTCATAAGTAAGAGTTACTGTACCTTTTCTGAATATCTTAATGTAGACAGTCAGTTGAAATCAAGTACAAGTAGAACTTATTTATGTAAGTAGTAATGTTGTTGTTTGTTGTGCGTCCATCATTGTCGATGATGACCAAGGACATCATGTCAAGGAGGTTGACTGAGTACGGCGTGTCCGCATGTGGCTGATCTGTTTGATGTGGGCTTGGAAAGCTTTGCCACACGTCGGGCACAAGTGATCATTTGGGTTGGTTGGCAAAGAGTTGGCTGTGGATTTATGCAGTCCTGCTCTGCTCGTAGGAGGTACCACCTTTGCTGATGCAGCTTCACCAGGTGGAGCGGTCTTGTGCTAGGGTTTCCCAGGAGTCCAAGTCAATGCCAAAGCTCTTCAGAGAGACTTTCAGCGTGTCCTTGAAGCACTTTTTCTGCCACCTTGTGTGCATTTGCCTCCTGCAAGTTCACCATAAAACAGTCTTGGGGAGGCGTGTGTCTGGCATACATACAAGGTGGCCTTCCCACCTGACTTGGGCTCTCCTCAGCAGGGTGCAGATACTTGGCAGTCCAGCTTGAAAGAGGACAACTGTGTCTCGAGCTTTGTCCTGCCAGGTAATTTTCAGAAGCCTTCTTAAGCAGTTCATATGGAAGTGATTCAGCTTTTTGGCATGATGCTCATACACAGTCCATGCCTCACAGGTATACAGTAGTGTGGGCAGTATGATTGCCTTGTACACCATCAGCTTTGTGGACAGTTTGATGCCTCTCCTCTCCTAGACTAACTCCTGCAGTTGTCCAAATGCGGAGCTTGCCTTGGCGATGCATATGTCTACCTCATTTTCAATGTTCACAAATCTGGAGAGTGTGCTGCCAAGGTATGTAAACTTGTCAGCAGCCTTCAGGATTTCACCTTCAGCGGTAATCGTTGGTTCTGCATACATCTTTTGTGGTGCGGGCTGATGCAAAACCTTAGTCTTCTTGGTATTAATTGTAAGGCCGAAGTTTCTGCAGGCAGTGGAAAAGCAGTTCATACTGTGCTGCATCTGGGCCTCTGTGACAGCATTGTGTGCGCGGTCATCTGCAAACAGGAAATCGTGCACAAAGTCCTCTTCAACCTTAGTCTTGGTCATTAGACTCTGCAGGTTGAAGAGAGTCCTGTATCTGATCTTTATGCTGGTTTCTTTGTCATTGCAGAAGTCATCTGCCAGCATGGCCGAGAATATCATGCTGAATAGCATAGGTGCCAATACACAGCCTTGCTTGACTCCGTTGGTGACTGGAAAGGCATGAGAGGAGTCTCCATTGTCCAGTACTTGAGCAAGCATGCCATCATGGAACTGGCGCATCATACTGATGAATTTCCCTGGGCAGCCAAACTTCTCCATGATCCACCATAGCCCCTCACGACTGTGTCAAAGGCTTTGGTCTGGTCCACGAACGTTGCTTAAAGGTCCCTGTTTTGTTCCTGGCACTTCTTCTGAACTTGACATGCTGCAGATATCATGTCCAGTGTCCCTTGGCCCTCTGTAAAGCCGCACTGACTCTCTGGCAGGTGTCCATCTTCCATGTGTTAATTGGGGCAGGTTGAGAAGGACTCTGGCAAGGATTTTGCCAGCAATGGCCAGGAGAGAGATTCCTCTGTGGTTGTCACAAGACTGCCTGTTTCCCTTTCTCTTGTAGAGATGGACGATGGAGGCATCCTTTAGCTCCTGAGGGATAACTTCCTGTTGCCACATAGTCTGGAAGAGCTCAGTGAGCTTCTGTAACAAGATTGGTCCCCCTGTCTTGTAGATTTTGGCTGGAATGGAGTCAGAGCCTGGTGCTTTACTATTGGAGAGAAGCTTAATTGCTTCCTTAACCTCTGATTCCTTTGGAGGTTCTGCCAGCGAGGTGTTAATGGCGACTTGCGGCATGTTAATGGCGACTTGCGGCATGCGGTCAATGGCTTTGGCATTGATAGAGAAAGACCTATTCAGGACATTGTTGAAGTGCTCAGCCCATCTTTCCAAGATGGCTTTCTTGTCAGTGAGCAGGTTGGACCGTCGGCACTGAGCAGTGGTGATCTTCCAGAGGACTGTGGCCGGTAGATGGTCTTCAGGGCATCATAGAAATGCCTGGAGTTGTTGCTATCAGCGTACTTCGGGATCTCATCTGCCTTTCTGCTAAGCCAGGAGTCTTGTATCTCTCTGAGCTTTGCTTGCACCTTGCTTTTGATGGAGTTATAGGCTTCTTTCTTGGAGATAGATGTAGTATCTTGCTGGAGGGATCTGAAGGCTTCACACATCTTATCCAGCAGCTTCTGAATGTCTTCATCATTATCATCAAACCAGTCCTGGTGTTTGCATGTGTTCAGGTCCATATGAGCAAGAGCAGTGTTGTAGACCCCATCTCTAAAGGCTGCCCAGTCCTCTTCTGCACCATTGGTGCCAAAGCTGAATTGGTCAAGCTTACTGTCGAGGTCCTCACTGAGGTTCTGGCACACAGAGTGCCGTTCTAACTTGCTGACATTCAGGCACCTATTGGACTTTTTCCCCTGCGAGCGCCATCTAGGCTTAATGTGCATGTTGAGTTTTGAGAGGATGAGTCTGTGGTCTGTCCAGCAGTATGTGCCACACATGGCCTTAGTCACTCTAACATCCTGCTTGTCTCTTCTCTTTATTATGACATAATTAATGAGATGCCGGTACTTGCTGCATGGATGCATCCAGGACATTTTGCGTGGATGCATCCAGGACATCTTGTTATGGTTGGGTAGGCGGGTAGGGGTATATGGGGTGCCAGGGAGAGGTAGTACCTCTGGTGGGTGAACATGTCATGCTCTTCAGAGTAGTTCATCCACCTTGGTCCTCACCTGACACTCAGCTCTCACCTGTGGCTCCTCGTAGCTGTCTGCATGCAACAGCGACCACACCCCAGGCAACTGCATTGGTTGATCGGCAAAACCAGGTGAGGATAGCCAACAGGTTTGCAAGCCTTGGTGAGTCAGAGCTTGTCTACCTATGCATGTGAAGACTGGATCCAGTGGGTTGTGCGGAGGAAATCACCAGACTGATTCAACAGGCAGGAAAGCGGACTCAGCAAAGTGATGTGGAGTGCAAATAGGGCACAGTGAGACACATTAGGACACTGTTGGCCATCCACTGCATCCTAACCCATCTCCATTTGTCTTAATTATGTCCTGCCACTGGATCAAGATAGGCTGGAACGAGAGAGTGAGATTGGCGATCTGTGCAACTCTCTCTCACTATAATCCAATTCATGTTCAAGTCAAGACATCACCCCCCCCCCCCCAAGTCCTGTGGCGATGGGCGAATGATGAAGCAGCAGGTGCGGATACAGTGGAAGCTGTAGCCACACCCTCACACAGATGGCCCAGGGCAATGGGTCACTCTCTACTGGACTGAAGCAGCAGTGGAGTTCGGCAGCCCCCTGGGTGTTTGAGCAGCCCTATTTAGGATCTCTGTGCTCACCTCCATGGTCTGAGGAAGGGGCTAGAAAAGGTGCCCAAAACATAGTCTGCTTCATCCTATCCCTGGCCTGCTTGCTATGGCAGGTGGGGATCCCAACCATGCGGTTGAATCACAAAGAAAATAACATTGGTGACTTCGCTCACCAATGGTACATGGAATGTGCGCACACTCATGGATAGCTCCAAAACAGACAGACCTGAGAGACGGACAGCATTTGTTGCAAGAGAACTCGGCAGGTACAACATCCAGATAGCAGCTCTTAGCGAGACTAGGTTCGCAGACAAAGGCCAGCTGACAGAACTTAAAGCCAGTTATGCTTTTTTCTGGAGTGGCCACAGCAGCGATGAACCTCGTGAAGCAGGAGTGGGTTTCATCACAAGATCTAATCTGATGGGCAAATTAGCCAGCCTCCCAAAAGGATTCAATGACCAACTCATGTCTCTGCAGCTCCCCCTCAAAAGAAAGCGCCACACCACCTTCATCAGTGTATATGCCCGCACCGTGAAAAATCCAGAGGACATTAAAGACAAGTTTTATGAAGACCTTGATAATCACACCGCCACAGTAGTCAGGAAATCCTTCTTTGTGGCACATCTCATCACAAAAGGGTTCTCATCCAGGAAAAAAGAGGTAATTGTTCCCCTGTACTCGGCACTCATTAGACCCATTATAGAGTACAACGCCCTTTTTGGACTGTACCTCACAAGACATCTGCAGCAGTTGGTAAGGCCACAGAAGTACCTCACAAAGAGGATTACTGGCCTCAAACAGATGCCCTACACTGACCGTCTCAAAAAACTCCAGCTTTACTCTGTAGCATATCGCCTACTCCAAGGAGATCTCTGCCTAACATATAAAGCCATGTTAAACCCAGAGCTGTTGGACATGCTACACCTTAGGAAATCCCAAGCCCTCTGAGTTACATGCTCTAGGGACCTAAACCTTGTCACCACAATAAACAGGACATGCTGGAGGGATAGATTCCTATCCCAGAGACTTCCTATACTCTGAAACAAGCTACCCATCTATGTCAAGCAAAGTTCCTCATTAGCACTCTTCAAGAAGAATCTTGATGAGTGGATGGGAAATAGGAAATGCACCCATGGGGATCACTTCTGTGGCTGTGCTCAACAGGGGCACAGGAAATTAACTTTCTTGGGTGGCGTAAGCCAGGGAACCTTGTTGGCTAGGCTTACTTAGGCCCATGGGCTGATAGCCTAGTACCTACCTGTGAACCTATGAACTTGGAGTTCCTCATAGCGTCTGTGCCCAAGGTGAATAAGCTCGTCATCTGAGGCGACTTCCGTGCCACAGATGATGCAGACTACCAGACATGGGAGGGTGTCATTGGGAGGAATGGAGTTGGCAAAAGCAACAGCAATGGTCATCTACTTCTGAAGACCTGCACAGCTCATGAGCTGTTGATCACAAACATGTAAGCAGTAATACATAGTGAGGGATACCTACATAAATTAGCATTGTGACAACCCATAGCCTAGTGATGCATCTATAAAGAAAATCTTTTCAGTTAGCCTGGCAGTATTGTGATCATTGTCAGTCTTGAAGTAATGTAAATTGAAAACATGCCTAAGTGTTTCTCATTACTGTGTGGAGACAAACTAACAGTGGCAGGTGCACAAATGAATCAGGACTCAGGAGTTTTCCTTGGCTGCTGTGTAATCATAAGCCTAACACCAGTTTTGGTATCGGTGTCACATTCATGAAGCCTTTCCCATGTCCCTCTCTGAAAGGAAGACAAACTTGTCAGTTCCATTCTTTGGTTTTGGCCTTTGGTGCTGTCTGGGTAGAGGATGTTCATTCTTCCCATGTTTGCTTGGGTTTTCTCCCACCACTTACTGACATGTTGCTTTGGTTTATTGGCTACAGTGAGGCATCCCAGGTTTTTGTCCTGAAGATTTTTAGACTGCGTCTTTAACACAGTCCTTATTTCATTGGGAGCTTCTTCCTTACAATTAAAATAAAATAAAAATAGAGCAAAGTTCCCATTCCTTTTCTAGTATAAAGATGTAAATGCGTGGAAGCTGCAGCTGGAAGAGAATTGCTACGTTACTGGAAGGTAGAAGCTACATTTGACGAAGGTTGCAAGAATATTTTCAGTGGATAACTTGATGAAATATGGCTTAGTGTTAATGGGTGTGTTATATATTTTACCTAGTGACTTAATAGAGGGAAGTTTGTAAATGCCGTTACATATTTGTTTTGTCTTTTTTTTTCCTGCTTGGATCCTGTGTACATCTGCTATTTGGGGGAGGGGGGGTTGTTGTTTGCCATCTTTTTCTTAACGGTCTGCGAGTTCTGCATTACAGAAATGGAGCTGTGCTTTACTTAGTATTATCGGTCTTCACCTGTGGTCCTGTCATTGCTTTGCTAAGCAGTCCTTTCTGCTGCATTTTAATCAGGTTCCAGGGTGGTATAATTCCATAATCAGGCATCAGAAAGCTGTGGATAAGGTACATTTGCAAAGCATCATGTTGAGATATTTTCCAGGACAGTGAATAATCAGATAACAGAACATCCCGGAATTTGTTCGAGACCTGTTGCTTCATCACTGGTTGTTGTGACTCCTGAGAGTGATGGTATTCTTTACTACTTCAATCATTTGCATTACGACTCAACTTATTTTGAATAATATTTGAAATTATCCTCACAAAACAACATTGGTTTTGCTGTCTGCATTCCGTCAGTTTGACTGCTGAACTGCTCAGACAGTGATTCATAAGACTTGCATGGAAACAAAGGAAAGCTGTGTTGTTACACCATCTACACAGAGGTATTACTAGAGTGGGGTGAAGGAGGTGGCTGCCCCATGTGACGGTGCTTGCAGGCACAGTTGGTAGCTGTTGATGCTGTGGCAGTTCACTACTAACATTCAGAAATGAATGCAATACTGTATTCACAGTAAGGACTGTAGCACTTTGTATGTGGGATTTTAACTGTAACATGCTGCTTGTTACAGTTTCAGAGAGAATTGTTTTTTTTTTGCACATATTAGTGTAGAGACTTAAAGTTGAGGGGCGTACCAAAACGGAAAATTGCAGAAGGTGCTAGATATCTTGGCTATAGTTCTCAGACCTCTCAACCAATTGGGGACACATTTCGACAGAATCAGGGCCAAGTCAAGAAAAAATCAGGGACAATCAGGGACACTTTTAAAATATTAGTGCTATTAACTTGAAACATAGACAGAATCAGAGCATATGAATTAATACACTTTTTCTGAAGTAAAAGAAGTTTATAACTCTTAATTATTGTCATTCTTCATTAAGTGTAATTCCCCACCTTTCCTCCAAAAGTCAATAGTTTTAGGAGGGATTAAGAGGACAGAGTTAAAATTTGAGTCAAAATCAGGGACGTCCCTGAAAATCAGGGACAGTTGAGAGGTATGTTATTAGTTCTACATCCACACCAGGTCCATAGGGCAGCCACTTATTTGCAGTTTTAATGCAGTTTTGCTTAGAAGAATGCTAAATCATTCATTGTCATTTTATATTGCCCTGTTGGAGTGCATTTTCAAATGGGCAAGAAAACTGACCAATCATATCCATTCCATACATGTGAAAAAAATAGTGCAGGCCACCTGGACCTCATATTCCATTACAGATGCTTACACTATAACAGACTTCAAAACCCAGCAAGCTACAACCATCTTGAAAAGTCATTTAGCAGGAAGAATTGTCAAACACAGAAATATTCCAGAAACAAAAAAGTAAACCAGTAATTCAGTAAAAACAATAACATCAGACATACACATCCCCAACTAAAATACATTATCTAATCTGCAAAAAATGTACAAAGACGTACTAAAACAGGAGAAACTTTTTATTTAGCGCTTTCATCAACAATGAGTTATGACTTCTTCAAAATAGAGTGTTCCATCAAAACACATTAAATAGTCATCAGAAAATACATTTGCATACTTAATACCTCCCAATTAAGCATGAAGACCTACTTAAAGCTGCAGACTCCAAAATTTTAAAACCTACTATTTCTGTGTATCTGGTCACATGACTTTAACACACTAAAACAACTGAACATAAGTGCTAAATTAAATACATAGTAACATTTGTAAATAACAAAATATTATATGTTAAATGTACATATGCTGGCATCACAAATAAAATTCAGCTCTAAGTTTTAAATAACTAGTAAGGGATACTACTTCATTTAATCCAGGGTGACTAGTGGCATTCACACTAAGTTGCCACATTATCTCTTTGTACTCAAGAAATAAATCAGCAGGTCCCCCTCTTTCATCCAACTCCATATGTTCAAGTATAGTAAACTTAAAACTGTGGTTGGAGAAATTATTTAAATGCTTGGCAAGTGCATTATTTGTGTTACCTTTACTAATGTCGTACATGTGCTGATATATACGTGTCCTGAAAGTATTTTTAGTCTTCCCTATGTAATATCTGTAACAAACCTGGCACACAGCAACATATATCACATTTTTGGTTCCACAATTACTATTATGGCTTTATCTTATCACACCATATTTTTTTAATTTTAACACTGTCCCCCTCCAAAATAAACATTACATTGTGAAGTGTCCACATTTGTTCATCCTACCGTTCTTTCTGTGTTTCACACCTTCTTTTTTCTGTTCTAATATGTTCTTAAAACATGTGTCCTTTTTATATACCACTAATGGTTCATCACCTATTTTACTTCCCACTTGTTCATCATTTTTAAGGATGAACCAATTTTTACTAAGATATCTCTAATAAAAGAAAATTGTGGATTATAAGTCATTGTCAGTGCATTTTTGTACATAGTGTTGTTACTCGTACTACCAGTATTGTTACTACTGGACCATAACACATGTACCCCTTTGTCAATATTTAAACCTGCTATTCTTTTCTTAGTTACTTCTTCTTATATCTGCCTCACAAATTCTTCAGGGTACCCTCTTCTCAACAACATACCCAACAACTATGTACAACAACACTATGTACAAAAATGCATAAATAAATAAAAAGTTACTCGGTTTTTACTACGTCTTCGTACGATTTTTACTTATTTGGTTTGCTTCTCAAGAGTTTTGTACTAATCTACAAAAAATAATTAAAACAAAAGTCAGGGCTGTGACAAATTAAGCACACTTTACAGTAAAAGATTGCATTTAATTACATTACATGAAAAAGACAACAAACACTGTAAAAACAATTTACTGTAGAAAGTGAAAGTATAAACTTCGCTAACAGAAATGAAGTATAATGGTTGAGGTGCTTACCTCACAGATAATAGGGTACAGGGTGTGATTCTCACCTTTGACAGGCAAACTGGATAGGCTTAAAATGGCACACAAGGGCCGCTAGCCTAGTAATTCCCTATGAACCTGTGAAGATAGAAAGTCAATAGCATGAAGCAAAAATAGTCACCATAGCAACAGAAAGCAGCCACTTCAACACAGGAGTCAAAGTACATCCGCCTGTTCACTATAAAGACTCTGTAAGGCATTGTTTCATCTAAGAGTTAAATCTGTAGAAACAATACACAAATGTACAACACTGCATGAATGTAAATGTAGATTAAAACAGAAGTAAAACACAAACAAGAATTACCATGGAAACCCTTTTAAATAAAGGCAGCAAACATATCCGCTAAACCAGCCTGAGAGAAATTATGGTGGTGGAGCAGCATCACTGCTTAAAAAAAATATATTTTTTTTAGTTTTTGGCAAAACCACCAAAATGGTTATTCCTGTGACTATTTTTAAAGTGCAACAAGCATATCATCAGCTAAATCAACTTAAAGATGTGTGCGTAGCAGTTCATGGAGTTTCCACCAAAATGATTACTCTTACGAATATTTTTGAGGCTACATTACCTGGAAAACAGTATATGTTTTTATGAAGCATTGTGCTGCTAATATGCAAGTCTCCTTATCTGGGACTTGCCTGCTCAGGCCAAAATTCTTACAGTTAAAGCTTTCAGTAACCAAAAATGGCTGGATGAACTGTTTTACACATATAAAGTAAAAATTTTAAATTTAGACTGCAAAAAATATGAATGTCCATTTTATAAATGTAGAGAGTGCTGGGGGGACATGGCATGGTACACATACCTCTCAATTGAACAGAGTTTCGCAGAATGTCCAGATTTTGGCCTCAAATTTTTGGTTCATTTTTCACAAAATAATGGTTTTCTGGCAAATTAGTGGTAAATCATTAAAGACTGAAGTTAGAAAATAATGACAGACATTTGTGGTTCAGACTTTATATCCTTCAGAAAATTCATGTTAACACAAAATTTGTTATTCTGTCAACTTTCTAAGTTTGTAAGAGCAATATTTAAAAATTGTCCCTGTTTTTGGTCCTGTGTCCCACTTTTGTTTATAGTTTTGTCCAGATTTCTTGCTCTAAGAGGTTGAGAGGTATGTAAGTACAGATATTACTGCACACCAAGGCTTGTAAGGCAGTTGCCCTTCAGGCTCATGCCTTACAAATACCCTTGGGTATGCAGTAATATCTGTACCATGCCTTCTCCTCATAACTTAATGTATACAAAATATATGGAAAAAGGCTTCTCGTACTTCCTACAAGGAAGAAGCAGAGTGTAAATACAGCTGTGCAGCTTCAGGGTTTGTAAAGGCAGTTTAGGGTCTTTTTCTGTAGACTCTTTTTTTTTTTTTTTTTTTTTTTTGAGTGACTAAGAATTTTGCTTCAAAGATTAGTATGTAATGGGAAAAAAATCAAAATGACTAGCTGTTTTGGTTCTGTTTCATTAGTGTTTATAGCCTCAAGGAGGAGATGTTGCAGTAGTAACCCCTTTAGTAAACAGCATTCTTACTGTTATCCTAGCCCCTCAGATGACAGCAGCTTGGTCAGGTTTCATTTCATGTCAAGGTCATCTGATTTGCTATTGTGGTAGAAAAGTAGCTGTCATAACTATCAACATGGCATATATAAATATATATGTGTGTGTGTGTGTGTGTGTGTATATATATATATATATATGTGTGTATATATATATATATATATATATATATATATATATATATATATATAATTTATTTATCTCGTCTTTTACTGATCTAAATAACTCACAGTTAAGTTATGCAATGCATCTACTGCCAATTGTACTTTGATATGTCTTTCCTACATATTCAGATGTTATTCATGTATGTATTTATATGCACTAACTGGAGCTTTTCTCCCTGGGCCTCCGCTGAAAAAGGACATGTGTCCAGCTGGACTTTCCCGGTAAACAAATGTAAAATAAATAAATAAAATATATATATGTATGTATCTATATATATATATATATATATATATATATATATTAGATATATATATATATATACATATATATATATTATATTTTTATATATATATATATATATATATATATATATATATATACATATATGTGTGTGTGTGTGTATATATATATATATATATATATATATATATATATATACATACAATCTCTATATGTGTGTGTGTATTTATGTAGTTTATGCATGTATATGTGTGTGCGTGTGATGTATGTTAGCATGTCATGTAGTCTGAGGGACTGATTGAACCATAAAGATGCATTCAATATAAATTTTAAGTGTTATGGCTCTTGTTGAACAGTTTCATTCTGGCTACATAGAACAGTCAACGGACTTGAATCTGAAATTATATTGTTACATTTCCATGTGGTAGCTCATTTATGTTTGAAATATGCAAGAAGTGCTGGTACTAGAATTGTTGAAATGCACTTTGCCTGTCTACTTAAACAGCCCGGAGGCTGTGTACTTTATAAAGAAAAGGGCATAGAGTAGTAATGTAATGCCTTCAGTTTTGTGTACTGCAGAGCAGTACAGGCATGGAATATAAATTTGCTAGTAAATAAACAGTTTATATTATATTATATTGCAGAGATCACAGAAAATGTGAGGCAATGTATATCCATTATGTGCTGTTTATATTTTCTTGTTTAAATAGCAAATGACAAACAGCAGTTTGAAGTTAACAGATAGGAATGCCATGGGTAGTCAGCTGCAAGGATTTTGTGGTACACATGCAGTCACATAGCATAATTGTACGGGATGACCACCGTCCACACAATGTAAAACTAACAAATAACAGGTTGGCCAATAGAAAGGAGATGACATTAATGCAGCAGGGTTCAGTATTCCATCCCAAAAAATGTAGATGTCTTATGCCTTGAGGTAAAAGCCACAGACTGTAGGAACATTAGGAAAGTTAGACCATGGTTTTGGATAATAGAAACAGTATTTTTTTTTCATTTGTGCAGCATGTTAATGTGAATATTTTTATCTTCCATTTAAAGACTGATTCTGTAATGAGGTTGTGGTGAAACTAAAGTAAGTATTTCCAAAGTCATGAGGCAGCAAGCTGCACTAAATGCCTTTATCCCTAGTGTTTTGGGCAGATCTTTGTATGTTGAGTGACATGATTTTGAGATCTTAACTTTCTTCTTACTTTCTTATCATTTGATAGCCAACAGAGACCCACTGGAGCAGTTGTCCATGAGGCTTTCTTCTGGTTAAGTGGCTTTGTTCAGAGTATCTTCTATTATATGCACACATACACCCTACATAAGGCCTGCATAAAGGGAGGTTATACGACTCAGACCTTGATCTTCAACATTGTATTGTGTTTGCAGCTCATTTCTTCAACCATCTCTACTCTACTATCACCTTTCAAAAAAGAAAATGCCAGTATCACGTATCAAAATGTACAAGACCCTTTGATTACCTTCACCCTTCATTTTGCGGGGTAGTCTTCAAAGTCACAGGCTGCACAAGTGCACAAGGAATTTGGTGAATAATGTCCGTCTGTATGTATGCAAATGTGGTGTGTGTGAACAATATGACACTGGTTTACATTATGACAATGTGCTCACCATTACTGTGCATTACTAAAACCATGCAAGGTAAAGAAAGTACGCAAGAAGATCCATTCTCGGATATGCAGGACATGCATACATGTGCAAGTCAACATTAACATCATAACCATGCAGAGAACATGGTGAAGTACTGCCCTGTGCAGATATTTATGAGGCTTGGTTGTGAGAGTTCATGCAAATCTTGGTAAAGTAGTGCTAGTTTAGCAAAATAATCACGTGTGAGCTAAAACGAGGTTGAAAACTCTCACCTGTTAACTCTCATCCATGCATATACAAAATTATTTGAGATGTTATGCAGCTGTGCACATGTATGCAGTAATGCAGTTCAGAGTTTTTTGACAGAAAGCCTCATATGTCTACAGACTTTGCAAAGTTGTAAAATTAGAGGAAGAATCGAAAGCATTACCACTTTCGGCACTGCTGTACACAGCACTTTTCACATTTCATTGGAAAGACCAACTACATTTCACAGATATATTGAAGATGGAAATACATCAACTAAAGGTGAACATATACAGGACATTTCCATTAACAGACTACAGGGAACAGCACACATCCACAATATTTGTAAACTGTATCTTAGTACTGCTACTACTATAAACTGTCATTCATGCCTCAGTCTGAACATATGCACCTAGAAAGATTATGTATGTATGTCTGTGTCCTGGCTATCAGGCAGTAGAATTGCAGAGAGCCACTGTGCATTGGCTGCCTTTTGTTTCCCATTTCTACTGGATTAGTCTATTAACACACAGCCTCACACTCCTTGCAGCCCCTCTCTCACTTTATACGGTATAGAAACACCATACACCATTCAGCCCAAGCTAGTATAACTGAACATGCATGCAGAACACACAATGGCTCAGTAGCACGCACACACACACACACACACACACACACACACACACACACACACACACACACTACACAAAGCTAGACAGACTTAGTAATAGTAGGCACAGTCATGCAAGCTGCAGTATTGGTTTCATTCCAAGTGAAATAAGGCAGTCTCACACTTCCACTACGTTATTCCCAGGGTGAACATGCCACAGCAGCCGTGAGGGGGATGGAGAGAGAGAGATGTGATAACTTCACACTTGAGAAAAAACTGTATCCTCTCTCATTAAGAAACTGCAGACAACATATCTTTGGTAAGGGGAGGGGTCTTTTTAAACTGACAGTGCGTGCTCAGGTGTGGAATCAGTTGCTGGTGGACATAAATGCTAGGGGAAGATGGAATCATAGACATTGGCACAAAGTATGTAGAGCATAAAGCCTAACAGAATGCTGTTGATGTTAGTGTTACTGCTGGGAGTCTTCCATTGGCCAAAGCCTGACACCAAATGGAGAGGAGTGTTTGACATCCTCTCACAGGGATGATTTTGAAGGTTGTGAGGATGGCACAGGCACAATCCAATATGAAGTATGTTGTGCCCACTCACCGCGCGTGTCCACAGTTGCTACATTGTTAAAGTAGGTCAATATGTGAAATTGGCAAGTAAAACTGGTCAAGAACATTTGGTCATCAAACCTGCCAATATATTGGCTGTAAAGTCTGCAAAGTTGTTGTTGAGCACTGTGAGCTGGAGTGGCTTGCGGTAATGGCGCAGCATCTGTCTCCACTGTTTTTCATTAGGTTTGCTGCTAAACCAGGCATATTCATAGATTCCAGAGTATGTAGAGCTTTACAGTTCTTGTCCTTTTGTAAGCTGTTTTCGCAATTTGCAGTTAAGTAGCATTCTGTGACTGAATCACAGTGTATCATTTCCATATTTTCCCCTCATTTGCATGTCATTATGTGCTCATTTACATGTGACTTTTCGAGGCTTGCACACATGCAGTACTGGACTCTGAATCCTACTATGGTTGTGTGAGTATGTGCTGTGCACATATTAAATGACTACAATTACCACCTAATGGACTTACCTGAACCATAGTTTACTAGATAACACTGTCATGCTCTGGTATTGCACATGAAGGCCTTTTGAGTTTTATCTCATTCACAGCTGTGCTTATTTTTTAATGTATGCATAACCGGCCTTAGGCATAAGCCAGCTAGGTGGCCGCCTAGGGCACCGCTCTAGTAGGGGCACTTTTCCAGTATTTATTTGGTGCAGGTAGACCAGGATGGGGGCACTGGGTGGTGTGGTAGGGGGTGCTGTGGAGCCCTTTTGCCTAGGGCACCAGTTGACCTAAGGCTGCTCCTGAATGTATGTTCCGGGTTCTTCTTTCTTTTATTTAGTTGGAGGTTAGTTGTATGACATTGGTTCAGTTGTCAGCCCAGAGATCTGGTTGTTTCTTGAAGGAGGGTGTCTTGTTTTGATTGTAGCTGTGAAAGAGATATGCATAAAAGTCTAAAAAAGCCGTCAGTAAATTTTAATATGGTCTCATCTGTATTAATAATTACTGAGGAAGTGTTTGTCGCTTAATCTTAGAATCATGTATTGCATCATTTATTATAATTTGTTTTTACCAACAAAGTACAGGGATCTGTCTGTGGCGGGATGAGCTAAGATGTGGAGTTCAGGCAAAATATGCTATTCATTACATTGTTGACTCATGACTATGGGCTTAATCTATTTACTTTGGTTACTTAGTTTTGGGTGCCAGCAGATGGTAACGTTGATTAACTTTTGGGCTTCCTTACTTTCAGTACTATGTGTTCTTATTGCTTTTCACGATTTATGTGCTGTGAAGGGGTTTGTCATGCAAGTGGGTGGTACATGTTTGTATTTCTTACAAACGAGCAGTTAAATCAGCAGATCTATTTGTATAGATCCTCTCCAAGGAGTGACTGATGTTCATCTGTCTGAAAATCTCAGGCTCACCAAGGCTTACAAGAGTGCTATATTCATATACTATGATTTTCTAAAGATTGTTTCAGACCTACCATATTTGATAACTTTTAGCATATTTCTGATGGTATCATTTAAATTGTGGTATGACTCCATAATGGGCTGTAAGTCTTTGCTGACCTTGCCTATACTTGCCTTTGTTGTTTAAGAAAACCTTTGATAGACTAAAGAACTTTAAGATATTGGGAAAAGTATCAAAGTGAAGTGCCTTTTGTTTTTATTATCTGTTTCTTTTGTCTAATTGTTTGTACTTTTGCTTCAAGTGCTTTGAGCCCACTTTAATAGAATACCCTGAGAGGGAGTATCATCTATCGAGGTTAGGATTTTTTTCGTATGCTACCAACTCCTTTTTCATGTTGATTGATGGTACACTGTACTGTTGGCCCTGTGTAGTGCATGTGCTTTCACAGACACACCAGATCTAGCTGCAACACTATACTGTGTTTATGAGTTCAATGCATGTGTCTTTTGTATGCTTTACCACCAGCTGCCCTCCACTAGGTGAAACCTCACATGTCAGGTCAGACTGGCATCCCTTCTCTGAAACTAGTAAGCAGATTTCAACCACTGACCCCCCCCCCCCCTGCAAAATCAGCTCCTTTGACAACTGAACTTGCTGGTCAGTAGTGGGTCACCAGAGCTGCTGTGAGAACTTTATGACTTTGCACTGCAGAGCAGGCCATTTGCGTACCGTTTCTATTAAACCCAGTCTTCCAAGGCACAGATTGCTAAATTGAATAATTTGGCAGTCAGTAAGATGTGGCTTTCCTGATTTTTGTTTTTCCTTAAGATCATTTTTCACTTGCATTCAGCCTTTGCATGCCTCCTTTATGTACCTTTCTAACTACCTATGAGAACAACATAAGTATTTAAAACTGAATCATTGTCTGACCACCCAGCTTCACAGAGTGAACAAAATGATTGTAACATTACATGATATTGCAAAAAAGTTTAAGCAGAAGTCATTTATTGATTCATTAATTAAAAGTTTGATGAAGTCATGTGACTGTATCCTTGTTCTTATTTAAAGATTTTGAGGAAGGTTCACATCCACTTCTGATGAAGTCCTTTTGGGATGAAAACGTTTAACTGGCATGCCAATTGTGTTTGGTAAATAAAGTTTGTTTTTACTTGGGTACCTGAATCCTGTTTCTTTCATGCACTTTGTGAAGGTAGGTAGTCAGACACCATTTTGGTTCTAAGTTATATATTATGCTGACTTGTCCCTGTCTCTTCGGTTCTTGGAATAAGTATTTAAACTTTATGATGCTCTCTTCTGAAAGGATAAATGGCTGATATCTTCCTGCTGTTTTCATGTTTTACATTTTCTGTCAGTAGTCAGGCAGACAAAACAGAAAAACCTAATTTGATAGCACCCAGATGGCCCAGGCAGCCTTAATTTACATTATCTCTACTTTTAACTTCTTGCATACTAATGCAAATTCCCCACTAGAAGAAAGTACTTTCTTTGCATCAGCAGTAAACCTTCTCTATTAGCCTAAAGTCATTCCTCCTTTGTGCATGCAGTACTTAGCTGTATTCCTTAATTTTATATCTTTGTAATCAGACATAATTAATAAGTAGAAGAAAGCCAGGAGGTCTTCCATTAAGAAGCCTTACTTTACTAAGTAGAAAACATTTTTGTGGGTTCTGGAATAGTCTTTTTACCCATAGTCCGTATCAGTACCAGTATACCAGATGGTTGCACCAGTTGTATGAGGGAGGTATATCTTTATCCACAGTTATGGTAAATATATCTGTATTGCTGTTACTGTGAATAATAATAACAACAATAATATCCATTTGTTGACCAAGTAGACTTACTGGAGAAGCAATCCATTTTTGGGGATGACCTGGGATGAAATTCCTGGTTAAGTGACTTGCTAAAGGTCACACAATAAGCAAATGAGGATTGAAAGAATCAAATCCTGTACCGCAGGGACTATAGCACCCAGTCTTAACCCTCTGGACCAACTGCCAGACATTATTTACACATGTTTCTTCAGACCTACAGTGAAATGCTTTATCAAAGGGCTGCACTATGCTTTCACACCCAGTTTGGAAATTATGACTTGTGTCCATAAAAACAACATAAACATTTATTTTTTATTTATGATAGAGAAACTGATTTTTCTGCTTTTGAGACAGCTGACTGAGTAGATTAAGTTCCTTCCTTTACAAAACTCGCTGCGTACTCAATTAACTTTTCCTAGAAAGATTACTAGGTGACAAGATTTATTGTGTAAGAAAGCTTAAACGTAACCAAATCCATCCTTTATGGCATTCTGGTATCTGTAGTTTCATTAAATTAGTCCATTCATCTGTCACTATTATCCCCAAGATATGAAAACAAAGGAAAATGGCTACTACAAGGGTTCGAGCTCCTACACAATGAGCATTACCTTGCAGTACATATGGATTGTGACACGTCTGAATTTCAGTTTAGCTGCAGGGATATATTGCTGTTACAAAATCACTGCGAGCACATGCAAGTAGGCAGTGCCATCCCCAGAGCTTCAATAAGTAAGTGCATAGGTGGAAATAATGGCCATGGTCTTCAAGGCAGGTAGGGACAGCAGGCAGTATGGCAAGCAGCAACTGCAGGGTGGCCAGTGGAGAGTACCTTTATTATTGGTGGCTTGGATTGTTTCCCCCTTTGCAGTGTCTGTGGAGAATTGCCTAAAATACATACTGCGTAAGTGTGACTACAGTAACAAGCAAGATTTCCTCCATAGTGTAGCACCCATCTACTTGCTGTAGTTACATAAGCATGCACTGTGAACCAGGCATAACACACACTACTTCTCCTGCCCTCATGCAGTTATTTATTGCAGCTGTGGGCATGACTCTGCGTGTGTCTTTGTGCCCACAGTGTATATGACATAGATAGCCATGTGTTTCTGCAAATGAATGTCACTTCAGCAGTGTGTCCCCAAAAACTGTACTGCAGGGAAATATTTCAGTGCCTAAGAGCCTGAACATGTGATGCATAGCTTGCATGTGCACAAAGAACTGATAATGCAATTTGTCCTCTCCAAGTATATTTAGGCGATGCTTAACATCCCCTCCTCCCTACCTCACTCCATGTCTCATACCCTCTTGAATGCAAACCTGGATGCCTTTTTCTCTACCCTGTTTTGGCTGTCCATTTTGTGGGCCCCCAGTCCTGTTTTAAAGACTGCTTTTTCCAGAGTCAAGGAACACTTAGCTCCCTACAGCCTTCTGCCTTTGCCATTTTCCCCCACTGTTCCTGTTAAGGGAGACTCCTTTACATTTTCCCAGCATGACCTTGTACATCTATATAATGTTCCCTATCTCTCTCCCCTAGTTTTTAGGGAGATGGGATTCAGCTTCGTTATTTTCTGGGCATACTCTTTAACCTACATCCCACATAGTCGAGAAGAAGCCTCCAGAAGGTTATGTCCCAACAATCTAATTTCCCACCTTCATGTACTGCCTCCAGAACTGCACATGCTGTTTAAAGTATGACCTGACAAGGACCCATTGGAGCAAGATTGTTTCTGGAGTCTGTTACCCTGTGATACCCACCATTATTCTGTTCACTGACCCTTCCACTTTGCTGCTTCTAGTCCCATTTAGATGTGATCAGTACCCTCAGGTCTTCCTCTTGCTCTCTTGTCATCATTTACAGGCTGCAATTGCTAATTTAGACCAGGTTTGTTATAGCACAGGTGCAGTACTTTGCATTTGTCTGCACTGGACTTTATCTGCAGTCTTTCTGCCTTCTTGGTCAGCCATTTCAAGTCCTTCCCATATCCCTCACTGATTCACCCGTCTCCGTTTTATTACCAGAGAGGTTGATCTTGTTTTCTTCTCCATCAAAGATTTACTATTTATTTATTTATTCATTCACTTTTGTTTGGTAACCGGGATAGCTGACTGTGACAAAAAGACCCTTTTTCACAGAGTCCCAAGGAGAAAAGCTCCAGAGGAAAAACATTGTAAAAAATGACAGTAAATGTAGGAGGAGATGGAGGTAATATTATGGCTTGTATAATACAAAATAAAATTAACTAGAGCAGTGAATGTACATTTACAATTACATGGAGAAAAATAAAAAACAGAAACAAAAAGTACAGCATGGTACGTGTTTTAACACCTTTATTAAATTATCACTTAAGACATAGGCTTATTAAACTATCACTTAAGACATAGGCTTATTAAATTATCACTTAAGACATAGGCTTATTAAATTATCACTTAAGACATAGGCAAACATACATTATTAACAGAATAGAAAACAAACCGTATTAACTTCTTCCATTTACTTATACTATACATCACATCATCTTTTCTTTCCTTGTAACTATCATCAGTCCAACATTAGAAAAATTGCTGAATTCCTGCCTTCCCTTAAACTTCACTCCTCCTGAACATTATTCTGAATGTATTGTTCCCACAGTTTCCAATTATTTTTATGTAATGTGCTCCTTCCCTTTCCTAAACATCCCTCTTCCAGTTCTTTTATCTCTGTTATAATATTCAGTACTTTAAATGTAATTAGATTAAACTTTGATTTCTGCATTATAGTAATTGCTTTTTTGACAGCCACCAGAATTAAACGTAATATGGCCTTACTTTGTCTAGGCATTTCAGATCCAGTGTACCAGCTCAAATTAATCATTTCCATACTTATAACAATTTGCTCACCCTGTATTTCTGACGGAGTACTCTGTAGGAAATTTAGAAAATCCAGCAGCTCATTACACTCCCAAAGCTTAAGTTCCTCTTTCTTCCTCATTACATCTTGAACATTTACTATCTGCCTGAGGAACATTTATTTGAAATCTGCTTGGAGTATAAAAATACCTATGTAAACATTTCCTAGCAAAGATCCTAATCCTTCTGTATGTTGTTGCATTAGCTGGGATCTGTGCATATGTTCTCCCATTGTTCTCTTGATGCTTTTCTTTCCAATTGTTTCCATCCTCTTCTGAATGATTCTTATAGTCACATTGCAATATATGCCCTGCTAATTCTCCCGTTTTTAACAATAGCGTCTGTTCTTGATTCAACTAAAAACTCTGAAAGAGCAGATCTTTCACTTAAGATGCTCTTAGCCCTTTGTTTGTCTGTACTCTGATATCAGTTGTTAGAGAAGGCAGTCTCTAACCTGCAGTCCAAATGTTTTCTTGGCCTCATCCCACTCTATTACAATTCCCTCTGTAATTATATGCTGCCAATACCTTGTCTCCTTTGCCAGTTTTCTCCAGTAAATTCCAGCCCTCTCTTGCCTATTTTCTATACCCTATTTGCAGTCATTCCTATTGCTAAAATCTCCTTTCTCCATTCTCATGTTAGCTTAGATCTTAGAATACTTTCTGCAAGTTTATGAATATAATATTTGCATGGTTGTTTTTATTTTCTTTATGGATCTGCATCCAGAATCCTACTCTCTCTGTTTCTTAAACCCCCCATTCATCGTCATCATCATCCTTTTCCATTTTGAATTATAACCTTCTGCTTGTGTTATGCATACCAGCCTTAACTGTGTATTTGTAAAAATTCCCCTTCAAATCAAGCAATCATAAACTACCTTGTTCTATTGGAAAGACCCATTTAACTTTTCACCTTTTCCACTCCTTGATAAATTCCTTCAACTCTTCATTAATTATTGTCCACAGCTTCTCTTCTGGGTGATAAAACTATGCCTGACCCATATATAAAAGGGATTAAAAACATTTTCAGCAATTTTATCTTACTATCCATATCTGTAAACAAGAGCTTCCAGCTTCTCCTTTGTTGTATTATCTTTTATTTAGTCTTTTCTTACAAATCCTTAGCTTCCATAACAGAAGTTTCTTTTAATCCATACTCCTAAATACGTCATCTTATCATGCCACCAGATATAGGGTATGGATAACTTACAGCTGTAGCCTTTGCTTTATCTTCGTTAATTTTATATCCCAAAAAGACTTGAAACTGGCTCAAAATCTTCCACAACAATGAGATGTCCTTTTCTGGATTTATCAGGTGCAAAATAATATCATCTGCAAATAACTTTTCTTGATTAATGTTACAATTATAACCTTGCATTTCTGTGTCCCTTATTTTCTTTGACATTGGCTCTAAATAGAAAGCAAATAGCAAAGGGGAAAGAGGGCACCCCTGCCTGGTTCCTTTGTTCAGACACAACGTGTCAGAGGGGAACCTTCCCATTTTAATTCTTGCCTCCGATCCTTCATTTATCATCTTAATTAACCTTAGTATTTTATCAAAGAATGTAAATGTTCCCATTGCTCTACTCATAAATTCCCAGTTTACTTTGTTGAATGCTTTCTCTGCATCAAGACCCACCAACAACAGTGGTATTTTTTTTTTTAATATTATGCTTCCCTCTGGATCATCATTGTTCTGTTAATGTTGTCAAATGTTTGCCTCCCCTCCACAAAACCACATTGATCCATATCTTTCAATTTTGGCAACACATTTGCCATTCGTTTAGCTAATATAAACATAAACACTTTATAATCAAAATGAAACACAAGTAAACACAGGAGCAAGCCAAGGCTTATGCTAATGATCCACATAAGCAAAGTGACCAAGTCCAGTTCATAAAATGCACAGGAATATTAGTTGTTAAAATTCAAATTGATTTATTAAAAGACAAAACTGGTAAGCACTTTCACCCAACAGGGCTTACCAGTTTTGTCTTTTAATAAATTGATTTGAATTTTAACAACCAATATTCCTGTGGATTTTATGAATTGGACTTGGTCACTTTGCTTATGTGGATCATTAGCATAAGCCTTGGCTTGCTCCTGTGCTTATTTGTGTTTTGTTTTAGTTGTTGGTCTTGGTGGAGGAGCATTTACTCCCTGGTAGTTGCAGTTTTATTTTTGTTACTTTATAATCAAAGTTTAAAATTGGACTAGGGCTATATTGAAGTTAGGTCTGATTGGATCTTTATCATCTTTAGGTACTACAGCCAACACAGGTTTCTTCCAAAATGGTGCTTTCCCTTCCTTAAAAATACTTTTAAACAAAATCTTCCTGATGTTTATCACTTTCTTCCCTCCTAACTTCCAAAAGAATGCCATGTGTTCTTGGAGACTTTCTTGAAGCTTGATTACACATCACAGTTTTTATCTCATCCTCTCATATATTAATCGTTAGTTGTTGAGCCTTGTCTACCTTAAAACTTGATATAATTAAGTGTTCCATAAATATTTCCATATGTGCTCTTTCTTTATTTCTATATTTCTCTGCTTTATACAAATTTTCATAAAATGTCTAAAATGTCTCAAATACCGCTGCAGGATCTCTGATTATTTTTTCTTGGTATAGGCTCTCTAAGTTTGGTAACAACCCTTTCTACTTTTTGTTTTCTAAGTTGTTGTACAAAAAGTCTTTGCACTCTGGAGTTATCAAAATAAAAAAAAAAAAAAAAAAAAACAGTTGCTTTACAGCAATATTTTTAAATTCATGCATAGTATCCAGATATGCCCATATTTTCTCTCTAGCACTCTGCATTTGTGCCTGTTCTTGTTCTGTGAGAATCCCATTATTCTGCAGTACTTTAATCTTTGACAACTCCTCTAAGTAATTCCTATTACTACTTAACTAGCTTTATTTCTTTTTTATTTCTACCCTGTTTTTAAACTCCATGTTCATTTTATCACTAGCTATAATGTCTGAAGATATTTCTGCCTTCCTTATACATATTGAATACCTTCTACTACCCATTTCTTAAATTTTTGTCTTTTTAACAGATAGGTGGGAGAATGCCATTGTCTCATTACTTCGTTGCCTTGCATTTTTTGCTTGTTTTTTTTTTATTAGAATGTGATCTGAAATAGTTATTGGATGTGTCTTGAAGCTTTCAGTTAAATGTAGAAGTCTCTGTGAAATGTAATTTCTGTCTAGTTTAGCCCAAGTGGTTGTACAGTGGGGAATAATAAATTCTGAGTTTTTACTACTGAATTCACGTCTTCCTTACCAAATATTTTCATAGATTTCTTCAGAAATCTACCTTCTTTTGTTATATTTCCCTTCTAGGTCCCCTGACACTTCCTCACTATTGCAAATCAAGTTCTGTTTCGCAAGTATAAGTAATACCAATGTCAAAAGCTAATTATTTCTCTCAAAAATTTCTTAAACTTTATTTTGGTGGAATATAAGTAGTTGCCAGCTCAGGCCTCCTCCCTTTCCAGTAGCCCCTTACTACCACAAATCTACCATTGCCTCCCATATGTGAAAAACAGCTTATATACTTTCAGAAAACATTAGCTTTTAACCATAAGAAAAGGTGCGCTGTCCATGTTTTAATAAAATTAAATTCTACAGTGTTTTATTAAATGCATAAAGGTATTAAGGCTACTAGAGTGGCTGTTATCTCGGGTCTATATTACACTGTCAAACTCACAGGAGTTTGAATGATGTAATATCGAACCAGGAAGTTCAAAAACCAAAAAGTACGAAACCACAGAACAGCAATTTTTTTTCCCAGGGAAGAAAAATCGCTGTTCTGGTAAAAAAAAAAAAGTACACTTTAAACTTACACTAATGTGGGGAGGGGGGGGGCTGTGCCCTCCACACCCCCCTACTTAAATATACTAACTCTGTGATCGCACCACAGTGGAGGAAATAGCAAAGCCACGAAAACGGCCCATCGATTATTTTTCCTGGGGAAAAAATATTGGTGTTCTGTGGCTTCGCTATTATCGCATTTCAAACATATGGGTTCAATATTACAACTTTCGGACTCCTGTGAGTTCGACGTTGTAATATAGACCCTGTTATCTCTTATTCACTTTCCTTAATTTCAAACTTTATTTTTCACTGAACTTTTTGCCATTTACACATTTCCTTCAACAAAGAGTAGTCAGAACTCTCAAGATGAATTGCTTGCACCTGCAGGCAGCTTGCTTCCAGGTAGAAGTAGTCAACAATGAATCTTTATATATTTCACTTAGACCAGAATGCTCAGCTGCCTTCAGTTGTAAACTTCCTGATTTCCACTGAACATTTGTTACTGGGGAAAAAAAAACAAGCTAGTATCTTTGCAGATATAAGAAACGTAGCATTTTTCATAGCTTTCATAATTTTGTCTTATTTTTTAAGCCTGCTTGCTTATAAAAACACTTACTGATAGATTAAGCCAAGGACATTAATCTAGACATTCACTCTTTTAAAAATAAGAAAAAACATCTTAATTCTACGTATAATATAATCATTGGACTTTTACACCTCACCCCACCCCAGCAGACCAAAATCACAACATGTTAACATTAAACTTGCTTTCGTCCAACATTTCTTTTCTTGTTATTCTGTAAAGTCTGTATTTTTTACAACTAAAAAAAACAAGTCCTTGTTTACTTTAATATCTTTAATACATAACAATATTCATTGAAGAGATTCCCCACATTTAAAATACCCCTTATGACACAAAAGTGCTTTAATGTATAACACAAAGTTTATATCATGAAAGTTTTTATACAAATACTAATAAAAACAAAGATTGTTTTACTTCATAGTTTCATAGTATAGTACTAGGCTATCTGCCCTGGGGCATTTGTAAGCCTAGCCATAGTGATGTGGCATTTGCCACCCCATGAAATGGTACAAAAATGTACAGAATAAATTTAGAATACTGTGTCTAGTAGTGACACAATGAAGGTCCCCTTATATAATAGAATTAGTTTACTGTGCCCCTGTCTAGCAGTGACACAGATGTGACCTGTGGGGTAAACTTACGATCTCCCATCCACTCATCAAGATTTCTCTTGAAGAGAGTCAGTGAGGGCTCTGCCTAATCTGAACTGGGATCTTGTTCCAAAGCATGGGAAGCCTCTGGGTTATGAATCTATCCCTCCAGCATGTCCTATTCATACTTGTGCCGAGGTTTAAGTCTTTAGCTCTCATGGTCCTGATGGACTTGGATTTTTTGAGGTGGAGCATGTCCATCAGATCCTGATTGGACATGGCCTTGTACGTCAGGCAGAGATCATCTCTGAGCAGGCGGCATGATACTGAATAGAGCTGAAGTTTCTTTAGTCTGGCAGAATAAGACATATGTTGGAGACCCTTGATCCTCTTGGTGAGGTACTTTTGTGGTCTCTCCAGCTGTTGCAAATGCCGGGTGAGGTACATACCAAATGGGGCATTGTACTCAATCATGGGTCTGATGAGGGAGGAATATAGGGGTACAATGACATCCTTGGATCTTGATGTGAATCCCTTCATGATGAGGTGTGCAAGGTAGAATGTTTTTCTAACCACTTTGGCAACGTGGGTATCAAATGAGAGGTCGCTGTCGACTTGGGTCCCTAGGTCTCTGATTACTTTTTCAGTACTCAGTGGGTTGCTGTCTATGTGATAATTTGTGGGTACTTTGTTTTTCCCAAAGGGGATGACTATACATTTTTTGGCATTTAGTTTAAGGCCGTCACTCCGCACCAGTTGTCAGTTTCTGTGAGGCCTTTTGTAGGATGTGTGTGTCTGCTGGTGTCTCGACTATGGTGCCTAGTTTGCAGTCATCTGCGAACTTTGTCAGCCACAGCCCTCCCGTGTTTGCTTTAACATCTGAGAAATAAATGCTGAACAAGAGGGGTCCCAGGACAGATCCCTGTGGGACACCACTTGTGACTGGCTTTGAGTCTGACATTGCTCCAGCGATTTTAACTTTATGGGTTCTGTCCTTTAGCCAGTTTGCAACCCATCTAGTGACATAAGGGTTTACATTTAACCTGTTGAGCTTATCTATGATGTCTGAGTGGGGTATTGTGTCGAAGGCCTTAGCCAAGTCCAGGTATGCTGTATGGACTGCTTTGCCCTCGTCAATGGCTCTAGTGATTGTTTCGAAAAAGTCAACCAGGTTTAAAAGGCAGGATTTGCCCTTTACAAAGCCGAACTGGGTGGGGTCAAGTGTCTGTAGGTCCCCTATATGTCTGTTTATGAGTTCCATAATGATTCTTTCCATAGCTTTGCAGACCAGGCTGGTTAAGCTTATGGGGCGGTAGTTTCCAGGGTCTGTAGAGGCACCCCCCTTGTGGAGTGGGACCACTGTTGCTGTACGCCAGTGTTCAGGTACATATCCCGAAGTAAGGCTAAGGTTAAATAGCATTTTTATGTGTGGGTTTAGCTCCTCTTGGAGTTCACGTAACACGCAACCTGGGATACCGTCAGGTCCCATTGATGCTGTGTTTTTTGCTTTGTTTAGGGCGGTTCTCACTTGGACATCTGAGATGACAGGGAGATTACATTCAGCTGGGATAAGTATTTCTTCTTTTGGGGTGAAGGAGGGAGAAATTTGCACTGAACCTGTCAGCCAGAATGTTGGCAATATCTGTGGGTTCAGTGTATTTTTTTATTGTTGTGAACCAACTCTGAGCATATCTGAGGGTTTCTGCCCAGGTTTCTAACGTAGCTGAAGAAGGCTTTGTGGTTATCTTTAGTGTCCTTAGCGATTTTTCTCTCAAAGTTGGCCTTGGATGTTTTTATGAGAGAACGTAGTTTTCTGCTAATGTTGATCAGAGATGTCTTCCCTTTATGGGATTTTGCTCTGACGTGCAGTAGCTTCCTTCTTTTGTTATACAATTTGTTTATGGCTGAGGTCCACCAGACAGGACGCTTACCTTTGGTGGAGAGGGACTTGGATTTGTTTCAGATTGCATGATCCATGCATTCTTGGAGATGTCCATAGAAAGCATTTGTGAAGGATTCGGCATTGTGGGATGTTGTATCCACTGGCACAGTGGGCTTAAAGGATACCATCTCAGTCTTAAGAAGAGTGAAGTCTGCTTTTGAGAAGTTTTTCACTGTGGTCTTTTGTGCTGGGGGTGGAGGTGGGATATGTATATCCAGGGTGATTAGTTTGTGGTCAGATCTCACTAGTGAGGGGTATACTTCCGGTGTGGAGTATTTTGTCCCCATGTTTGTGATGATCAGGTCTAGTATATTATCTCCCCTAGTGGGAGAGGTGACTAATTGTTCCAGTGCATTTGAATTTATGAATTCCAGGAACCTTTGGGCTAGGGTATTAGGGCTAGAATAATGTACCCAATCTATGTTTGGGTAGTTGAAGTCTCCCAGTATGATGGTATTTTGTGATACATTCATATCCTCCAATGTCTTCAGGAAGGCTGAGTGGAGTTCTTGAGATTGGGAGGGTGGTCTGTAACATGCTACCAGTTGTATAGCAGTTTTGCCTATGGTTAGTTGCACCTGTATGGTCTCTGATGCTTCATGTGTTGCTACTAACCTGGAGGTGTGAGTGTCCTTGATGAATATGGACACTCCCCTCCCTTTGTGGTTCGGCCCGTGTTTTGGGGCTGAAAAGCATGATACGAGGTATAGCCTGGTAGCGCTGGGGTGCTCTCAGGAGCCTTGAACCAGGTTTCAGTTACTGCACAGACGTCGATGTTCTCCATGCTGAGGAGTGCATCAAGTGCCTGCATCTTGAGATTTAGACTTCTGGCGTTGAGCAGCATTACCCTTAGTTTTTTTCCATTATTGTTTTCTAAGGAGGTGAGTTTGTCTTTTGAGCCTTGCCTAAAAAAGGCACTATGGGGGTGGCAAGAGCCTTAGCCAATATCCGGAAGCCCAGTGGTGACAGGTGTAAGCCATCCCTTGCGAAGCAGCGTGGCGTGTCCAACATGTCATCCCAGACAGACATTGGATCCCCTTAGAATGACACCAGTACTTGAGCCAATTGTTAAAGCTGATCATCTTGTCTTTGTATTGTGGTATCATTCTTGGTGAGGGCAAGATGCTGCTCAGGGTCAGGGTCATAACAACCTGGGCTACATAATCGGAGAGCTCCTCTATGTCTCTTTTCATGTAGTCCAGGGAGGTACGTCTCAGGTCATTCACACCAGCATGGACAATGACGGAGTCATATTTGTACTTGCTTTGGAGTGACTTGAGTGCGTGTGTTATGTGGCGGATCCTAGCTCCCGATAGACAGCTCACAGTCACCTTCTCCTTGTTCAGCCTGGTCAGTGGGACATCAGTGTGTCTGACTATAGAGTCACCTATTACTAGTGTATCAGGCAAGGTGTTTGGCCTTAAGGGCTGTGATTGGTTGACACACTGATTTATTGAAGTATGTGTTGCATGTGTTTTGTTTTGAGGTGGTGGATTTTTGGGTGTCTGCTTTGGGAGCCTCTGTTGTTTTGGTAAGTTTTTTATTAGAGCCTCCGAGTATGTCTTTGTGTTTTTATGTGTTTGGTTTGCAGTTGTGGTAGGTCTATGTGGGACTGGGATTGTTGTGTGTGTGGTTGCCATCTCCTCCTGTCTGGTCATGCCAGCCCTGAGTTGAGAGGGTTCAGCCTCCAGTTTGGCTATATAGTTGCATCTCTCACATGTATTTGTGTTTGTTGGGAGGAGGAGAGGGTTGTCTGTGTACATGAGACAATTGTAGCATTGTCTCAAGATATCCAGATTGACTAGCTGAACTGGAGACGACGCCAATAATCTACCACTCGACATGCTAGAACTGTATAAGGGAGTGCTGTACCTTTAAGGGAAGTGGATATTCACAGGGGTGGTAAGTAGATGTAGTGCTTTACTTAGTACGAGAGTGCTTACTTAGTAGAGAAGTATTGAGAACAAGTGCTAGGCTTATAATATAGTAAGTAGTCTGGTTATACTAAGAGTAGAGCTTCCATAAGGGAAAATTTGAAGAGCAGACTTGGCGGAACCAGAAAAAGTTTAACCGGCTATGCGCACAACCGCGCAAAGCCATGCAAATGCGGATTTTAAACAGTGAACTACAAAAGAGCTAGAAATGGTCCAAAACAACCAATTACTACACCTTCTTGTGCTGAGGTCACTTCCTACAGGGACAGGTAGGCTGCTCAAGGCTCCCCACTCGTGAGCAAAGAAACTTCCTTCTATCCAAGTAAGGTAATGGACAACACAGGAACTACACCACAGCCCAGAATACTTTTTCCCCTTTTACTATCTTTCTAAACATTAATAATATAAAGTGGGTTATATGTTTTACAGTCCACCCAGTCAGTGAAAGTCTAATCTTTCTGAGATGCTTTTTCTTGCAAAACCATATTTCAGAAATGTGAGTTATGCTCTATAATCTTGCATGTATTCACTAATTTCCATGTTGCTGGTTTTCTTCCTGTTCATCTCCATCTCCCAACACCATACTGATGTTCGGTTGCAAAGTACTCCTGATTCTTCTACTCAGTTTCTATGTTTTTTCTGTCGCTCAAGCATTTTTCTTTGCAACATTTGCAAATTTTTCACTGGCAATTGCCTCTCTGTGTGTTTTATTGTCAAAAGAGTGAGAAGCTGAGTCCCCTTCTGTTTTTTGGCTCACCTTTGCTTAGATAAGGTTTTGTATTTCCTCCTAAGCCTATTCTGCATCAAACATGCCTTTGATATTTGATTTTCTGTCTACTCTCTGTCTTCTAATGTTATCATTTTTGAAAAAGCTCTTTTTGAAACGTCTCATATTCAGCCAGCCTTTTTTCATTTCAACCTCTGATTTTTGCAGTTTTTATCAGGTCATCTGAATAGCTAGTTAAAGCTTCTTCTATTTTCCAGCCTTTTGTTATTGGAGTTGATATATTCCTTAAAAGTTTTATTTATTAAAATCATCTCTGAGTACATTTGATTTATGCTTTCCTCCTAAATTACTGGAAGCCATCTCTTGTACTAAAGCTGAAGCTTAAACTGCTTTTTGATGAACTGCCACATGATTCTTTCAAGTCAATGTTTTCTCTTCAGTTGTTCTAGTTGATTTTATTTTGGGTTCTCCAAGTTTTTTCTTTGCTGGAATCCTGACTATGTACTTATTAGCCAGTAAATGAATTTTACTCAAGCTGGCAGAATTACTAACTCTTATTTTTGAGTTTCTTTTTTTCACATTGGGAGAGTTGAAATTAAGCTGGTGATCAGTGCGCTACCATCTTGGAAGTACTACAGTATGTGTGTTGAGAAAAAAAGTAAATATAATGCAGAAAGTAATATACAGTGAATTACATTAATTACAGGATCAGTACTGAGCATGCCTAAAATGAGCACAATGATGAGTACAGGGACCCAGCACCAAGGCCTACAGTATTCTACTTGTAATTTCCTCCATTCTAGACATTGTTTTTCCTTACAGAGCCATGTGTCTGTTGTACTCTGTAGCCATGCATCGTTCTTGTTTCTCAGTCTCAATCCTTTCCCTGTCCCTGCATCTTCCCTACCAGTCACCTCTGTGTGACCATTTAATAGAACTTGGGAATGTTCTGGTATAACATTTCTAATGGGACTCCCCTGTCATTTTTCTGTTCTGTAGGCCACTCATAAAGCTAAACCAGGCTCAACTGACAGCTCCATCTTGTCATGGACAATGTTGGTTATTGTCCTTGAGATTGTTTCCTGTAGTAAAATCAACTGTCCTTCCCACTAGGATTTTGTCCTTGACTTCCCCTACCACTACTAGCTAATAGGTCTGTAGTTCTCCACATTGTTTCTGCTCCCACTTTTACAATAGTACCACCCTTGATACTTTCCTCTCTTTAGGCAATTTTACATTAGATAGTGATCTGCTAACGGTATGTATCAGGGGGTATATTAGTAGAATAAACATATTCCTGAGATCCTTGGGATGTAGATCATGTTGCATGACAGTTCCCTATCTTTCTTGCCTGTTCTACTGTGCCTTCCCTCCCAACATGGCAAACCTTACTTAACTTACTTTTGTGAAAACTGAAGTAAAGTGCTCATTTGTTACCTCTTCTTATTTTCTAGATGCTTTTTGCCCTTATGCCTGCAAACACAAACCTTTCCCTAAACTAATGCTACCCATTCATTCTGCTTTACTTTGGAATTCCCTCATTGCAGTATGAAGTCAAGAGACATCCAAAAGGGCTGTCATACTGGCAGCCATAAGGGTTATTTGCACCCTCACTGACATTTATTACCTAAATCTACACCTCCCTCCTTCCTGAACAGGGGAATGGGCTACCTGTGTCACCTTAGGGACCCACATGTCCTTCTCCCTGTGGGTGCACATTCCCATGCACTCGCTAATGAAGGCTTCATCAGGCAATGACTTGTTGACTCCAAAGCAACTGTCCTACAAGAAATGCAGTGTGGTGCCTACCCTCCTGTGAGGGATTGTAGTTGTACATGTCCTGCTTCTTCCAATAAGCTGCCCCCCAGGATGGGCATGTCCATCCTCCCAAGACAGCTCCATTAGGTACAGAGAAACTAATCAAACTTGTGTCACCTGCCCCAAAGTCAGAGCTTTATTGCTTTCTGCCTTGTATGCCAATGGAGTTTGCTGATGTGAAGTTGCTCTATCTTGCTGTTCATTCTTACAGATGATCGGCTCCGAGTCAGCCTACTACAAAGCTCGAGGTCTTCAGACAGCTCGAGGCCAAGTCCCTATCCCATGATGCACCTAGAGTTACCTCAAATCTAGTTCGCAGCTGCAGTAGATTGGAGGTTCCTCTCATAGCTCGGGCCAGTAAAAACATTTTTCTTGAAAATGTATTATAATACTTAAAAGTATATATATATATATATATATATATATATATATATATATATATATATATACACACATTGATATTTATCTTTAGATGCTTAGCTCTTATAGCTTATTGTGTAGTTTCCCTTTTCTTGGTGTACCTTTTTCTTAACTAGTTGTTAGCTCTTTTGGCCTTGTTTTATTTTAGGCCTTGTTAAATCTTTAATAGTAGTTTATATTGTAGTTGTGTTCCTTTCAATAATGACTTTTTCTGTCACAGCTTTGAATATATTTAGTTTTTAGAGTTTAGATAAATAGTATAGAGTGTGTGTGCTGATTAATATTTTAGCCCATAGTTTTAAAAGGGCTTGTTTGATATTTCTTGTTGGGTGTGTCTAGTTCTTTTTTTTTGAGATTGGGTGTTACAGTATGGCGGACCATGATAAAGATAAACACCCTAAATCAGGGTTTAAGAAATGTCCTAAATGTGGACAGAAAATGTCTGTCACTGACAGTCATGTGAATTGTGTATACTGTTTGGGAGCATTACACCTGCAGGAAAGCTGCTCCATTCATCATTCTTTCTCTTCTAGGGTTTTTCAGGAGAGAAAGAGAAAGTTAATCGACAGAGATTTAGCCAAACCATCTTTTCAAGAAGCTTTGAGTGACCAGGACAGGTCTAGCAAATCCTCAAAGTCTTCTAAGGCTTCTACTTCTTCTGAGGTAAAGAAATCTAAAAAACCTTCTACTTCGGTTCCACAGACCTCAGAGCCGGCCGTCTTGTCCTTTCAGAGCCAGTCCCCGGTTCTGGAACAGGTATCCGAAGTGCCTAAGTCTCCACTCCTGCAATCTGTACCTCCTTCTATCCACTCATCTCGGTCTTTGGTTAGCCTTACCGATTTGGATGTGGATCATGTGGTGCAGAAGCTTTTACAGGCACCAGCCTTTGCTAAGTTTTTGTCTGCTCCGACCTAAACGGCTTTGGAACCGAATACCCTTTCACCATCTACTTCTCTTCCTCCTCCGAGCCATACCAGTCCTTCGGAGCCGGAGGAGTCTGACTTGATTGGTGAACCTTCAGAGCCGATGCCTGCTCCAGTGTCCTCGGCTCCAGTTACTCTGATGTCCTCTGGACCGACCAAGGAATCTAGGAGCCAGCACTCTCTGGTCGGGTCCAGGGAGGATAGTCAGACCGATGTCTCAGTTCCGACTCTGTCTCTCTGGGCTTTGGCTCGGATAAGCTCGGCTCCTACCTCTGGCTTGGAGCCCACTGTCCCGGTGCCGGGAGTATCGATGGTTTCTTCGGATCCGTAGGTCCCTTCTCATTGGAGCAGGGGTGCCTTCAAAGCCATGAGGAGAGTTATGTCTCCTAAGACATCTTTGACTTCAGGTCCGGCTACATTCTCCCCAAAAGCACCTACGTCTGCTTCTGCTTCACAGATCCTTGCCAAGTGTAGAGACCCAGAGCCTCAGGAAGCCCCATTGGGTGGTCCCTGCTCTTTCGAGACTTCACCAGAAGCCACCACTGATGAGGTTCCCAGGAAGAGAATCTGTAAGAGGAAGCATTTAGACTCCCCACAGGAGTCTCTCACATCCGATACTGACTTGGATGAATCAGAAGGGTCCCCCTCTGAGGATATCTCATTTGCTGAGATATTAGAAATCCTCAGGCAGAGGGGTGACTGGCAGTCCACCAGCCCTACTGAAGGCGAGTCTGTTCTCCTGAAGGCTTTCGGGTCTCAGCCCTCTACCTCTTGGGTGTCTCCACCCTTTGATGAGCTTATGCAGCTGGTCTCACGAAGGGCGTGGGAGTCTCCGGATACCATGGAGCCTGTCCCCAGGAGGCCTAATAAATTTATTTCTGCCCCCAGGACAAATCCTTTCTTACTAAGGGAGTGCTAGTTGATGCCATGGTGGTGGCGGCAGCCACCAAAAAGGAAATTTCGGAAACTTCCTCCTCTATCCATCCTTCTAACAGAGATTCTAGGATCATGGATAGATATGGGAAGCGCACGTACAGTTCAGCGAATTTTGCACTGTGTTCGCTAAACTTTCTAACCCATTTTACTAGACTGCAAAGAGATCTCCTAAAAGAGCTCGGAGATACCCTTCAGGGTACAGAGTGACCAGGGCAGCGGGTACAGGAATTGCTCTTAGCAGACACTCCTGGATGTGCTTGTGTTCCTTCGCGGAGCCCCAAGTCTTCCATTGTCAATACCCCTTTTGATGGCTCGTCTCTTTTCGGGCCCAAAGTTAAGGAAACTTTGACTAGGTGTGAGCAGGAAGTAAAGACTGTCTGCCATCGGAGTCCATTTTTCCACCCCTGTTAGACCCTACCCCAAGGGTCAAAGGGGAGGAAAGATGTGGTTCCGTAAAGCCCAAGGAGCCTTTCAGAACACACATGGTGAACCCCCCTCCAGAGGCAGAGGAGGGAGCAATAATCAAAGATGCCGCCCTCGCGGCAGAGGGGGTCCGCAAAACCAGGGTGACAGAGATCAGTTCTTTGAGGAGCCCTACCAGCAGTCCTGAAAGGAGGCCCGACTGTCCTACTCTGGAGGCAGTCGGGAGTCACTTATCTTTGTATCCAGATGCCTGGCTCAAAATAACAAACGACAGCTGGGTACAAAGTATCATTTCCAGAGGATATTTCATTCCTTTCACCACACCCCCTGCACTGACAAGAAAAATCCCGGATGTTCCACCCAGTTAGAGGGAACAGGCAACAATAGAGGTCCGATCGTTGCTAACAAAAAGAGTCTTCCAACCAGTCCCAGCAGACCAGATAGGATCCGGAACTTATTAATGACGAACAAATGGCTCAGGGTGCAGAAAGGTGCAGAAAAACAGAGTCAAATAAAGAAAGGCTGCACCAAGCTTACACAACCAAAACGTTTACTGAAACAAATAAAAACTAATGTAAGCGCTTTCATGACTCCTGTCGCTTCATCAGACAAACTAAACATTCATCTATCAAGTTTATATGTCATATGTCAGCAATCAGCTGATACTCTTAATGAAAATCAGGTGTAGTTTATGTCACTTATACAATTAAAACTAAGCAGAATTGGACACCACCACCACCACTTTGAGACTTCCAGCAGAAAGAGTCCTTATACTCTGTCGGCAGGTCTACAATATATCCAAAAACAAGGTTCCAGCATCAGAAGTACTAACATTGTTAGGCATGATGGCAGCTGCAATATTAGCCATACAGTTGGGTCGCATGCACATGCGGATTCTGCAGTGACTGTTGTTCACTCAATGGTCTTACCAAGAGCTCCCATTGTCTCATCTTATAATGATCACAAACAGATGCAAAAAGGATCTTCAGTGGTGATTGACCTCTCTTCATGTCACGATAAGTCGTCTTTTGTTCTAACCCCACCTTCTAAGACACTTCCCTGATAGGGTGTGGGGGGGGCATTTTCAGGGAAGAACAGCCCAAGGCACATGGACCGATCAGGAGACACATCTGCATATCAGTGTCCTAGAGATGAGATGAGAGCAGTACTTTTAACATCACAGTACTTCCAGGACTCTCTTCCTCTGGGTACAATTGCGATTCAGACAGACAACATGTCTGAACAAAGAAGGCGGAACCAGGTCCTACCCCCTTTGTCATGAGGCCCTAAGAGTATGGCAATGGGCTACATCCACCCAGTGCTTTCTGTTAGCAATGCACATCCCGGGGAAGTCCAATGTGATAGCAGACAAGCTGAGCAGAGCAATTTTGTTGCCTCACTAGTAGTCCCACAAGAAAGAAGTAGCGGACAGGATATTTCACAGGTGGGGCCAGCCTTGCTGCAACGTTTTCGTAAACCACATGAACAGGAAATGCAGAAGCTACTTTGCCCTGATTCCCCCTCCGGGAGAAGCCCCAAGGGATGCACTCGTACATGAGTGGCCTCCGGGTCTCCTCTATGCATTCCCACCAATTCCATTGATACTCAAAGTACTACAGAAAGCAAAAGCCCTGGGAAGGACCATCATTTTTATAGCCCTTCATTGGTCTATTCAGATTTGGTTCCCCTTTCTTCTACTTCATCAGTTGGAGGACACCTGGATTCTGGACCCAGTCCCAGATCTTCTGACGCACTCATTTGGGGAACTTCATCCCTCTCTCCAGTCCCTGAAGCTGACAGCTTGGCTGCTCCAATTCCCATCATAGCCAGGTTCCAGAACCTTTCCAGTGAGATGAAGCAAATTATCCTATCCTCTTATAAATCCTCTACGAGGAAGCTATACCTTAGCAAATGGAAAACATTTTCTATATGGGCCTCTAATAACAACATTGATGCCTACCTAGCCCCTATGGCCTCTATACTAGAGTTCTTGACCATGATTTTTAACAAAGGAGCTGCAGCAGCTACAGTTCGTGTTCAGCTTGGATTTGAAGGATTGAACATAATATCACACAAACTATCCAAAGCCTTTCTCAAATGGACTTTTCATCTCAGACCACCTGTGAAATCCCCGTATACCCCATGGAATCTAAATTTTATGCTTTCTCGCATTATTCTTCCTCCATTCGAACCAGCTTACTCATGTGATTTTAAGTGTTTGTCATGGAAGACTATCTTTTTAGTAGCTATCACTTCTGCCTGCAGTGTGTCAGAGCTTCAAGCCTTGTCCATTAAGCCTCCTTATTTGATTTTCCATGCTGACAGAGTCTCACTACGAACTAATCCCTCCTTTTTGCCTAAAGTTTGTACTGAAGCTAACCTTAACCAAATTATTGATTTGCCAGTATTCTTCCGCAATCACTCCAACAACTTAGAATATGTGCTGCACAAACTTGATGTTCATAGACCGCTCAGATTTTACTTGGATAGGACAAAAGAGTTTAGGAAATCAGAACTGCTTTTTGTTTCCTTTTCAGATTCCAGAAAAGGTATGCCAGTGGCAAAACGACTCTATCTAAGTGGTTATCCGATTGTATCACATCTGTTTATTCAGCTGCTAATATGTCCTTACAACACAAAATTAAGGCTCATTCTACCAGAGCAGTGTCTACATCCTCTGCTTTTTCTGCTAGACTTCCTATAGACAACATTTGTGCAGCAGCCACTTGGTCAAGACCTCATAGCTTTATCACTCATTACAAAGTTGATCGGGCCTCCTTTGGGTCTACTGTCCTGAAAAATACACTCCCGTGAGTCACCCGATATAGATGGTGCTTGGGATGCTACCCATCTGTAAGAATGAAGGCGAGATGGAACAACTTCACATAAAGAAGTTATGTACTTACCATAACGTTCCATGTGAGTTGTTCATCTCGCCTACATTCTTACTTCCCACCCTCCTACCTCCTCCAGGGTTTTTCGAAGACCGAGATGCTGGATTCTTCCTGGTTGCTCAACCCTTCAATAGCTTTCTCTTATAGAGTGATAGAATGACACATGGTATTATTAGACACAGCAAACAAGATCTGAGGTAACTCTAGGTGCGTCATGGGATAGGGACTTGGCATCGAGCTGTCTGAAGACCTCGAGCTTTTTAGTAGGCTGACTTGGAGCCGAGGATCGGCTCCGAACCCATCTGTAAGAATGAAGGGGAGATGAACAACTCACATGGAACGTTATGGTAAGTACATAACGTCATTTTACATTTGCTCCCTTGTTAAATAGTTTAGTCAGATGTGTTCCTCCATTCATCTTTTTTTGCTTAGTACAAAAAATAGTTCTTTTCCCCTGTCTGACTCCTACATGTAGCCCCCTTTTGGCTTGCACCTTTCCTGTCCTCTCCACTGTTGTTGTTCTTGATTCCCTTTTATAATTGTTACTCATGTATATCCCTGCCCATTCCTTTCCTCTATTGCATACCCTTTGTCCAGATGGTTGGCTTCACACACTTATGTAGCCAAATTGATCTTTTTCTTTTAGTCCGTCTTCCTCGGTACTTTGTCTCATGTGCATGAGATGGGAGGCAAGATGCTCACTGTGGGACAGATGAAATTATAAAAGCAGAACAGAAGTTAAAATAAACTCTTTTATGCAGGGACCAGTGTACTGTATTTTACCATCAGCAGTCCCCCCCTGCCTTCTTTTAACTTGATTGTGAATGGGCTTAACCAAGTGTTCTATCCCTGACCTATTTATGTGGATTATTCCACATCCTCTAGTTTGCCTCACATGACTTAACTCATCGTGTACCCTGTTCTTCAGCACAGCAAAATCCTACTTCCCTAAAATCCTACACCATCATCTTTGGAGTCTTACCCCTCATTCACTAAAAACCACCCAGAAATGTGATCTCTGTTGGCATGTGTTGCTTTCAGTTTTACATCCCTAATCCCTTTAGGCTACTTGATGGTGGCTAGCACATGACTTAGTAAGAGAGAGAGTCACAAGATCACATACAAGACTGTCAACATGGAGCTCAGGTAAACATTCACTTCGTAAGGAAACAGCACCGAGAGATCAGAGATTTGCAAAGTCATTCCTATGTGAGAAGCAGTAATTGTCAGAGACGATTGAATCTGGGCATACAACAGCTGCCTGCGACAATGGAAAATGGAAGAAGATTTGGACTGGTAGGAATATGGGGAGGACATGGCAGAAAGACCATATCTTTGTCAAGGATGGACTCCATCTTATCAGTAGATAGGTTGGAAAAATACGAGTCTGCAAGTTTACCTTTAAAATTAAATGGAAAGAGAGGAGTTGTCAAAGCAGCAGAAGTCAGGGTAGATACTAGGCAAGGTGTAAAATGGACTTGGAAAATATTAGAGAAACAAACTACAGTGATTTACAGGATCGGCTCCGAACCCATCTGTAAGAATGAAGGGGAGATGAACAACTCACATGGAACGTTATGGTAAGTACATAACGTCATTTTACATTTGCTCCCTTGTTAAATAGTTTAGTCAGATGTGTTCCTCCATTCATCTTTTTTTGCTTAGTACAAAAAATAGTTCTTTTCCCCTGTCTGACTCCTACATGTAGCCCCCTTTTGGCTTGCACCTTTCCTGTCCTCTCCACTGTTGTTGTTCTTGATTCCCTTTTATAATTGTTACTCATGTATATCCCTGCCCATTCCTTTCCTCTATTGCATACCCTTTGTCCAGATGGTTGGCTTCACACACTTATGTAGCCAAATTGATCTTTTTCTTTTAGTCCGTCTTCCTCGGTACTTTGTCTCATGTGCATGAGATGGGAGGCAAGATGCTCACTGTGGGACAGATGAAATTATAAAAGCAGAACAGAAGTTAAAATAAACTCTTTTATGCAGGGACCAGTGTACTGTATTTTACCATCAGCAGTCCCCCCCTGCCTTCTTTTAACTTGATTGTGAATGGGCTTAACCAAGTGTTCTATCCCTGACCTATTTATGTGGATTATTCCACATCCTCTAGTTTGCCTCACATGACTTAACTCATCGTGTACCCTGTTCTTCAGCACAGCAAAATCCTACTTCCCTAAAATCCTACACCATCATCTTTGGAGTCTTACCCCTCATTCACTAAAAACCACCCAGAAATGTGATCTCTGTTGGCATGTGTTGCTTTCAGTTTTACATCCCTAATCCCTTTAGGCTACTTGATGGTGGCTAGCACATGACTTAGTAAGAGAGAGAGTCACAAGATCACATACAAGACTGTCAACATGGAGCTCAGGTAAACATTCACTTCATAAGGAAGCAGCACCGAGAGATCAGAGATTTGCAAAGTCATCCCTATGTGAGAAGCAGTAATTGTCAGAGACGATTGAATCTGGACATACAACAGCTGCCTGCGGCATTGGAAAATGGAAGAAGATTTGGACTGGTAGGAATATGGGGAGGACATGGCAGAAAGACCATATCTTTGTCAAGGATGGACTCCATCTTATCAGTAGATAGGTTGGAAAAATACGAGTCAGCAAGTTTACCTTTAAAATTAAATGGAAAGAGAGGAGTTGTCAAAGCAGCAAAAGTCAGGGTAGATACTAGGCAAGGTGTAAAATGGACTTGGAAAATATTAGAGAAACAAACTACAGTGATTTACAGTATGACTAGGTAATATTGCTATTTACTGTAGCAAGTCTGGGAAAGAAGATGAGGTGCTGTGAGAAAGTGTGCAACAGAGGAAGGGTGGACATTGTTGGTATCCCAGAAATGTGCCAGAGTAAAGAATGTTTTGGGATGACAGAAATGGGGTAGTGACTGCCAGGCAGGTAATAAAAGAAGAGGTCATGTAAAAGGAGAACAACGCCCGAATGTTGGAAAAAGGGAGAAGTTAGGGTTAGGGCCTTGGTTAAGCCTATTCATGATCAAGTTAAAAGAAGGCAGGGGGAGTGCTGGTGGGTAAATACAGTTCACTGTGCCCTGCATAGGAGTTTACTTTAACTTATGTTCTGATTTCATAATTTTATACAGTGAGCATCGTGTCTCCCATCTCAAGCACCTCATCTACATAACCTTTACCTAACTGTTCTGCCTTCACTGCCCTGGTTCCTGTACCATACCGAAGTACTGGTTGCATCATTGTTTTGTACGCCTTACTTTTCCGCTACTGTGGCATTCTACTGTCACATACTACCTCTGACACACTGTGCCAGTTGGATTTGGAGTATTCTGATTTTCATCTTGCAATTTCTAGCTTAGCAGCAAATTGCTCCATTACACACTGGAGACCACAGTTACTTGAGGTTAACACATCATCTGCAAACAACAAAGACGCTACTTTCAAATCTGCAAACTCAATATTGTAGGCACTTGTGCTGAACTTTGATATCCTGTCCTTGAAAAGCATAAATGGGGGCAGGGGACAAGACACTGACACTTAAAGTTGTATTAGGGAAACTAAAGTGTAGGTCTAAAAATATTTTTATTTAGTATATTATTTTCAAATGTTGCACAAAAATTGTAAATCAGGAATTAAATATGCCAGATCTGCACATCTAAATTTGTGCAGCCAACTAGTCTGCAAGACCTAAGATGAGAATTGTAAAGAAGCCCTTACAAATAGCTGTAAATGAACAAGTTTAAACTGTAAACCAAAGATCGGTTTATTCAAAAGTCAGTAAGCTCATCCTAGTTAAGGTTATAAAACAGTCCACTACACAGCTCTTTCCCTTCTTGTTAAATTCATACTAGAACAATGTCAGGGTTATTTGGATGATATCAGAAGAAACTGGTTAGCTGGTTTATGGAAGAGAGAAAGCTCACTTATCCTCATCAGCCATTGTCAAAATATTTAACCCATTATGATGTCTTTGTTATGAGAAATACAGCAAAGCATTATAGAATCCTGTTACAGCACACCCCACTATGGCTGTTTCTACTTCTGATGGCTATTTTAACATTATGGTTTCTCAGGGCGTATGTAAAGCTCTTACTTGGATGGATTTTTACACATATTTGTGAATCTCTACAATATAGATGCCCTGTCCAAAGGAAATAACAGACATTGGAACTGCAGCGTAGTAGAGGTTTTCATCTTAATTGTCCATCACCCTGGATTACTCCTAATAGTATAAGTAATGTTATAAATACTATTGCAGGAATCCTGCCTGAACAAATATTGTATAGTTATGTGAGGGTATTACTGTAACAGTATATGTCCAAGGGTGGGACTGATTCCTGCAGTAATATGTATACCCATCTGCCATCTCCATGGATTTGGTTTAATACAAGGATATAGTAGTACAATCTGAGGGTTATTTGCATAGCATTACTGTGCATGTATTATTATATTCACTGCCTCTTATTTATCACAGGTTTCATTCAGAGTATTTTGCAAGAAGGAACAATAAAGTCACCTGCACCTTTAAAGTAGGTCTTATTCTACCTGACATTGGTACAGCAATAGCAAGAGACCAGGGTTGGCCTTTACACTAAGATGTTTGACTGCTATAAATTCTATCAGGATCACATCTGACTCTGGGGAGTAGAAGTCCAAATGTCAAGAGTGCTGGTACAAGAGTTTCTCTAAAGGGTCTACTGTTATGGTGAGTCACAAAAATATAGAATGATGCTTTTGTTGTAGAAAATGCATGACTACTTTGCGCTATACTGAGTTTTCCCATTTTAAAGAGAGAGAGAGCGAGAGCACAGGTATCACATGAACACAGTGCAAGCAGGACACAGATTCAGGCACTAATATGGTACTGTTTTCATTTCACCAAGTAATATTTAAGATTAGTCCAGGAAGAAGTAAAAGCCTCAGAAGTGTACAGATGTTCTTTGATGAAAATTCAGCTCGTCACCTTTTGTTCACAGCTAAATTTTCTGCTGAACCTTCTCCAGCTTCTACTAATTCTAAGAAAAGGAAAGTATCACATTATACATGTTGTTTCTTGGATATTGAAGACTTTCATCTAAGGTAAATTTGGTGTCCTTTGGTATCGGCATTCATATTAACGACCAGCAATGACTGTTATTCCCTGTCATTTTATTCTACCCCTCCCTTGAAACACAACTCTGAAGATGTTTCATTTGTTGAAAGTATAAAAAAACGAGCAAGCACAGGAATCTGTCAAGTTCCAACCTCACCACAAAGAATGTTGAGGAAAAAAATAAAAAACAGAGAAACTAGTGGTCTTAAAACTTTGTTGATGAGCTCAGTCACAATAATTTGCAAAAATCGTGAAACTCAGGTAGTGTTCCAAAGCAACAAGCCATTATTCTTCACAGACTTGTTGAAACTAAATTTAATGTGGTATCCTAACCGGGAAAGGCCGAAAGACACAAACAAACAATTCTGAGAATGCAGTGTTAATGTTTTATATTCCAAAAATGTTTTATATTCCAAAAATGTATTATTTATTTATTTTGTTCATTCATTCTGTGTTAACCAGTGTAGACCAGTAATCCATTTGGACTGTTTTCAGGCTTAGCCTGAGGGATGTAAGAAGCACAGTTTGATAAACAAGATCTACATTTTAAACAAAAGTTTTATCAAAAATAGAATCATCAGTAGTGTGACTACACGAGGCCTAATTTTATTTTATTATTTATTTATTTCACATTTGTTTACCGGGAAAGTCCGACTGGACACAGGTCCTTTTTCAGTGGAGACCCAGGGAGAAAAGCTCCAATTGTTAGCAGTAACTGTTACAGATTACAGTAAAATGATATTAGTTATTTTAAATTACTGGATGTATATATATATATATATATATATATATATATAAAGTGATCATCGTAGTAATTTACACAAAACAATTAGCTAACCAAGGTACAAGATACATCTTGGAGACTTCCATGTGCTAATGCATTAACACAGAGCATGAATCTGTGCCTATCTATATTAATAATATTATTACTTTCATTAACATATCTTGGACCGTCCCTCCTTTTATTTATCATTGGGCCATAGACAGAGCACTGGATGCATCATAACCTTTAATTGTGTGTTCTCAACATGGATGCTAAGATTCACCTGTCGAGTGTCACTTTTGAGATGAATTTCTTGGCACCCATGTCTCAAACGCATAATAAGTAGGTTTTAGTCAGCAACCTGATCATAATCATCTTTGTGTATTACCTAGAACTCTGTGTAATGGTCAGTAACCTTGGGGTTGATCCTTTTAGAGTTTATATTTCTAAAGTGTGGTTTAGGGAAAAAAAAGGCATCCGTTATTACCACGAGACAAGGAATTTATACGGGATACATTGTTAAGATAGTGATCTCCATACTATTTGACAGTTAAGGTTCATTGTCAGAGTTCTGTTTTAGCTCAGGTAGAGCATGCATCAGGATGGTGTCAGAGTCTGACACTAAGAAGAGATGACTGTAGTTAGTTAGCACTACAGATGTCATAGTGTCATGCTACATCGTGCTCCTAAGGTGCAGTGTTAGAAGTCATGGCTCTTATAGAGCCTGCTTAGCTGTGGAGTCAATCACATCCTGACATTATGTTAGTAGCAGAGATTTTGTTAATAGTCTTTGTTAATACTTGGTCTTTGGGCAACCCTCTGAGAATATGTTAACCTAATTAGAGGGCCAACAGTTGTGATGTTTTATAACCCATAGCTCAGTGCCCGTGACTTTTCCAGCACCCTAGAAGCTCAGCATGAGCATCAGCAGCAGAGGCAGAATATGAAACAACAGTGCAGGATTCCCCAGAGGAGGAGTCATTCCTTCCATTGGGGAGTCACATAATGCTAGCCCCACTGTTAAATACTGAGCCCATCAAGCAGCAGCATATTTTCTTTTCACATCAGCAGATTGTGTCACACAAGTAAATGTTGCAGGATGTTTCTAAAGGATAGGTAATATAATTTTGTCAGGAACTGATTTCAGGGTCCATTTATCGCTCACCACATTTGTACTTAGCAGTTCTGATATACAAGCATGTAAGACAACAGTGTGCATGGGCCTCCTTGTCAAACTAAAGTACATATCTTTTAAGAGAGTAGTTACTGAAAAAACATCCATCTTCAAAATGTAAAGCTCTAATAGCACTGTTGTTGCAGAGGGTTAAGCACTGCTACATTTATTTATCACCTGTGAGATCACTGCATCTTAGGGAAAGAAGAAACCCTGGGATGCTGCAAGTTCAGCCTTTAAATACAAAAGCCAGTATGTGCTTATTAGTGACTGCACATGAGTTACTATCACTAGTGCATCAATTCCAAGTATAGCACCTGGCGCAAGGTTTTATTTAGTTTTCTGAGTTTCCAAAAAGGACAAAAATCTATACTAGTTTTTCAGGACCTCTGAAATCTGAAACACGTTCATTTTAATTAATTGTTCATTTTGGTGTTCTTAAGAAACCAAAGATTACTAGTCCGGGTGTGGAAGTTACATACTTCATGCATACCTCTCAACTGTACCTCATTATGAGGAATGTTCCACATTTCGATTTTCAGAAACTTCATGTTTCATGCCATTGCACATTGAAACTGTCTGTCACATGCTCATTGCTAGGATTTTCTTTTTTTAATACAAACATCCATAAATAATACTGAATTATATTAATTTATCAAAAGAACTTTTTATAAGTATAAAATAACGAAAGTTGTTTATAATCATTCCACATTTTGCCCATTTATTCCACATTGTTTAGAGACAGTGTTCTACATTTTGGATATAGAAGGCTGAGAGCTTTGCCTAAAAATCCCTGCCTGCCCTTGCCGCAGGAAATTCCTAAACTTCCAGAATGGTTATTTGCATTATCTATACACCCCAGTCTTCCCTTCCCCAAGAAATTTCTTTATTTCCAGATTGGTTATTTTCTTTTGCAGTTTTCATTTCTACCTTTATTAACCTATGGCTCCCAAAAAAGTACACAGTCAGAAAACTACTTTACAGCTTTCATTTCTACCTTTTTTAGCCTATGGCTCCCCAAAAAGTACACAGTCAGGAAACTGCTTTACAGCATTAGTAAAACCAAAACATCAGTTGAACCAGTTCTGACGTATATTCCCTGTGTTAGATTAGCAAAGCTGCACCTATAGGTGCATCCATTTTGGCCAGGAACTCCACAGAATTAATAGCTATTCTCCTAGGCTTGTGACTTGTGACTCATTGTTCCCTTTTCATATCTCTGGAGTAGATAGACAAAGTACCCTCTTTCTCCTCACCTTTTTATGGTTGGATTTAAATCTGCTAAGAACCCGGGGCTCCAGAAATTTCCCTTCACTGTCTTTTATTTTGTTGAACTGGTTACAGGAAAACTGCTTCTTTACTGCTCTTTTGTTGATATGTGCTAAGTGTGGACCTGCTGCTACAAGATGCTACTGCTGAACCCAGTTCTCATTGTCCCAAGGAATGCTTATTCTGCTCACCTGAATAGATTCAGTCTGTTCTCTGAATATTGAAAAAGCTAACCTCCACATCAGAATTTTTTCTGGATTTGGTATTGTAGTGCTAGTCCAGATTACCCATAGGCAGTGTGTTTGCAGGTGTGCATGTGCTGTCTTGCAGTAGACTAGCATCCCATCCAGGATTACTGTGTTTTCCTTGTCTCCTTTGAGTGTAACAGCTTCTCCACAATGCTGAACTGAGCAAAGCTGATATCAGAGAATGGAATTAATGTCACTGGTAATTTTTGTATTTCAAGTCATTAACAGTTCCAATGCATGCTGTTTGGCTTCATGGTCTTTCTAAGGGTTTAGCAGTTTTAGTGGTTGTTGTCTGGAAGTGTGTGTAAGCACCCGCATTATATGTTATTCCTTTCTGATAGATTGTTAGATCTGAAGTAGTTAACTTCATTTGGTCATCAACCTGTGGGCTTCAGATCTGGCCCAGATCCGAGACGGCAGTTTCATCAGCATCAGATCTGAGCTCCAAGCTCCTGAACTGCATCTCCTTCCTTCCCTCAAATCTTGTTTGCCGCGGCTTCACCTACAACGTGATCCTTTCAGCTCCAGGCTGGTAGGACAGGTTTCGGGATATTTTTCATGTATGTATAAAGCTTTTTGGGTATATTTTGTCCCTTTTTCCTTACCTCCCCTTTGTGTTCTCCATCAGACAAAAAAAAAAAAAAAAAGTAGAGTTTTTCGGGTAGTGTAGTTAGTGCAGGCCTTCTTCCCCTTTCCCGCCTCATGATTGAGTGTGTGTGTGTGTGAGTATTGGGGTTGGGTTGTCAGCCTTTAGTACCTTGTGCCTACTTTGGCTTGATTATGACAGATCAACAGAAGTTTATCTTTAGAAAATGCACAGAGTGTGGCCATAACTTGTCACCTGTGGATGGCCACACACCGTGTCTTGTTTGTTTGGGGGCAGCTCACTTATCCACCAACTGCTCCATATGCACGGGGTTTAACCCCAAGGCCCTGAAAGACCACATGGCCAAGTTGATTTTGAAAGGGCTTCTCCCCTCTATGGAGGTGGCTGCTTCCTCATCTTCTGTTGTGACTGTGTCTGCGGTCATGGCTGTTACTGCTTCTACCACAACTATTGTGTCCTTCCCTCCCTCCCAGGCTGGGACTCACCATCCTGACCACAGACCTAGGGAAAGGAAGTCTAGGAAAAACAGACATAAAGAGAGAGAAGGGAAGGAAGAGATCCCCGGAACGCTCGGGTCCTCCTCCCAAGATACCTGCCATTACCAGGCCGACTTCCCCTCTGCTCCATTCCCCCGAGGTTCTCCCCGGAGCCAGAGGATGTTCGGCCTCCATCAAGGACCTCCATTCACCGTCCTTCCTGGCCAGCGTTGGTGGCTTCTTCAAGGTCGACTAGGAGTTTATAGGAAGCCGACATGGACAGGATGATCCGAAGGTTTATTCACACCCAGCTTGAGATGGGGGTCCTGCTGGCACCCCCTCCCTCTGGAGGGGGGAGCTCACTACTGTTGTTTTCCCCGATTTCTCCTTCCCTGATCCATCCTCCAGTACTGAAGTCCCTGGATCCGAGAGGTTCCAGACTCAGGGGGTCGGTGCCGATGGTACCGTCTACCTCGACACCGGCAGTTACCTTGAGCGTGTTGAGTCTGACCGGATCCGAACTCTTGAAGCCGTAGCCTGGGCATTGGATCTGAGGGGTTGGGTTTTTCTCCTTTAGCTTTGACTTTGTCGGGTCATGGCCTACCCCTTGGGGTCTCGACTCCGATCCTCGTGTCGGATCCAGGGAAAGCGTCCTCTCTTTCAGTGGTTTGGGAGGCTCACTCCCCCTCGACATTCAACATTGTGGACAGGGTTCTCTCTAATGGATCGAGACCCCTGACCATCTCCTCGGAGTCTGCCCTGACCCCCTCTCTTCTAGGTGTGTCTTCTGCCATCCTGCCCATGCAGGGACAGCCCGTGCTCGACTTGCCCCAGGCTGTTCCCCTCAAGGAACCACAAGCTGTTTGTGAGTCCTCTCCGGAGAGTCCCACCAAAGAGGTTCCTCACAAATGCAAGTGCAAGAGGAGGCACATAGACTCCCCCAAGTCCCTCACAGAGGATAGTGACTTGGAGGAAGGGGAAGGCTCCCTTGGATCACCGCCTGAGGATGTCTCTTTCGGAGACATCATGGAGATCCTGCACCAGGGGGGGGGGGGGTTGGTCCATCCTCAAGCCTTCCTCGGATGAGTCGGTGTTTCTGGAGGCATTCGACATGGGCCCATCTGCTTCTTGGGTGTGTGTCCCCCCACGGACCCCCTGGTGGACCTCATTACCACCAGGCATGGAAAGAGCCAGATAACGTGAAGCCAATTCCAAAGCATCCAGATAAAATTCTGAGCCCCCCAGTAGACAGACCAAGCTGTAACAAAGGGTCCCCAGTGGATGTCATAGTAGTTGTGGCCGCCATGAAGAAGGAACTAGCTCAGGAGAGTTCTACGGTCCATCATACGGACCAAGAGTCCAGGATGATGGACCATCTGGGAAAGCGGACTTATGGTTCAGCCATTTTTTGTATAAGGGAGCAGAATTATATGGCTCACATTACCAGACTTCAGCGGGACCTGATAAAAGAGTACACTGAGTCTCCCCCGGAGTCCATGTCGCCAGAGTATAAACGCACATTCTCTATGCGAATGGCCACTCTGAAAGTGGTTACCAACATGTCCATGCATCTCATTTCTCATGGCACCAAAGGAACGGCATGGGTGGCCGGGTCCTGCATTGCCATGAGGCAACACGCCTGGCATCTGTGTGTTTTGGCGGAACCCTTCAAAGCGTCTTTTGTGAATGCTCCCTATGACAGCTCTTCCTTGTTTGGGAAGACAGTTTGTGACACACTTGTCCAGAGTGAGAAGGATGGGAAGACACTGTCTGCTGTCGGGATCTGCTTTTCTAACCCACAAAGATCCTTTTCCAGGAATCAGTGGGGGCAAAAGAAGATGTGGTTCTGGAAGTCTCAGTATTCCTGGGACACTCAGGACTCCTTTTCGCCTAGAGGCAGAGAAGGACAAGACAAACACTGGCCCAGAGGTGGGGGGGGGGGGTGTCCGAAGAACTTTGGGTCTCGAGAACCATTCTCAGGCAGACCCACGCAGCAGCCCTGGGGGCTGCCCGACTGCTCTGGAGGCAGTCGGGGGCTACTTTTTGATGTCTCTGAAGTTGTGGAAGTCCGTGTCAGCAGACCGTTGGGTGCTCCAAATAATATCCAGAGGTTACACAATTCCCTTTGAGACACATCCCTTTTCCCCAAAGCACCTCCCGGATGTTCCACCCGCGCAAAGGGAGGCAGCAGCGCTCGCAGTAGAAAAGCTGCTAGACAAACAGGCCATCCAGCCTGTCCCCCCAGATCAGCCATCTATTCCAGATTCTTTTTGGTGCTGAAAAAACAATCAGTAAAAACAAAATGAAAACTCCAACAAAGCTAGAACTTCCACTGAGTGACCTCCCAAACCTCTTGTATCAGAGGCACATGGGATATATGCAGATAACCCTTATGAACAACAGGTGTTTCAGGTAATTGACGATTCTGAATGCCCATGACTTGTTTTGTCGTTTTAATGGACAATTTCAGGCCAATAAAGCCAAACCCCACTAGCCGTGGATATGCATATTTCGGCCTTGTTATGACCTCGTCAGCACAGCACAAGCAGAGTGTTTGACTAAGCATAAGAAACACATTGCTGTTATACCCAGCTGATTTCCATTATCATTAGGGTCACTGCAAAAATACCCTTTGCAGTGACCCTAATGATAATGGACATCAGCTGGGTATAACAGCCCTGTATTTCTTATGCTTAGTCAAACGCTCTCCTTGTGCTGTGCTGACGAGTTCATAACAAGAGCACGGATGCCTGCCGACTGGGGGGGCATTTCTCGGGCAGGATAGTCCAAGGCACGTGGTCTCTGAATGAGACCAATCTGCATATCAGTGTTCTGGAGATGAGGGCAGTCATATTAGCACTGCAGGCCCTTCATGCCTTTCTCCCTCTGGGAACTGTTGTGATTCAGACAGACAATATGTCAGTGGTTTGGTACATCAGCAAACAGGGAGGAACCAGATCCTACCCCCTTTGTCGAGAGGCCATGAGAATGTGGGAATGAGTGATCTTCACCAACTGTTTTCTTATAGCAATGCACATTCGGGTCGGTCCAACATACTGGTGGACAAATTGAGCAGGACTATCCTAATGCCATACGAGTGGTCTCTGAATCCTTATGTAGCGGAACAGATCTTCCTCGAGTGGGGTTGGCCTTGCTGCAATCTCTTCGCATCTCCTTCCAACACGAAGTGCAGTAAGTTCTTTGCTCTGATCCCCTCTCAGGGGGAACCCCCCAGAAATGCTCTGGTCTGTGTTTGATCTCCCGGTCTTCTTTATGCACACCCTCAATTACCTCTCATGACAAAGTTTTTACAGAAGGTTCGTCGGTTGGGGAGCAAAATCATCCTCATTGCCCCATTCTAGCCTCACCAAGTCTGGTTTCCCTGTCTGTGGTATCATCTAGTAGCTCCTCCTTGGATCTTGGATCTGATCCCGGATCTTATTTCGCACCCATCGGGGATTCCCCTTCCAGACCTGGGCAGTCTGAAGCTCATGTCTTGGCTGCTCCATTACCATTGATTGCCAGGATTCACGGACTTTCTTCCCTTGTTAGAACTATTCTGGTGGCAGCTCATAGGTCCGTCTACCAGAAAAGTTTACCATAGTAAATGGGAGCGTTTTTCCACCTGGGCTTCTCGGAGGGATTTAGATCCTTTTACAGCTTCAGTGCCAGCGGTTCTTGAATTTTTAGCACACATTTTCCAGCAGGGTGCCAGCTCTTCTACGGTGAAAGTTCAACTGGTTGCCATTTCTCATTTCCATGTAGGTGAAAACATGGGGTCTTTAGCTTCCTCCAAACTCTGCAAAACCTTTATTAAAGGTACCTTTCTTTTAAGGCCTCCGGTTAAGACCCTACTCCTCCTTGGGACCTTACCTTAGTTTTACAGGCGTTAGTTGCTCCACCCTTCAAGCCAGCTGCCTCTGTGAATTTGAAATTTTTGTCTTGGAAAATGACTTTTCTAGTGGCTACTAACCTCGGCTAGAAGAGTGTCAGAACTTCAAGCATTATCTGTTAAACCTCCTTATATGATTTTTCATAAATACAGGGTCTCACTTTGGACTAATCCTTCCTTTTTGCCTAAAGTGGCTTCAGAATCAAATATCAGTCAATCAATCAATCAATCAGTCTACCTGTATTTTTTCCAAATTTTCAAAACAGGGGGAAATATAAACTACATTTGTTAGATGTACATAGGCAGTTATGTTTCTACTTACACAGGACTAGGCCCTTTCATAAGTCTGACCAATTATTTGTGTCCTTCGCTAGACCTTTTCTAGGCAAACCAGTTTCCAAGGTGACAGTTGCCAAGTGGATTTCCCTTTGCATTCTGCAAGCTTATAAAGATAAAGGTATGCCTATTCCAGGGAGGTTTCATGCCTATTCTACCAGGTCTGTGGCTACGTCAGCTGCTTTTTGGTCCAGATTATCCTTGGACGATATTTGTTCAACTGCTACTTGGTCCTCATCTCATACTTTCATTTCTCATTATAAATTGGACATGGTTTACAAAGGGAGAGCATCTTTTGGCTCCGCTGTACTCCAGAATATTCTTCCATGAGGGCCTCCCAAGGTTATGGTAGCTGGGGACTATGTCCCACAGGTTGATGACCAAATGAATGTAACTACTTCAGATAAAGAAGGTATGTGCTTACCATAACATTCCATCTGAGTAGTTAGACTTCATTTATCATCTACCGTCCCTCCCTCCTTCCCCCTGACCTTGTTATTGGGTTCTTTCACTTGAGTGACTAAGGGATTACACCCTCGCAGCCCTCTTGTCTTTACTTGTGGGTCAGGTTTTGTTGATCGGGCTCATGTGTTGGGTGGCAAACTCAGTCTGAAGGAAGAAAGGAGATGCAGTGGTGTTATGGGTAAGGGGAGGAGCTTGGAGCTGATGCTGGTGAAACTGCCGTCTCGGATCTAGTCCGGATCCGAAGCCCACAGGTTGATGACAACTACTCAGATGGAGCGTTATGGTAAGTACATACCTTCTTTTTCTCATTACCAATCACGTATATTGTACTGCAACTTCTAGCAGTATTTTTCAGTTATTTATTTGTTTGTCTTCTAATTGCTCACTGGGTAAGTGAGCTGGTCTGCTGACCCTTTTCAGCCACAACCCAGGCACAGAGATAATCAGCTAACAGTATAAGTTAATGTAAGGCAACTTACATTATATACTATGTATAAGGGAAAGAATGCAAAGCAGTGTAATCATGCAAAGAAAAACAGTGACTCCTGAATTAATATATAGTGAGGTGCATAGTTTATGATTTCAAATTGTGCAGCTCTGTGTGTTTGCCTGTATCATGAGCATCTGACTTCCTCAAAGAGGTTTTGTTTGAAGATTTTTTTTGAATGCTACTAGAATGTTATTGCACTTAACTTCATTTTTTTGGTGGTTTCACAGTGCAGACAATGTTCCAGAGAAGACTTTCTCTTCTTCTATGGCTAGTGTAAGCAAGTCATTTTCACTGTTTCTAAGTGTGTAATTTTGGTCTCTTAGATGTAATTTCCTTTTCAGAGGACAGTATCCTGTTCTAAGAATTTTGAATATAAGTGTTCTTACTAGGAGAGCTGCTCTATTTGATATTGTGAGTCAGTGCATTGCTTGAAGTACTTCACAGTGTTGTTTTTCCAGCTGGGAGTGCAAATTTGCATATCCTTAATTTGGTGGACCATAATTTTTGACAATTACAGACAAGTGGAGGTAGAGCATATTCTAGTTTAGGAAACAGTACATTTTTGGCTGTAGGTTTAAGGGAAACAGGGGGTAGTAGGTAACATCTGTGCATTCACAGAGACATGGTTCAAAGGTGCAGAAAGCACCCTGGCGATGCAGGGCTACAATACCCTCCATACATTCAGACCTCAAACTGAGTGAGAAAGAACCAAAGGAGGAGGTGTAGCAATCTTCATTAAGGATAAGTGCACCTTGAGACTTTCTTGAGCTACTCCATGTCCAATTAACTATAGGCAAAGCCCCCTACCATATCATAGCTAGCTATAGGTCCCCCACCATGAAACAGGAAAAGCATATTGTATACCTGGACTTACTGGAGTCACTTGCCATACAGCCCAACACCTTACTCTTGGGTTAATTATCCTACCATTGACTGGGAAACATATGACCGCAAACATGCTGGCTAAGAGGTTCTTGGACTGTGTCAATGGAAATGCTCTAGAACAGCTAGTCAGCACACCCACAAGAGGCTCAAATGTCCTGGAAGTAGTACTCATTAACATGGGAGAACATTGCACCCCTCACCCCACCCCTGGGTGATGTCCTCTCTGGTAAGACTGGACCATAAATCAGTTTTGTTCATTGTAATTATAAGACCGGATTAAGAAATTTTCAAAAACAAATTACCTCCTCCTAAGTGATGGTATAAGAAGCTTCAAAGCCCCCTTGAATGCAGATAATATGGACTGCTATGTAGAGGTGTACACCAATGCCCTGTATAACCACTTAAGCAGGTGTATAGAATCGACTGTACCTGACGGTATTAAAACCAGGTCTTGCTGAAAAAACAAGCCACCCTGGTTGACCCCTAGTATAAATAGGCTATATGACAAGAGAGAGAAACTAATGTCCAAGAACAAGAGAGAACTGGCTCAGCAGAGAAAGAAACCCCTGTCTAGCTTAAACAAAGAAATTATCTTGTCCTCCAAAGCTAATTACAAAGCAAATATACCCTCCCTAGCTAAGGGTAACCACAAGGCACTCTTTAACTACATCCAAATTCTAAAAGGGAGTACCCAGCTATGCACTGAACTGGTTGTGGATGGCACTACCCATATTCAGCCAGAGGTAATAGCCAACCTGCTGACAGATTTGGAGCAAACGTCACACTACTGCCCCCTCCAGTCATCCCCCAAAGTATACCTGCCACCATTCCTCAGCCTATTATTTCAAAAGAGCAGGTCATCTCGGCACTCTCCAAGGCAAAAAACATGGCATCAGTGAGATCACACAACATCCCAGACTGCCTTTTAAACAACCTACATAGTAGACCCACTTGGATCCCTGCTTAACCACAGCCTGTGAACTAGCTATGTTCCAGTGGAATGGAGGGCAGCAACAGTAATCCCTCTGCACAAAGTGGGACCATCAACTGACCCTGGGAATTTTAGGCCCATAATCTTGACTAACCTCTTCTGCAAGGCCATGGACAGTATCACTATAAACCTTATTAACAGGGACATAGGTAGTCTCCAAACTCAGAACCCTACCAGTTCGGATTTGTTATAGGTAGATCATGCCTGTTAAACATGGTTGACTTCTTTGAGAAAGTCACCAAGGAACTGGATGAGGGAAAGACCATGCATGCCTACTATCGTGAGCTTGCCATATTGTGGAATTAAGTGAATGGCATAGCATAGTATGAATGCTATAGATTTAGTAATATGGTCATCATAGCTAGTTAAAATTATGTACAAACATCAAGTTAATTTCTTGTATGATAATTTTAGTCACTGTTAATGGTGCCTAAATTTATTTCTCGAACTGGCAGCCAAGTTATTTTTCTGGGCTAGGCGATTAGCTATGAACCAGTATCAAATGTTCTAAAAAAAAAGTTTGTAGTGTAGAATTTCAGCAGTGTAATAGTAATTGCTTATAGGTAACCTTATTATTTTATATATTTATTTGTTTTTGTTGTTTAAAGTATACCCATCCGCATACTTTATTTTTAAACCATAGCTTCAATCTTCCTTGTTCATGGTTGTCAGCATTGTTTTAGTTTTAAAGAGTATTTTTTCATAGGTGTAGAACAGGAAGGTTAACTGTTGTTGCTGATGTCATCACAGCATGTGAATTGACAGGCTCAAGCACTTCCTGGTATTTTATTTAATTGAAACTTGTACCTTGAATGTTTGCGTCTGAAGAAGTTTGATTTTATTAAACGAAAAGTGCTTTATGCACTTTAAAACTACTGTTGCTTTCTGAAGCCGTTTTTTTTTCTATTTTAGTATCTTGAGCTAACCAGGCATTTGATACAATTCCCCCACAGGTATTATAGAGAAACTCTCCCAGTTGGGAATTAACCCCTATATTACCAGATGGGTAGCCAATTGGCTGAGGGGCAGGACATGTACTGTCAATGTGGGTGACTTCACCTCCAGGAAAATACCATTCACCGGTGGCGTACCACAGGGTTCTGTGTTGGGGCCCTTACTGTTCGGAATTTATTTCTCAGAAGTCCTGGCAAACTTGGACAGCGTGTGGCTGAACAAATTTGCTGATGATTGCAAACTGGGAACAATCACTGAGTCCCCTGTCGATGTTAATATACTGCAAACAGGATTAATGCAGACAAATGATTGGTGCCAAAGCCCTGGATTAAAGCTAAATGCAAAAAATATATTATTATTCCCTTTGGGAAAGCTGACATCCCTTCTCATTACATTATAGACAGCACCCCCTATGTGCAGACCCAGTGGTATGTTTTTTGGGTACTCAGGTTGATAGCAACCTGAACTTTGACCACCACATATCTACAGTAGTAAGGAAATCCTTTTATGTGGCACATGTTATAAGTAAAGGCATGGCATCTAGATCTAAAGATGTTATAATTGCATTATATTCTACCCTCATCAGACCAGTAATTGAGTACAATACTCCCTTTTGCATATACCTCACCAGACACCTTCAACAATTGGAGAGACCACAGAGGTTTCTCACCAGAAAATTACAGAGTACACAAAACAAGTCTTACACAGAAAGACTGAAAGCCATGTCACTCTATTCTGTCTCCTACAGGTTGCTAAAGGGTGACCTGTGCCTAGCTTACAAAGCAGTGTCTGACCTGGCCCTGATGAAAATTCTACACACTCGTAAATCAAACTGCACGAGAGTCACTCACTCCAGGGATCTTAACCTAGCCTCTGACATGAACAGGTCATGCAGGATAGATGGATACATCTCCCAAAGACTGCCTCTTGTCTGGAACAAGCTTCCAATTCATGTGAAACAGGGCCCCTCCCTGATCCTCTTCAAACACAACCTAGCTCAATGGATGGGTGACTGCAAATTCACTCCTGGGGTGGCGCCCGTGTCCTTCCTGGACAGAGGAAGTCGTTATTAACCATCGTAAACTCTTACCTCTGCACCTAACAACCGTCAGTTGGGGCAACTCATGAGAAATATGGCTAGGCCTGTAAGGGCCTAGTAACCTTCTATGAACCTATGATATTCTGTAGCAGTTTTAATTTTGAAAGAAGTTTGGCAGTAATTCTGTATGATTACTGGAAGTTAAGGAGTGGGTCTAGTGGTAAAACAAGTTATTTTTGTTCTTTTACACTGGGAACAGTTTTGCTGTTTGAGTGAACATTACCATTAGACTATCCATCTGTTCCAAAATAAATGTATTGTTTAATCTTACAGTTAAACTGGCCAGATCAAGCTGTGATGGCCCCTTTCTCAAAATATTACTGCATCCTCATGAAGATGCATGGATCCTGACACTCAGCCCTTCCTATATGCTACTTGTAAGTGATGCGACTTGCAATTATTTGTTTTAGTTTAACATGCAAGTGAAAAGGCCGAGGGCATGTTTATAGGCATAATAATCTGGGAAATGTACATAAGCAGCTCACTGATCACATCATTTGTAAGTGAGCAGGTGCAAACTGACTACAAGTAGCATGTTGTGTTTACATACAGTGGGGTTCAGCTTTATAGGCCTGAGTGCATCGAAGTGAAAATGGTGGGAATCCAGAAGAAATGGAGTGGGAACAGTTGTATGTCCTTAAGGTGTCATTTGCATATTTCCCCATGGGCCTACCTCAACAGAGGTTTAATGTTTTATACAGTATAGACTAATTTGCCTGGGACTTTTGCTGTTTTTAGTTTTTGTGTGTAAACTTTTTACTTGTTGACTTGTTCTTTTAGCGTGTAAACAAGTCTAATGCATTTTCATAAGGGCTTGTCAGAACAAATGTGTAGCTACATAAGCAAGGGGAACAAAATAAGAAACTAAAGATGAAGAAACGATAATTATAGAAACATTTAATTCAAGTGTAGATGTATCGGTAGTCGGGTGGATGAAGTTAAGACCTACAATAATTGCTTGGTAAAATGTTTTAATTTGGCACTTTTGAGTTATACCAGTGGCACAGCATTATAGCAGCAGATGAGAGAGCAAAGATTACGTAGAAGAGACATCAGTAAAATCCGACGACAGAGTAGTACTGAAAAAAAAGATCAGTAATAATTCTTAAGGATTTACATGAAGGTTTATGGCAGTCAGAGTTTTTTTTTTTCAGTACAATTAGCAGGGCATTGCAGGCACTGAGGCCTGGAAAAACAAAATTTATTAATTTGCCTATATTAATTTAACATGATAAACTTTTTGTGGGGTTGAATCTGTTAGCCTCTTGTGATTCATGTAAGAAGCAGAAACAAGGAATTCTGACAGGAGGACATTGATTTTGGGACTGAAGCCTATCATTGATGACACATAGACAAGCAGGCACATCCCCTAGCTATCAGTAGCCACATTATTTATTTATTTATTTTTTTTATTTTACATTTGTTGACCGGGATAGTCTGACTGGATGCATGTCCACTTTCAGCGGAGGCCGGGGAGAAAAGCTCCAAGGGTAAGCAGATACAGCATTACATAATACCAGCATTACATATTACAGACTATTTACAGAAATTACATAAATAAGCAAGTTAAACAAATTCCACAGGTTAGAGTTAATCCTGCACAAGTCAGGATTAAATTAAATTACATAGTAAACTGGTTAACAGATTTTTACACATTCTAGAGAGAGTTAGCCAGGCTTGATACATTGACATAGCCAGTTAAGTGACAAATGTTGTTTGAGTCTAGTTTTAAATTGACTTAAGGTAGAAAGTAAGGTAATATCAGCTGGAAGAGAGTTCCAGGATCTACTTACAGAGTTTGCAAAGAGAGAGTCACCGTCTGTGTTATTAATTTTGCTAGTCTGAATTAGTAGTTTGTTAGAGGATCGAAGCGGTCTAGGATTGTTATAGGGGGTGATAATATTTTTAAGTGCAGGAGTATTGTCCGGATTATAGAGGATTTTATAGGCCATAATCAGTTGGTTATACTGGATTAGGCTGGGTAGTTCAAGCCACCCAAGCTGATATAGATAGATGCAATGATGTGTCCTAAAAGGCAGCCCAGTGGCAAACCTGGCAATGTGGTTGTAGCAAATTGAGAGTTTGTTAAGGACAGTCTTGTTTAAATTAGAGAGTAGAGGGAATGCATACAGAAGGGTTGAAAGAAGGTGAGAGCGAGCTATGGCAATTTTAGCTGGAGGGGTTAGGAAGGCTTTTATTCTGTAAAGTGACCCTAGTTTGTTTTGATGGTTTTGATAGTTTGGTTAACATGTAGGTTGAAGTTTAGATTACTGTCTATGATGACACCTAATAGTTTTGTAGAGGGGTCAGGGGAGATTATTGTGCCATCATTTGAATTTATGGTAAAGGTGAAAGTGGTAGACCTACGTGTTGGTGAAAATAACAGCATTTTAGTTTTTTTTGGGATTTAGGATCAGACAACGTTCAGAAAGCCAGTTTTCTATTGTATTAAAGGTGGTCTGGGTAGCTGACCATAACTCTATTGAAGATGTGGCTGAGCAAATCAGAGTAGAGTCATCAGCATATTGGATACAGCTGACTTTTGGGATGACAGTATAAAGGTCGTTAATGAAGATGGAGAACAGCAAGGGCCCTAGTATAGAGCCATGTGGTACTCCAAGGGTGTTAGGTAGAAGGTTAGAGAGTTTGTTCTTCCAGAGGACAGCCTGCTGTCGACCATTCAGGTAGGATTGAAACCATTGAAAGGCTGCAGTATCTAGACAGAATGTTTGCAGGGTGTGGGTTAAAAGTTGGTGATCAACCATATCGAATGCCTTGGAAAGATCCAAGAAGAGGGCTGAGGATACATAATTATTGTTGCGATTATGGTTTATGGTGTTGGTAAAGGCTAGGAGGGCTGAAGTAGTGCTGTGATGAGGACGGAAGCCTTGCTGAGTGTCTGCCATAAGGTGATTCTGGATTAGGTGGTGCATGAGTTGTCTATGAATACATTTTTCCATAATCTTTGCAAGTGGAGAGAGTATAGCTATTGGCCTATAATTGGAGAATTCAGTAGAGCTGCCTCCTTTGTGAAGTGGGATTACATAGGATATTTTCCAGATGGTGGGAATTTTAGCTTCTGCTATGGTTCGATTAATTAGTATTGAGATGGGGTAAGCAATAGCAACAGCTGATTTTTGTAGGTACTCAGCAGGGAGTTGATCAGCAGAAAGTGTAGTGGGTTTTAATTTTTTGATCAAGGTATGGATAAGTGAAGTGGCGACTGGTTGGAAGCTGAATGTGAGTAGGCTTCTAGGGGTGCTACTTTCAGGACCAGGGGAGCTAGGAGGTAGTTGGCTAACTAGGGCTTGAATTGTCTCAGTAAAGAATCGGTTAAAACTGCCAGAAACATCTTCAGGGGTTTTATCAATAGTAGCAGCAGGGATTGGGGTTGAAGTTTGTCCAGGATGTAGTAGATTATTTAAACCTGCCCAAAACTTCTGAGGGTTATTTTGATTTACTGTCTGTAAATTACAGTAGTATTGTTTTTTGTCTTGTAAAATAGATTTTTTGGTTTCATTCCTGGATTGCCTGTATTTAATGTGATCTTGGGGGTCTTTAGAAGAACGCCATAAAGCCCATGCTTTGTTTCTAAGGGTAATTTTGAGTTTAGACTCTTTAGAAAGCCATGGTGCAGTTTTTGCCTTGGTTCTCTTTGAACGAACAGGTGCATGCAAATCAGGGATCTCAAGGAATTTGTTGTTAAAATATGCTACTGCTTCCTCCAAGGGGAGGTGTTTTAGAATAGACCAATTACATGAGTTTAGTTCTTGTTGGAATTTGGCAGGGTCAAAGTTTTTATTGTTTCTAACCTTTCTGAGTAAGGGTTGTTGGGAATTAATGGCTTTGTGCTTAATTACATATGTGAGAAGGTGATCGCTTAGGCCATCAAGGAGGGTACCAGAGATGTACAGTTGGGGGTGACTATTTATGAGTACCCAGTCAAGTATGCTTTCTTTTTGGTTGGGTTTACCTATCCTGGTAGGGGTAAATATGATTTGTGTAAATGCATGCAGGTTAATATGGGTGGTTGGGGATTCTGAGGAACAGGTGCCCCAGTCTATGTTAAAGTCTCCAAGTAGTAGGGTTTTTTGGGGGTAGTGACATGATAGCAAGTGCAGGATATCTTCAAGTGTAGATATATTGTTACTTGGGGGAATGTACATACAGATGATATTAATGCATTTATTTTTATTAAGTTGCAATTTGGTGGCAAGAATCTCTGAGTTATTAATCTGAGGTGGTTGTATTACATCTATGGTGACATTCAACTCAGATTTATAGAGTACAGCTATCCCACCCCCCCTTCCTCAAAGCACGATCCAGCCTGTGTATGTTGTACCCAGGTGGTAACACTTCATTGTCTTTAGTGTGAGGTTTTAACCAGGTTTCAGATAAACAGAGAATCTCAATTCATGTACCTTGTTATTAATGTTTCTAATATTGAGATGACAGGCTAGGAGAGAGTTAGCTGGCCTATTAATTGTAGGTTTGTAGCTTAGATTGCAAGTAGAGGGGGTATGTGTATCTAAAGTGGGTGGGCCAGGGTTGGGGTGAATATCACCACCAAGTATTAGGTTGAGTCTATACTTGGTGATGAACTTCAGGAATTTGCTTATTAGTTTGTGGTAGTGTTTGGATCTAGAGCTAATGTGCCTGGGGTTGAGATGTTGATAGACTGAACAAGATGTTGGATAGGACCTGGTACTGTAAGTATGGTTGGAGGCGGGAGGATTTACAGCTGTGGTGATAGTATGGCCTTTTGGGGCCTGAAATCCTGTGAGAAACTGGTTTTCATACAAGGTAAGGAGGTATGGTGCGAACAAGAGGGGTAGTAAAGAGGAGTATATCATTATCTGTGATTCAGCTAGTGAGTTAAGGAACTGTTTTACCTGGTGATGCAGCACCAGAAGATAGAGTGGTGAGGTAAAGGTACTGGAAGGGGGATGGGAGAATGCCAGCTGAAAGCTAATAGGTGCTATTAAAATGTAGGTAGAAGAATGGGGGTGGGAGGAATTATCCCAGATGCAAGCAGATAGGATCTAGAAGTTGGGGGAGTGGCTATAGTACTATAAATTTAGAGGTACTAGGGGCGGGAGGGAATTGGGGGCAGGGAGGGGAGCGAAGAGAGCCCGAGCATAGCAGTGCTGTTGCAGTTTACAAGGTTTCCTAAGGTGTCCTAAAGCTATAAGGTTAGTATTATAGCTCTTAATGTAAGAGTCAGTTTACTTAAGTTACAGGGGAAGGAGGCAAACATTCAAGTAGAAAAAAAGAGCCCTATGGCTGACCAAAATGGTGACCTGCTTAATTGCACAGCACTGTAAGTGAAAGCTTAACAAATGATTTTTGTGTGCAACCTACTCTGCTTAAATGCTGAGAGAAACTGATTTTGTTATGGTGACCAAATGCAGTCCTGTAGACTCCGTTTTGTAGGGAAATGTAGAGTTCAACTAGGAATGTGGTAGTGTAGGGGTACTGCCTCTAACTTATTAAGTCGAATGTCATGAGCAGGAGAATTTTGAAGATTGATTTAAAAGTCCATGCTTGGCTTTGCTGGAGATCATATATTAACAAGGAATTTGATCTGGCACTAACTGTTAACATGGGTGTGGTAGAATGTAGTATATGTGTGCAACATCTGGTAACTGTCCAGTGCCTCCAAGAAGCCATGTGATATCATCTGGAGTGATAAACATGTACAGTCATTGAATCCTAAACAATAATAAACTCATTAACTTAGAGACTGTTTAGGAACTTCTGTTCCATGACATTGGGAAACAGTTTTCTGCATCCCAGTAAAGCACCATTTTAGTTTAAATGCAAAAAAGGAAACCAGATTTTCAGGAAGACTGTTCTGCAGTTTGAACAGATGCTGGTTCACAAAACTTTGTGGCTGTGTTGTTCCCATCATTCAGTGCAAGAGGGGTTTGCCTTACGTCAAATTTTGCCAGGTGATCAATAGACAAAACAGTTCAAATATAAAAGATTTTACCAAGCTTTGGATATGAAGTGTGATTTGCATCTCAGCAAGTTGTAAGTGGAGGAGCACAAGCTTAAAATGTCAGGCTTGTCTCCCTACCTGCTGCTGTTACCACACCAGAAGCTGCACCTTTTGGGCTCATTTGCCTTCTGTCGTTTGGGCCTCTCATAACCCTGGTTGGTTTCACAAGCTGGGTTTCTGTAAACTCAATTTTTCTTCTGTGCCTACATGCCATTGTTTGCATTGCTAGTGGGATAAGTAGCACAAACCTGAAGCATAACAGAATAAACAGATCATTTATACCTGAGGAGGAGTGCTTTTATCAGAAAGGCTCCAAGACGTGTTGGCCCAAACCTAAACAAAAGATAATTTTTTATCATAACTGGTGATTGCCAGTGTATAAACGCCAGGAGTGTTTGTAGATGATGCACAGTGAACTACTAAAATGCTTTTATATACTGTACTTACATAAGCCATCTTGTCCCTTTTCCTTTTTAAAGCCAGCATATTAAAAACGCTGAAATGGTCTTGAAAGACGTGGTTTAATTCACATACTTAAGCAAGCTATAGTCTTGACAAGAAAGGTAACTCCTGTTCCTCTTTCTTTCAAGTTATTAAAATGAATGCAAGTAAGTTCTCACAGTAAATAAGTTACTTCATCATGTCTTGGATTTTCCACAGTAAAGAAATAGCAAAATGAAGTGAAAATCTAAATAAATAAATAATATTTTGTTTTGGAAGTTTATAGATCTCTAATTTTGTATTTATCTCTATTGTCTCTTGGTTGCTTACACTGTAGTTATGCTGTGTAATGTTTTTATTTTTTCCCTTAGGAAAAACCCTTGCTTAGTAACCAGAGCTACTTTCATTGACATCCATATTATCCTGTGTAATTACCTTGGGAAATTCAGGAATAAAGGCAAGTCTAATGTTATATTCACATATCTGTACCTATGTAACCCAGGACGTTTCTTTAGTGTGTCATATAATTACCTAATTTACTTCGGGCTGTGCAGTATATTTAAAATTAAGACTTAGAAAACAGAGGTACTAAGAGTCTGTAATGTAATATTACCATGCGTGGTTGTTTCTAAGCTGTATGCCTGCTTTTGAAGTTAGATCAAGTGCATTTGTAGATGAGAAGCACGGATTTGTCTGAGGTGACGTTCTCATCATCTTGAACAGATTTTGTGATCGAGGTGTTAATGCATTAATATGCCTTCTGTTAAGCTCCCCTAGTAAACATTGCTTCTCAAGCCGCCGCCCTTCATTTCAGAAGAAGAAAATTCCAAGCTAGCACATGAAGGCATACAAATCTGAAATAAATGTATGAAATTTAAGAGCATAAGACAAAGGTCTTTCACTCTGAGACATTTTAATGGTAACTTTACAGTATTAGTAATTATAATGAAATACATTCCACCCACGCTAGGCTCGAAATAAATTAATTCAAGTATGAGTTTTCATAGTTGAAGGGCACTGTTTTGTTTAAAGTCATGTTTGATGTGAAATCCTGTTCAAGCCACAGGAAAGGAATACTGCAGTTTCAGTACTCGAGGGAGTTCTGTTGTAATTAAATTGCCTGATATAAACAGAAATTAATATCTAGTGTTCATGTATGTTATTTAATCATAACATCTTGCACGTGCAGTTTTATTTAGTTCAGTTCAGTATAATTTCAGATTGATCTAATTTAGTCTTGTTTGCAGAGTGTTAGAGCAAAATGTGAAGCTGGGTTGTGGGAGGAGGCGGCCAGGTTCCAAACCAAACAGTTTCTTGGTGCATTTGGAAAAGAGGCCCCAGGAAGTGCCATAAATGATTTCCAGACTGTGGGCTGAAACTGATTTTCATCAACCTGAACTGGAATTCAGTATAATGAGGCTTCAGCCAGTTAAAAGTCAGACCACTTGTAATTGATTTTGTCTGTTGGAATGCTTAGGATTATGAAGACAAGCACAATAAGCAAACATATGCAGCTGGTTTTACTGTGTCAAATACGGTCTGGCCTTTAGTCCTCTGAGAATTTAATATCCCTGCAGTAAGGACCTCTTCAAGGCAAATCTTGTATTATTCAGAGCTGTGGGGGTGAGCAGTTGTTTAGGTTTGTCAGTATGTTCTTTCATCTTCACAATTCAAACAGAAAGCAGTGGAAAAAAGTTTTTTTTTTTCCTTGGGCTGTTTATAAGTTTGTTTGTTAGCCATACCACTGTGTTTGTTGAAAAGCTAGAATAGATGAATGCAGTAGATATACATTTTTGTAGGAAAGAACCTGTTTTTTTAACCCTTCAGCCATCCATTGCAGTTAATACTGTGCAATCGATTTATGCAGGGACAACACGAGTCTGTACTTTGAATAAAAGCTGCTTTTTCACGATCCACTGAACATTAATGTACAAATTCAGAACCATCTCACTGCAATAATTTATGGTTATTTTAAGGATAAGAAACTGTTGTTTTAGATGCTCAGACGTGGGATTCTGCATGGAGCTGCTACGTGTAGCTTAACTAGCAGGAGCCCTTCGCATAGCTGTTTGGTCTGTGTTCCTCCACCAAATGGGTGGGTTTTAGGAGAGTACCATACCTGTCATCAGGGTGTCTGTATCACTTAGTCTGCCTGAACTTACCCTGCAGATAGCTGAGTGATGTTATTGTCAATCAGCTGCTGCTATGCTTTTCCCAAAGTAAGGAAAGCCATCTCGTCTCTCCATTTCTTCAGTGCATTGTATCATTGTACCCATGTCTGCCAACAATTTGTCCTGCTTCTATATTTCAGTGCCTTTTATAGAATTTCATTTCTGCCATATGCACTTTCTACTTCTCTGTTACTTACTGAATGACTGGTTAAAAAAGAATTCTTGTCATCAACCTGCAAACCAGAAGCCCATGCAACCAAATGCCAAGGCATCAAAGAATTTAAAGTGAAAGCTCTTCTACGTGAACATTCACCACGTGGACAACTCACAAATAGTGACTTTAAACACAAGTCATTGACAACTGCTGCAGCATCTTTGAAATAAAACGAGACTAAAACACAGTACAAAATCAGTTACATTTTTTTTGCACTTCATAACCCCCTTAACTATACTCTCTCTCTCTTTATATATTTTGACTCCATGCAGTCTCATAATGCAAGAATTCTGGACAAAGCTAAAAATAATTGGGAGGCAAAGGCCCAACAAAAGGGCAATCTTTTAAACTTGTAACACTTGAGCATGCTGTGAGATCCCTTTAAACTTATAGCACCTGAGCATGATGTGAGATCCCTTTAAATGTGTAGCACCTGAGCATGCTGTGAGATCCCTTTAAACTTGTAGCACCTGAGCATGCTGTGAGATCCCTTTAAATGTGTAGCACCTGAGCATGCTGTGAGATCCGTTTAAATGTGTAGCACCTGAGCATGCTGTGAGATCCCTTTAAAGTTGTAGCACCTGAGCATGCTGTGAGATCCCTTTAAACTTGTAGCACCTGAGCATGCTGTGAGATCCCTTTAAACTTGTAACACTTGAGCATGCTGTGAGAAACTTTTTAACTTGTAGCACCTGAGCATGCTGTGAGATCCCTTTAAATGTGTAGTACCTGAGCATGCTGTGAGATCCCTTTAAACTTGAGCACCTGAGCATGCTGTGACATCCCTTTAAATGTGTAGTACCTGAGCATGCTGTGAGATCCCTTTAAACTTGTAGAATCTGAACATGCTGTGCAATCCCTTTAAATGTGTAGTAACTGAGCACGCTGTGAGATCCCTTTAAACTTGTAGCACCTGAGATTGCTGTGAGATCCCTTTAAATGTGTAGTACCTGAGCATGCTGTGAGATCCCTTTAAACTTGCAGCACCTGAACATGCTATGAGATCCCTTTAAACATGTAGCACCTGAGCATGCTGTGAGATCCCTTTAAATGTGCAGTAACTGAGCACACTGTGAGATCCCTTTAAATGTGTAATAACTGAGCACACTGTGAGATCCCTTTAAATGTGTAGTAACTGAGCACGCTGTGAGATCCCTTTAAATGTGTAATAACTGAGCACGCTGTGAGATCCCTTTAAATGTGTATTAACTGAGCACACTGTGAGATCCCTTTAAATGTGTAGTAACTGAGCATGCTGTGAGATCCCTTTAAATGTGTAGTAACTGAGCACGCTGTGAGATCCCTTTAAATGTGTAATAACTGAGCACGCTGTGAGATCCCTTTAAATGTGTATTAACTGAGCATGCTGTGAGATCCCATTAAATGTGTAGTAACTGAGCATGCTGTGAGATCCCTTTAAAGTTGTAGCACCTGAACAGTGCTTTGAGATGTCATTATATCTTTGTGACTCTCTGGTAAATTTTATTCACGAGTCTGTAGTCTGTATTCACGTGGAATGCAGACCACATTATTGACCTTTTAACTCTTTGGAGGTTTCTTATTCATCTTTCGGGCATCACACTGTAGAACTGCACACACAACCAGAACCCAGTAGAGAGGACTAATTTGTAGAGTTAAGTTGTAGATACAACTGTTAAATCAATATTTAAGCATCTATACTGAAGTATTTCTCCTCAAATGATCACTCCGACCACCGGTTGTGTCTCTCTAAGTAGTTGTTTACCATAGCATTCCCCTTAATCTTTCGTCTCTTTATATTTAAACATTTGCATAGATTTGAATAGAGTAGAATTAAGCAAGGCTAGACAAGTCTTATTCCTCATTTGTAATTGTATTTGCAACAGTCTGTGATCAGTACATAAGTTATATAGTGCCATGGTTATGCTCTTAAATCAAGAAAAGGACAGGCTTTTTAGGCACCTTTTCTGACAGTAAGAATGGTACTGACTAACCTAAGCACTTCAAGCAATGTTAAGGTCTAGTCTCAAATACTGCAGCTTAATAGTTTTCAGTGCTGACTTACACAGAGTAGCAGCAGTAGGTAAAACAACTTAAAAATATGGTCAAGCAAGGTCATTAACTGCATTGCTTCTGCCCGCTGTCACAGCCATAGAACAATTTACATCTGTAACTAGATGTATGTAGAGCAATAAAGCTGCGCACTCACCACAAAAAATTATGACTTGTTGTCTTTCATTATAGCCAACTTACTATGTGTTCTTCACATAGATGCCAAGATTCCCCTCTTGGGTTATGTTTTGCTTCTCTCACAAGGTAAATTTCTTGACATCCTTGACTCAAACATATAATAAGCTGGTTTTGATCTGAGACCTGATCATAATCCTCTGTATCTGCTGCAGAAACACTTCAAACAGCATGTATCATGTTCTTTGTTAGTATATAGTTTATCTGTACGTAATTGTTTTTATAGGAATATTGCCGTATTTCACAGTGTAAAAACATCTTTATGTATCATTTCCTGTTTTGTATCTTATTTGCCTTTGTGTCAGGATCTTAGCTGGAAAAGGATCAGTGGTCCAGCCTAGCTTACCTGGTTGTGAAAAAGTGAATAAATAGATAAATGTTTACATCATAGAATGTTGCACAACATAAGATGGCAAAGCAGCAGTTGGTTCATCTTATGCCCAGTGCCCATTCCCACTGTAGCTCCCCACCCCTCCACTCTTAAGTGAAGGGAAATAATAATAATAAATTAATTAAAAATACTTTTGGCTCCTACAGCAGACCCATGCCACTTCAGTAAAGAGCAAAAAAAAAGGTATACTGTGTAGCAAGCAGATTGGTACCTTTGAACCAATCTGCTTCCTAAAGTGGGTCTATATTACATAAACGAAAATCCAAAAACGTGAACGACCTAAAGGTCGAAAATGCAGGACCTCGAACATGCTGTTGTGGGGGGCTGCACCCTCTCACACCCCCAGCTAAATATATATACCAACTCCAAGATCGCATTACAGTGAGGAAAGGGCAAATAGTCCAATCCTCACTGTACCACGATTTCACAAAAAGCAGATCGAGATCCTGCATTTCTGTTATTTAGGTCATTCGCTATTTTAAGCTTTCGGCATTCTAATAAGTGCAAAAAAAAAAAATGAATACATAAAAAACTTAAGCAAATTGGTACATTTGCACCAATCAGCTTCCAAAGCTGATCCATACCCCCTCAGCAAAAAAAAAAAAAAAAGAAAAACACTTAATCTTACACAGTAGTAAGCCGACTGGCACATTTGTACCAATCGGCTCTCAACTTCCTTCAGCCAATCTCGCTTCCCCACTTAAAAAAAAAAAAAAAAAAAAAAGGTTTCCAAAAATGATGATGAAGATTATTCCTGGGGCAACTATCCCCTTTGCCCCACCTTTGCTGTGCTAGTGTAAGAAATTATTTTATTGTTATTGTTATAGATCTCACAGAGGAATCAATTTCTTATTCATTAATATTTGTTGGTATCATAACCATGTGACTGCTAACTTGTACCCTTCTCACCTCAAACACAAGTAAGCTCATTCCTTCTAACTCAGCTAGTCGCTGCATATAACCCAGTTACCAAGTTAAAGTAGCAGAAATACATTGGTACTATCTGAATCATTGGACACATTATTCAGTTACTAGTGCCCTGGACTAGCTATCAAATTGAGAATGAAAAGGTAACTATGTCAGTGTTCATCTCCCTGCACTTTAAACTTGTTTTGTAACTTTACAATTTTTTAATGTTTTCCTACCACATTTCTTGTAATGTTTTTGGAGATCCAGAAGGCAGAGTTTTTTTAATTGTTTGGAAATTTGTGTCCATATTTGCTTCTCAATATCACTTTGATGTAACAGAATTTCCTTCTATGCATGTTGTCCTAAGAAAAATGCTGTCAAAAATGATTTTTTTTTCCCTGAGAAACATAGCCTGGTTTGTTTATTGGTGAATTTTATAGGGAGTGGGAGTGAAGCTCCTCTGAAAGCTCAGTGTTAATAACGTCTGCTGAAGTTCCCATCCTTGGGAAGAGTTTAAATATTTGGAAAAGCAAACCTTAGTTAACAAAAAAAATATAGCAGCATATAAATGGTGCTGTCCTTTTTCAAACACAGAGTATATAGTCACCCTGAACAAAAAAAAATATCTTGATTATGTTGACTGTTTTTTTTCAGTTAGTATCAGTATATTACTTTGGCTTTAGAGTAGTACTGTTGCATGCATCTGATGAAATATTTTCATCAGTCTTCAAACTAAAACGTTTTTGCTTAACTCATCATACTTCAAAACTGAGTATGTTACATATTCTTAACCATTTGTTTTTACATAAAATTATTAAAGACGTTGCTGTCTTTATTAATAACCATGTTAGGTTTCCAAAGGCCTATAAAGCCTTTGTCTTCTGATTCAGTTTCTTTTACATATTTTAAATGTGCATTGTCACGTTCATGTGACTTAATTTTTGCACCAAATTATGTGGTGCTTAATGTGCCGATCAGGCTTTTTAGCCATCGGTGTACTTCTGTGTGTTTCCTTTATGGAGAAATAATCCTTGTGAAATTCCTTTTCCCTGCATTGGATGTCACTGAAGATTAAGCCTGATCTGTAACCTCAGTGACATCAGCTCAGAGAAAACCGCAAAATGCATCCATAGAGTTTAATGGATGCATGCACAGAGGTGCGTCTATTATACTCTGTTGACCACTGCCTTACATGACATCAATGAAGAAAATTCTACATTTATTTTAGTCTTGGTTTTAGTAAACGTTTATGAAGTTTTTTATTGAAAAAACATCCCAAATAAGTTAGTTTTGAGTATGGCAAGATGCATTGCAGTGCTTAACTCACCAAATGCCCCGATGCAGTGTTAAAGTGTGGCAGTACACTTTGTTAGGGCATCTATTTTGATGTTCTGGTAAGAAGTAACATTGGGCCCAATTCCAAAGACTTGCTGTCAGTATAAGTGATCACTTACACCGAGAAAAGTTCTTTTGGAATCTGGTGTCTGCTGTAAGCCTGTTTATAGATAGGCCTTACACCAAAGTAAATGACTTAAACTGAGAGCAACTCTTTTGGAACCTGGCCAATTGTGTGTGCAGTTCATTTTGTCTTACTCTTCTGAAAATGCTCCTTAAATTTTGTGTTGTGTATCATAACACAAATCTGGAAAATCTAGACGAGCACTTCTTTTCTCATGTACATGCTAAGCCACCACAAGATATCTGAAATTCAGAAATGTATTCTATGATAAGTGCAGCTCTGTCCTTTGCTCTTCATTTCTTTGAGGCATCGGGTAGCTATTTTTAATTAATGATAAGATATTCATTATTTGACTACTGCTGTGGCAGCCTTGGCTACACATGGGTCACATCCTGCATAGAATAGAGGACAGCCAGACAGCTTCCAAAACTTAAGGGTACCTTCCAGATACCTCTAGAAAAATCAGTGGTCTGGGCACCAAGCCCTTCAGTGATTTCTACATGCCAAAGAGTGCTCCTCTTGCAGGGTTTCTAGAATCGAAGGCTGGCTAGCATTTCTTCATTACTGGGCAGATGAGTTAGTATTTTATTTCATGATAGAAACATTGTTTTTTTTCCACTGTGAAATTTGTTTATTTACTTATTTAATATTTGTTTGCTGGGAAAGTCCAATTGGGTGATGCCCCATTTTCATCAGAGGCCTGGGGAGAAAAGCTCTGCAGACAGATAAGCAAATTACAAAATGTTATATGTTATGTTGCAGTTTTACATAGTACAGTTTCATACAAAGTGAAAATCACAAGATTCACATGGACATGGACTAATAGGGAATAATATATACATTTGGTAATTCAAATAATAGTTTATTTTATTCTAGGGTCGGTCTTGGGGGAAGGAGTGAGAAATACCTCTCTCACTAGCTAGACTGAGATACCTGAAAGGTGATGTTCCTGATAGACGTTGGTCTGCTTCTATGGAAATTCCTTTTAAAAAGAAGCAGAGAATTACACTTCCTCTGTCTCAGTTACTTTAGATTATAGGGCTTAGCTCAGGCCTTAGTTCTGTGTCTTATCCAATCTCATTCTGGTTTTAATGCTAAAAGTAAAAGGAGCTGTACTTTCTCTGAAGATTCCCAGTGAATGAACCTGAAATGGATTTTGAGGTGACAGCAACTTAGCTCATTTTATTTATTTTTTTCCAAAATAAAATTAAGATGCTTGTTTTTAACGTGGATGGGTACGTATAATTCCTTTCAAAGATATTTTAACATAGGAATGCATTAACAGGGAAGAATCCATGGGCAGATATACTAGAATAACAAAAAAATGAATCCTGATTGAGGAGTAAGAAAGTCGAGAAAATACCAACTCATACACAAATTTTTGCCAGCGCATTCCTTTTCCTATAGTACTTACAGCTTTGGAGGATGTTTTTATTACAGCCTGTAGCATGCCTGGCAACTAGACTGCAGCCCCTAATAAGTCAGATAGGTAGAATAAAAGTCTTCAGTCTTAACATTTTTTTTTAATTTTCTGATCCCAGATGTCATCCTACAGTGAATTCCTTAGCAAATCAGGTTGCTGCCAAACATTGGGTAAATGCTAATACTTCCCCCTTCTGCCACTCTTATTTTTTTAAACAAGAGACATCTTTATTAAATTATCACTCATACCATAGGCAATCATACATTTATATAAATGAAAACAAACCATATTGACATAATTTCAGTTGCAAACATTACGCATCATGTATAATCTATCCAGTCATCTCCAGTCAAACATTGTATAGTTCATTCAATTCCTGCCTTCCCTTATACCTCATTCCTCCTCCAAAACATTATTCTGCATGTATTGTTCCCACAATTCACATTTTGTTCTATGTAATTTGCTCAGACCCTTTTCTAAAGATCCTACTTTCAGTTGTTTTATCTCTGTTACTATATTCACTACTTCTAGTACAATTGGTTTAGATTTTGATTTCTATTTTTAGTAATTGCTTTTTTGGCAGCCACCAGAAATAAACTCAGCAAGGCCTTTCGATGACTACGGAATTCTGATTCTGAATCACAGCCTAAAAAAATAATTTCCTTAGTTACACCCATTGTTCACCCAGTATTTCTGATAATGTAGTCTGCAGGGATTTTTTTTTTACAATCTGCCAATTTATTGCACTCCCAAAATATATGTCCCCATTTACCTCTTTCTTCCCCATCATACCTCCAATATTTGCAATCTACTGGAGGAAAAATTCTTCGTAGTCTGCTTGGGATATAAAAATACCAATGCAAACACTTCCAAGCAAAGATCCTAAATCTTCTAGACTTTGTTGCACATTTGGGAGCCGTACATGTGTCCTCCCATTGTTTCTTTCTGAATTGCTTATCCGGTCTCTCTTCTCAGTCCTTTCTAACCCCCTCTGATTGATTCCTGTAGTTATCATGCAATATTTTATATGCCCTCTACTAATCACCCCTTTTTAACAGCAGCTTCTTTTCTAGATTCTACTAAAAACACCAGTGCTGGTCTTTTGCTTAGAATTCCCTATTTCTTTCTGTTTGCTTGTACTCTGATATCAATCCTTGGTAGGAAAGGCAATCTCTAGTCTGCAGTCCAAGTGAATTCTTGGCCTCTTCCCATTCTGTTAACTTTCTCTCTCTAGTTATTTACTCCCAATGTCTTTGTTCCTTTGCCAGTTTCCTCCAGTAAATTCCAGCCCCTCTTGCCTGTTCTCTCTCTACCCCTAATTGCAGTCACCCGTATCAGCAGAATCTCCTTTCCTAAAGCCTTTGTTGACTTAGTTCCTAGAATATTTTCTTCTACTTTATGAGTATAATATTCCATATAGTTATTGTTATCCTCCTTAAGGATATGCATCCAAAAATCCCAGACTCTCTTTGCTTCCTGAGTTTCCCTCATGTTTCATCATCATCCCTTTCCCCTTTGAATTACAGCTTTCTGCTTTTACTATGTATAGAAGCCTACTGTGTAGCTCTGAAATGCACCTTCAAATCAGGTAACCCCAAACCACCTTGTTCTGTTGGAAGGATTAAGTTATCCCACTTGACTCTTGCCCTGTTCCCCTTACAGATAAAACCCTTCAAATCTTTATTAGTTACTATTCCCAACTTCTCCTCTGGTTGATAAAAATATGCTTGCCCTGTGTTTAAAACAAAAAGGTCTAAAACATTTTCATTGCTTGTATCTTATCTGTATCCATAAAACAGAGCTTCTAAATTCTCAATTTTATATTATCTTTTGTTTAGTCTCTTTCTACATATCCTTAGCTGCCATAACAGAATCATTTTTAATCCAAATATATGTAGGTATTCCTGAACCAATTTGTGTGTAGGTACTTAGTTTACAGCTATTGCTTTTGTTTTATCTTCATTAATTTTGTATCCCGAGAAGATTTTAAACTGTCTCAGAATGTTCCACAACACTGAAATGTCCTTTTCTGCTTTAATCAGATATAAAATAATGTCATCTGCAAATACAATAACTTTCTTGACTACCATATCAATTATATTCTTGAATTTCTGTGTCCTTTATTTTGTTTGCCAATAGTTATGAATATAACACAAATAAAGAGGAAAGAGGACACCCCTGCTTGGTTCCTGTGCTCAAACAGAATATATCGGATTTGACCCCCACACTAATTTTCACTTGTGATTCCTCATATATCTTCCTAATCATCCTTATTATTTCATCAGGGAATGCAAATGCTTCCATTGCCCTGCTGATAAAATCCCAGCTTACTCTGCCTCTGCCACACTTATTGTTCGAACTTGTAATTATCATGGTCACATGTTAAAGGTTTTGCTTGTATTGTTTGAGAATATAAGGAACATTATAACTACTTTTTCCTCTTCTGAGAAAAATTCTTCTGTGAATGTTTTTGTTCCTGCTGCTGTCTCAAGTGACTAATCATTCCTCGAAGGGTGTTTATGATTCAGCGGATGTATCTTCCAGAGCAGGTACTGCTGGAACTGTTAGGAATGTTTCCATGGCTACATTCTCAAAATATACCTGAAAATGTTAAAGCTAAAATTTTGAATTTTCCTTTAATATATGAAAATTGTGGACCTTTAACTTTGGAGGTTGTTGAACATAATACAGGAGACTAAGAAATTATTTATTTAGTTTACTGAGCCTTTCAGGATGAATATGTGAGTTTACAGACAGATCTTATAGGTGTATAAGTTCATAAGTGTTTACTAGGCTAACCACCACAAGGGCCTTTTTAAGCCTAGCCATGCAGCTCAAATCTCTGACAAGTTCTAATACCCTTGATAAGTGTAAGCATGGGCCTGGGAGATGAACCATTTGCAAGTTACCTGCCTCCATTCACATAGGTGCCAAACCAGGGATGAATTAGCGGTTTCCCAGGGATGAATTTCCAGTTTCCTATCCAATTGTCCAAGTTACACTTGAATTGGGTTTGGGAGGAACTCTGCTTCACATGGATGGGGAGCCTGTTTCATAGACAGGGTAGTCTCTGAGAGACATACCTATCTCCCCAGTAGGTCCTATTTATATCACAGGCAAGGTTTAAGTCTTTAGAACAGGTAATTCTGGTGCTGTTTCTTTTGTGGATATGCAAGAGGTCCATCAGAGTGGGGTCTGACAGTGCCCTGTATGCCAGGCATAGCTCTCCCCTCAAAAGCCTGTAGGAGACAGAATACAGAATCATCTGCAAATGTAGTCAGCCAGAGACCACTGACATTGGCCTTGATTTCTGAGAAGTAAATGCCAAAAAGGAGCAGTCCAAGGACTGATCCCTGAGGGACCCTCTTTGTAGAGGTGGACTCCCCAAGTCTAACTTCCTGGGTCCTGTCTGTGAGCCAGTTGGCTATCCACCAGGTGACATATGGGTTTGTAACTAACCTTTTGAGTTTGTCAACAATGCCCAAGTTTGGTATTGTGTCATATAAATTGGCCATGTCAAGGAAGGCAGTGTGAACGATTTTGCCCTCATCCATTACTTTTGTGACCTTCTCAAAGAAGTCCACCAGGTTGAGTAGGCATGATCTGCCCTTGACAAAACCAAACTGGGTTGGTTCCAATGTCTGGAGATTTGCTATGTCTCTGTTGATCATCTCCATGATAATTATTTCCATGGCTTTACATATAAGACTATTGAGACTTATGGATCTGTAGTTTCTAGGGTCTGTAGATGGCCAGCCTTTGTGCAAAGGGATGACTGTTGCCTTTCTCCATTCATGAGGCACGAAGCCTGTTTGGAGGCTACAGTTAAATAGTAATTCCAGAGGCCCTGAAAGGTCATGTTTCATGCTATTTAGAAGGCATTGTGGAATATTGTCTGGGCCCATTGATGCAGTATTCTTGGTCTTGGAGAGAGCATATGATTGAGTTAGCAAAATAACCACATCAAACTACTAAGAAGGCAAACAAAAAAAACCACAAGCACACCAGGAACTGAACTCAAAACGAAATGTAAAACGTGAAGCTCACAATTTATTTAATTATGCTTTTCGTTCAGCTGGATAGCCAAACTCCATCAGACAAAAAGACCTAACACAGCTTAAATAGCACTAATTAGTCATGTGCTCTAAATCATTATTAGATCCAATTAAGCCACAAATTTGATTATCTAAAAAATGTGTTCAATATTGAAAACTAATCCACAAACATTTAAAAACAACACTTAATATATACAAGGGACCATCCCAAGTAAATGTTGTTGTGTCTTTCGGCTTATCCCGGTTAGGGGTCGCCACAGTGGAACTCTGGTCCGCTAATGTTTGGTAGTGGATTTTTACGTGCCGAGTTACCTGTCCTGACGCACTTCAATGAAGGCACACCCATTCACGCATGCCTCCACACAGAAGACGCTCTAGCTGAGAATCGAACGGGACAACGTCTTGCTGTGATGCAACAATGCTACCGCAGCACCACTACCACGGAGGACCATCCCAAGTAAATAAACAACATAAATACTGTTAACATTAAGAAATCTATATTACCTAATAACACTCAAATGGAAACATTTTGTTTCGAGTTCAGTTCCTGGTGCGCTTGTGGTTTTTTGTTTGCCATATGATTGAGTTACTTTAGTTCTGATGAAGTCCATATTACTGAACAAAAGTGCTCAACTATCTTAATAAAATCTGTGAATTTTAAGTGTCCTGGTACTGGTGCCGTGGTTTGTACTTGTGGTGATATTGGGGCAGTGATATTTTGGAGATGATCCCATGTACTCAGTCTGCATTTTCAGTAGTTCTTTCTGGTTCATGTTTCCAGTTCCTGTCAGCTACCTGTATGTTGTAGTGTTTTGTCTTGTATAGTTACTATTGAAGAATGATGTAGAAAGGTCTCACTGGATATTGCCATAGCACTATATTAGAGGTTGTTATGGTCATTATCTTAACAGTGATGTAATGCACGGAGTACTGTATGCTTAAAAAACAGTTATGCACAATCCTGGTTAAATGCCATTGTGTGACCTTAACAACACTTAAACGATTGTTAAGCACCCCCTACTCACTGTTAAGGTCAGGTCTGCACTTCTCACTCTCAAAGTGAATTTCTTGGTATCCATGTCTTGAGCACATAATAAGTTAGCTACGCTCGACAACCTGATCATATTCCTCTATATCAAACACTCGTATATAGTTTTTGGTCTTCCCTCCCTTCAATTTTTTTTTTTGTTTTGCTTTCTTCTGTGAGTCTTTAATGAAGCTTCATTTTTCAGATAATGTCACTTGGTGGTTTGATTAATTTTTCTGAGTTTTCTGCAACTCTTTTTTTTTTTTTTAACTAAAACCTGAGAGCTGTGTCACATGTCTCATGTATCAAATGAGACACTGTAATGGGTTCAGGTTGTTTATTATACATAAACACATCAGGAGTTGTAACTGGAACATTACTTCAAACACAGTTGCATGCCTGCATTCACTCTGACTATACAAAATGGCACTGATCTTGCACATGCTCAGTAACTTATATGCACATGCTATCTAGCTACAGTGGCTGACTAGGTACAATACACATAATGAACTACATCCTCTCTCTTTGATTTGTTCGACATGCAGTAGGAGAGCAAGATATTTTTAACAAGCTAGATATCACGTCAATGTATAACAACAAATGAATTCAAGTCCACATCGGTGTGTATCACGGAATGGGTCTGGAAATTCTACCTGATCTGATCACATAAAACTTTGAGTGGGTTTAGCAACAGGGGCAGTCTCTGGGGATTTTTTACAATTGGAACTTCAGGGATTACATCAGGATTACTTGAAGAAAGTACACTGTCTTCTGAAAGTTGAACAAGTGTAGAGTCACACTGAGAAACAGTCCTCTGGCACAGGCAATCTGCTGTGTCATTGGTTTGGAGGCTGGTAATATGCGTCTTCGATTCCTTCTGAAATCCATTCCATCAGATTGTACGATGTAAGATCTCGGTTCTTTTCAAATATCTTTGACCATTCCCACTCGGTCATATCCTTTAGATGTTTGCATTCTCACAATCTCTCCTTGTCTTAATGGTCTAAGAAGTTTGCTGGACTTATCATAGCACAATTGTTGTGACTGACGTTTTCTCGAAAGTTGGGCCTTGACCATTCTGTTGTTCTTTACATTTAGTACGAACAATTGTTTACTGATCAGTAAGGTTGTTCTCGTCTGTCTGGACTTCAGTCTCTGAGCAAGTGAACCAAGCAAGGTATCTCGAGGAATGTTTCTGAGATTAAGTAAGTTAAGAAAAACATCCTTACCATCACTCTTGGATTTCTCCAACAAATGTTTCACACTTTGGACTGTACACTCAGCTAATCCATTGGACTATGGATACTCAGGACTACAAGTAACATAGACAAATGTCCCAAGACTCAGCAAAATTCTTGAACTGTTGACTTGTAAACTGTGCACCATTGGCAGATACGACTTTGTAAGGATTACCATGGACAGAAAAATGTCTCTTCCATTTTGTAATGACAGTGCTGGACGTTAAATCAATTTCAAACCAGTTAGAGTAAAAGTCTGCTAAGCACCAAGTAATACTTGAACCATTCCATTCAAAAATATCAGTAGCAACCATCGGTCATGGTAATTCAGGAATCTGGCTTAGCTGAAGTGGTTCTTTTTGTTGGTGCGATTTAGGAGTATTGCAAATTGAACATGCCAGAGTTTATTTCTGTATATCTTTTGACACAGAAGGCCAAAATACTGTGCCGCTTGCCCTTCTTTTGGTAGAATCAGTACCCGGGTGATCACGATGCAAATTTTGATGTAGTTCTGTTGTAATGCTTTAGCAATTAACACTTTAGGACCTTTCATGATGATTCCATCTTCCATCATAAGTTCATCACTGTAAGGCAAATACTTCTGCATGTCAAGTGGTAGACTGGTTTGTCGTGCTGGCCATCCCTGACTGATAAAATGTTGCAGCTTCTGAAGAATTGGAACTGAAGCTGTATGATTTCTGAGTTCATCAAGATGTGATGATGAAAATTTTTGACTTCCTTGACTTCAAAGTCTGCTTTCTCATTGTCATACCTTTTTGTTGTTTGTCTGGATGCTGTCGACAAAGCATTTGCAAGGTGTAGATATTTGCCTTTAGTATAGACTATATTGAAATTGTACTTTTGCAGTTTTAGCATCATGCATTGCGGGTGTGCTGGAGCGGTATGTATTGTTTTTTTCAGAATTGTCACTAGAGATTGGTGATCAGTCTCTATTTGAATAGTTTTACCATAAATATAATCATTGAACTTAGAACATGCAAACACTACTGCCAAATCCCTTTTTTCATTTGTGCGTACTGCATTTCAATTTGAGTTAAAGTTCTGGATGTATAGGTGACTGGTATGCCTTCTTGAAGACATGCTGCACAAAGCCCAAACTTTGAAGCATCACACGAAAGAGTTGCAGGTTTCTAAACATCATAATATCTTAATGTGGGTGGACTGGCAATTTTCTGCTTCACAATGTCAAATACTTTTTGGTGTTTTTCCAACCAGGACCAGTTTACATTTTTGCATGTCAACTCACGGAAGGATGCTGAAAGCTCACTCAGGTGTGGGATGAACTTTCCTAAGTAGTTGACCATACCAAGAAAATGTTATAAAGATGTCACATTTTCTGGAACTGGCATCTCAAGAATTGCTGCTTGCTTAGACAGATCTGGCTGTAAGCCAGAACTGGTAAACAAATGACCCACATAAATAACTTCTTTCAGTTTGAATTTGCAATTCTAAGGATTCAGTTTAAGATTTACTTCACGTTCACAGTCTAGAACTTTCTTGAGGTTTCTATCATGTTTGGCTTCACCATTGCCCCCCTACAGTAATATCATCTACTCTATAATACCACACGGATAACCTGAAAAAATTTGTTCCATAACACGTTGAAATACTTCACTGACAGAATTTGTCCGAAATGACATTCTCAAGAATCTGTATCTATCAAATGGTGTACTGAAAGTGGTTAAATATGAACATGTGTGATCCAGAGATATTTGCCAAAAGGAACGTTTTGCATCTAAAACTGAAAAAAACAATGGCATTTGGCATGAGAGCAGCTACTATTTCTACTGTCCAGATTGGATGATGAGGATGATTAAGTGCTTTGTTTAAGCCTCTTGGTTCAATACTTATTTGAATATCATCTGTGCTTTTCTTATGAGCTACAACCATGGAGGATACTCTTTAATTCACTTCTTTTACTGGAGTAAGGATGCCTAAATTCACCATTTTGTCGAGTTCTGCTTTTACTTTGCTCTGCATTGCTACTGGACTCTTCCTTGCTGGTCTTGGCAACTGGGCTTACTTCATGGTTTAACTTCATGGAATATGGCTGGAAGTTTGCCAAGCTCGTCTGTGAAAATATCAGCATATTCACTAAATATTCTGTGTAAAACTATTGTGGTTGTTGTTCAGACTTGTATGGTGGACCTCTTTATTAAATGAAACCAGTCCCATTCTCAAATTGTCTTTGAGGCCTAACAGTGACTGCACGTGTCTTTTGACTATGTAAAACTGCAAGTCATAGCTGTTCAAGGCAGAATGGCACGCATACCTCTCAAGTGTACCTCATTATGAGGAACGTACCTCATTTAGGGTCTTAAAAAGTTCATGTTCCTCAAAGTTCCTCAATGTTCCACAATGAAAGACTCTGTCACACATTCAGTGTTAGGAATTTTTTGAAGTGAAATCCATTGTAAATAGAAGTGAATCATATTAATTAATTAAACGATCTTCTTTATAAGTAAAACCAGCTTATTTTAACCATCCTATGACATTCCTAGTTGAAGTTGTTAGTAAGCCATTAGCATGTGTTCCACATTTTGCCCATTTGTTCCACATTATGAGAGCTAGTGTTCCTCATTTAGGACATGGAAGGTTGAGAGCTATGATGGCACGAAAGAACTTTTGCACCATCAGTTTGAATCTCTTCACCACCATAAGCAACTAGTTTTCTGCACTTCGCTGAATCAAGTTTCTCACCAGCTCATACTTTGGCAAACATTTGTGCTCTTGTAACATTGCACTTGGATCCAGTGTCTGCTTTAAGCTCTATAGGTTTCCCATTAATCTGAATAGTATAAAATATTTCACTCTTTGCTGTCAACTAATAATCTGCTTTGTTAACTGTTTTATCAGTCACAGACACGCCATTTATATAGAAAGTTTGCTCACAGCTTCTCTCTCTCTGATATACTTGCTTCTTTGGATGCGCTCTTTTAATAAAAGTATGTGCCACTTTAGATTTGCAAAACCTTTTGAAATGATTCCGGTTTTTACATTTATAACATTGCTGACCAAAAGCTAAGCACTTCTCTCATTTAGGTTCACGACTGCATTCACGATTACGAAAATTAACAATAAGGTTATTTGTTGAGGCCCCAATCACTTTATAGTTAAGGTTGGGTACTGCCACACCCATTGGTTTATATTTCTTTTTCATCTTAGCTTTAAGTTGTACACTATCAACATTCGTACTGGTAGATATTGCATACACGTTTCTCATTCGTAAGCATATTCGTATGCTTTTCTGTAAGCTCATATATTTAACAAATCTCAATGGCTTTGCTCAACATTAAAATCACTGTCTCGAAGCAAAATCTTTCTCACTACATTATTATTAACGCCAAGTCTGTCTTTTATTAACTCATATCTCAGATCACCAGATCTGCATGTTTTTGCTGTATTTCTTAAGTCAGTAATATATGCTACTATAGTTTCACCAGGCTTCTGATTACTTGTGTAAAACATGTGTCTTTCCATTGTAATATTCATTTGAGGGTTATACATTTCTCTAAATATACATTTCATGCACTCAGGGTCATACACGGCAGGTGCATGCACAAATGAACATTCCCTCTCAATGACTTCCAAGCCAGCTAAATTAAAAAGTATGAATGCCTTTGTACATGCATCTTTATCAGAAAATGCAGCCTGTATGAAAATATATTCTTGCTCAAACACTCACCAATTCTCAGCAATATTATTAACAAACACCAGTGGTCCAGGTCTGCAAAATCCCTCTGCTGTAACAACAAAATATGTTTAAATATAAGCATAAACCAGGTACTTGTAATTATGCTCAAATGCGCACAGCAGTCTCTCTGAAAAGGTTTTACTTGAACATTCCGGACACTTCCAATACTTCAAAAAGTTTAGTTAATGAGAAAAAGTAGTACATTGTGGAAAAATGTGGTCATTTTAGCCTTTTTGTACATCTTAACACTTAGGAAATTATTTCAAACACTTTTGTATTTATTTTGAATACTTTTATCTGTATGCCACAATTTCGGATGTTTTGTTTATCTCAATAATTATTCGGTGACTGAAAAATCGTTTAAACGAGTTTACCTTTGAATAACTGTTGACCTGTTTGTGAGTTGGCTCCTGTATATTCCTCCACTTATAACTGTGTGCCTCATGGTTTGCGAGTTGCTTCAACATCAGATCCCATTCTGACACCATGTTGCATGCCTCGTGTATAATACACTGAGGCACTGTGATGGGTTCAAGTTGTTTATTATGCATAAACACATCAAGAGCTGTAAATGGAACATATATTTAAGCTAACTCATTGACTCATTACCTTACCTCAAACACACTTGTATGTGCATCTCCATTCATGCCTGCATTCACTCTGACTATACAAAATGGCAGTGATCTTGCACGTGCTGTCTGGCTACAGTGGCTGATTAGGTACAATATACACAGTGATCTACAAGCTGTAGCACACTTTGCAGGAAGGGTGTAAACTGTAACGACTGTTTGCTACGTTTGTAGCAAGCAGTTTACTGCAGTTTAAAAACATTTTTTTTTTTAAGTAAAACTTGAGCGCTGAAGCGCTCCATACAGACAGGTATAAACTATAGAAACTGTTTACTACAGTTTCAAATAAGAAATTCTTTTTTTTTTTTTTTGTTATAAAACATTTTAAAGGAAGGTGGAGGCAGGCACAGAAGCAGGACCTGAATGGCTGGGGCTGGAGTGGGGGGGTGTCATTTGGCTACCTGGTTGGTGCGCCAGTAGAAGGATTTTTTTTTTTTGCTTTTCACTTCAAGAGCTGAGAGGGTGTGGTGCTAGGTACATTTTGTTGTTTTGTAAATCGTTTTCTGTCCCTGTCTTATCCCTGCAAAGGAGCTTTTGTCTCATTGTGACTAACAGTAAACAGAAGCCATAAGTTAATAACTGTAATTCTTACAAGAATCTCAGTCTGTTTTATGAGTGTGAAAATTTTGAAAAATGCATCATATGTATGTTTGTTTGTTTTGGGGATCGAATACCGCTAGTGATAATAAAACTATCACAGTTCTCTGTAACATATATTGTGAGCTTACATGTGCTTTGCATTTTTTTATTAACCATTTAAGGTCCATGGACCTTTTTGGCCATGACTTGGATTAAAGGCAAGGCAAACATAAACAATGTGTGATCGCATAGTTTGATAACAAGTACAGTATCATGAATTCAGTAAGGAAAGTATAGTACTGATTAATTAGGAAATGAAACCATCCTAATGTGTGTTTACTTACTACCCGAGGTGATTATCTTTTCTGTGTGTTCTTTATGTATTTAAGTTTTTCGTGTACATATATTAAAAGTAAGCTACCTGTTGTCAGACTTCGCCTGTGAGATTGCAGTAAAATGTTAGGTACAATGTCATAGAGCAAAACCACAATAGAAGTGAATATTTTGCAGTTTACACTGGCAGACATTATTAGAAAAAAATGTACAGAATATTATGCAGGTACAATCTGTTACCACAAAAGGCATTTTCACCATTAAATGTTCCAGACAGAGCCAGTTGTAACTAAAGGTGCCCAGCAGGATGTTAGTATGAGTGCTCCCTGCTCAGTTCTTTTAAACTTCTCCCAGAAGCAGGCAGTGTGAGGTCATTATTACCGCTGTTGTGTAACGTTCTATTTATTAAGCTGTCTAACTAAAGTCTGTCTTGTGTTTATTGGCTTTTGTTTGGGAGCCTTAAAAGCTCTGTCTGTCTCTCTAGACCACATAAATCAGATATTGGCAGTTAGAAGAGTGCGTGAAGTCTGTTGTCCTGCAGGCTTGAGATAATGTGAAGTAAGCATTCACAGTTGTGTGTTGGCTCTCGGCTCCTGTTTGCTTCATTAAGACTTGGTGGGTTTGTTTTTGTGTTCCATTTCTTCATACAGTAAGTAGATTACTGAACCAGCACAACATTTGCTATGTACAACTGGATCAGAACACCAGCAGAAAAGAAGCAAAATAAATCTGTTACTTGGGACAGTTCTTAGGCTTAAATCTTTTGTAACTTTAGCTCTCTGCACAGCATATTGTTTTCCTAGTACCAAGACCATGAACTTACAGAGTCACTTAGAACTTTTCCTGAATGGCTTTCACTTGCTCTTGATAAAGGAGAGTCGCATTTACAGAGAACCTTTCTGTATGGTACAAATAACAGAGAAAAAAGCCTAAATCAAAGTTGAAATACTGGTATCTGCATAAACTAGCATCAATGAATCCTCTCACATTCTTCATTTTATGGAGAAAACAAACATCTAACCCCACCTCAGTGGTGACATGAGCACATGTTATCACCACAAAGTTCACCTGTGCCTCACTTTGATTACAAATTCATTTTTCCTCACATTTGCCAACAGAGACTGACGTCACATGCTTGGGGTCCACACCGTTGTCATCCCTCAGCAGCTCCATGCATCACAGTAGGCCTCCAGTCTCCAGCTGAAGACATGTTATTAAAGCGTTTGTGTAAGATGGTCAGGCACCCCCCTGAATGGGAATACCTATCCTCCCTGCATGCACATCAGTAGCTGAATTCAGAGTACCTGAAGTATAGTTGGGGCTTTATCTCTCTGCACCACCAGCTCAGGTTCCTCTACCTTCTCTGTTTAAAACTTTGTGTTGATTTCATTGTGAGGCTTCATACACACATCTGTAGCTTTTCATTCTCCTCAGAAACTGTTCCACAGGTCTGTAAATGTCTTTTTCAGCTTGGCATCTAAATTCCTCAAAACCTTTAGGACTGAAAACTGCAGGCAAATCTGTTTTCTTCCTTCTTTGGGAACAATTTTTGTAGGAAAAGTGGTGACCAACAAGATTATAAGCTCAATGGTAAAACAGGGAATCATTGCCAAGGGCAGCTGTCCATATTTGTAGATTAAGTTCTTAAACTTGCACATCACCAGCTTTCAAGAAACTTGGTTGTCATAGCTCCATGTTGATATTTTCTACGTTTGATATACATATCAAGATTATTCTTGAAGGAATTTAATAATAAACTTATTTTACTAGTAAAATGATTATTGCAGAATCTTGGACAGTGTCAAGTATTATATCCTTCACTTTTTTCATTATTGACGCTTTCATTATTACATTCCATGAATTGCTACTGAGGCCGAGGTCCCTTCTTAGTAACTTATAAGTAGAATACAGCAATGATTGTTGATGTTTTGAATAGCTTATATTTTCTAATTCTGATTTCTCTTGTAAGAAATAACTGTATTATTTCATATTCTTTCAGGTGACTTATTGAATAGCTACAGAATGCAGCTCTCTGCTTAGTTGTGGAAGGAATGAATGAAATATAAAGTGGTGCAGTGATCTCCTGCTATTTACAGTTAGATGGACTATATGCTATTTTTTTTTTACTTTGGTAGGTCCACACTGATCAAAGTTTAAGTTAAGGACATTAATATAGATGGTTGCATGCTCTTTAGACCCTCTGAAATAGAGGAAATGTGAGTAAAACAAATACGTACCATAAATTAATGGACATTCACAAGGACTGTAAGCTTTGAACTGTTGATCCTTCTAAGGTTATACTGTCCAACCCCTGCCTGGAGTTATTGAGACATGGTGTGCATTACAAGTATTACATTAGTCTGACAACATAGTATTCACACGTCATTCTTTTTATACTATTCCCAAAGTGGACCAAAATGAATGTCAACCTTTGGGAATGACTAGTAGAGTCTTGTATTAATAGGCTTCCTAACACAGAATTGGTTTTCCATGTAGTATGTTCAACCTAAGGTGAAGGCCCTGCTATATTAAAGATGCAAGACATGTGGAAACATCTTATTAAGCTTGTTGAGTAAGTAAACTTCTTTTTATAGTCATAAATAACGTGAAAAGTTTATACACATCAGTGCACCATAAAGATGGTCCTCATGTTGTTAAATATTTCTTTACTTCTAGTAATTAGATTAATTACATATTATTTTTATAGCAATTCTGTTTGGAAAGTATTTTTTCTACTTTTCAGCTGCATTTTTGTTGCAAAAGATAGATACTGTGATATTGGCAAAAATTGTTCTCTTGCATTCATGCCCCTTCCCCACAATTTTTTATTTTATTATTTATTTATTTATTTAATTCTGTTATAAAATTATAAATTCTGTATCAATTTTTTAAATAACAGTAACAGATTAAAAAATAACATAAAAAGAAATATATACGTGTTTCATACAACAGTTTGATATAATTAATTCATAACTGACTCTTACTTTATTCATATTTTCCCAATAATTTTGATTTTATCCACAATTTAAAATATGAATTACTGTATTTAGATCTTAATATTATAGCATTCATTTCCTTTTGGCATACAGCATTGCTTTGCAAGCTGTTTTATCTAGGTGAAACCTTGCACAAGGTACGTCAGAGAGTGTTGAAACTTCTTAGGGACATCCATAGTAAATAAGTCTATAGTCCACTGACTAAACATTTTATTAGAATGCCACCATTCCAGTCACCACTTACACAGATTAAGAATTTTGTATCAGCTGTGATGAGAGTTTTTTTTTGCTTCCTGTAAGAATTTGTACAATTATTCCACTATTGGCATGCAGTTAGCTCATTCACTCAGAATGGGGTACCAAAGCAGGCCTTTCCCAGGCTAGGTAAAAGCCCTAGAGCCCCATTCCTGCTTGGTAATCCCAACTGATTCACCATTCTACAGTGAAATCCAGGAGGAAGGGAATGGGCCAGCTTGGTTTTCTTGAGGGGAGACCTGCAAAGTTATTCTTAAATATGACACTATTTAGAGGAAGGAATAACAACCTAGCTCATATTAAAGTATTTATTGCAAAGGCAGGCAGGCATTTGATGTTTCCTCCTCTTTTGCCTGTTCTTTGAGCCTTTCACATATGCTAGTCTTTTTATTTTTATAAATCCTTTAGTGTTACTGTTGGTTCTTTTTAGTATATGAAATTGTTTATTTAAATTCCTTGTTTTGTCATAGTCCATTTTGATTGGTTATTACTAACTGATAGGTTGAAAAATGGGAGTATGTGTTTTACTGATTTTATCACAGAAAGCCAGGCAAAGCTGAAGCTCTGTTGTGATAAATGCATTTAACTTTCCTTCAGGTGCCTTAGTGTATATTTCATTAAGTTAAAATTACTGTTTACTATTGTGACCAGGTACTTAATGATGGTATTGTTTTTATAATTTTACCATTTATTTTCTAATCATAATTCATGACCTTTTAGGCCAATCTACATTTTATGATATTAAAGCTAAGAGAGTTACTGTTGTCCCAGCTGTGTGTGTTGGAGAACTGCAGCATCTTTTATTGAAGCAATTGTGTTACCTTCTGTTAAGATAGGACATCGGGCAGCAGATTTGGTGCTGTGATGTGCTTCGCTTTGTACTACTAAATTTAAATATTTTACTTTTAAAACTCTTAATATCCTATGGCCAAATGCTGGTTTCATGGTACACAGGGATAAAGCCCTGACTTTGCTGCAGGTGATTTGAGTTTGAACAGCAGCTCATTTTCCTGTCAGAGCTAGATAGAGAGGATGGAAGTGCTCAACTGCTGCTGTCTTGCCCATCCTGGGCAGAGTGAGAGGCAGCTCTGGCTAGCCACAAGAGTGACACCTATCAGGAGCCCTAGGTGTTACCTAGTAGAGTTTGAGTCTGCTATACCTTTTGTGGCGTGGTGCATTTGCCCTGGTAGCTGAAGGGAATTCAGCATATAGAGGCTCATTTCCCCTTGGGAGACATCAATGGTAGAGAGAGAGAGAGATTGGTAATGGAGCTATCAGGTGAGGTCCTTGAGGGAGCAAAAAAAAAATCTTATGGCCACCAGGGTTATGGTCTTTTGAGAAAAGGCTAGCCACCCAGTGGTGTAAACCTTGGCTCTAAATGATTGTCACTGTTGAAGTTATACCCTAACTCCATGTGCAAAAATGGGAAAAGGGGTTGTGGAGGGATAGTTCTATGCTTTTGAGTCACACAGCTGGTGTCAAACAGATTAAAATGTAAAGAACACAAACATATTAGTGAGCCCTGGCCACAAGAACATACATGAAATATA